>NW_026057577.1:29381266-29747197 GCF_023721935.1 Panthera uncia | reverse complement strand
TTTTTTTTTTTTTTATTTTTGGGACAGAGAGAGACAGAGCATGAACGGGGGAGGGGCAGAGAGAGGGAGACACAGAATCGGAAACAGGCTCCAGGCTCCGAGCCATCAGCCCAGAGCCTGACGCGGGGCTCGAACTCACGGACCGCGAGATCGTGACCTGGCTGAAGTCGGACGCTTAACCGACTGCGCCACCCAGGCGCCCCATTACTACTTATTTTTTGACTGACTTGTAGGCAGGCATGGCCACTGACTTCTCAAAGAGGAGGATAAGGAAAGGAAATCGAGAAGAGACCTGTATTAAAGTCCCTACTGCGCGCCACCGCTGTGCTTGCACCTTGAAATCTGAAGCTCTCCAACCATCTTTTAGCCCCAAGGCAAGAGGCGTCATGGAGCATGTGAGAGGACCAGACGTGTCTTCTGCCTGACCGTACCTGTCTGATCCACGCATTGTGCGTCAGGGGCACGGGCTCTTAGCATTCCGATGAAGTCTAATGATCCCTTCCCAGATTCAATGTGTTTGAATTTTTTTTATGTTTATGTGTTTATTTTTTTGAGAGAGACAGAGACAGCTTGAGCAGGGAAGGGACAGAGAGAGAGAGAGACAGAGAGGGAAAGAGAGAGAGAATCCGAAGCAGACTTCATGCTGCCAGCTACAGAGTCCGATGTGGGGCTTGAACCCACAAACTGTGAGATCACGACCTGAGCCGAAACCAAGAGTCAGACGCTCTACTGACTGACCACCCAGGCGCCCCTCAGAATCATGTTTTTTATTTATTTATTTATTTTTATTTGTTTTCAGAATCATGTTTTTAAACACATAAGATTAAGACATAGGACTCTCAAGGAAACCATGATGTTGAAATCTGGTTAACATTTTTAAAAAACAACATATGATATGACAATATGTATGTTTCTTCATTATTGCATTTATTAATAAGACTCAGGAGCAAATCAACTGTCACAACTTCAAGGTAATAACAAATGTAAATAATAACATAAATACCTATAATATGACATGAAAATATATGGGCTTTCTATTGGGGACAAAGTCATAGTTGCTGCTAGAGTCATAGGTGATTTGTTGCCTACATTTACAATTGAAGAAATTCAAATTTGTAGCTAGACATTAATGAAAATTAAGATGCAGTTTCCTTCTGCTCAAGTTCATGGACTCCCTTAATTGCATTCAGGAACCCGCTGTGCCCTAAGTTTAGAATCTTTGTTCTAGATGGAGGCACTTGAGTAAATGAGCAATTCAGTTTCAGAGAGTCTCCTTTTGCTCTTTATGAAGCCACGTAACTCTACAATCTACCTCTGCTGTGTAATTTAGTTTTTACTCACTGCTAGTCAAGAAAATCTTTAGAAAGTCAAAGTGAAACCTAGTTCTCCTGAGCCTACTTTGTTTTATTGTCCACTGAGAGCACTACCCTAGTGTCTTCAATTTTCCACTTGAGATAAAAATTAGCAACTAATGGGGCGCCTGGGTGGCTCAGTGGGTTAACCGGCCGACTTCAGCTCAGGTCATCATCTCGTGGTCCGTGAATTCGAGCCCCGCGTCAGGCTCTGTGCTGACCGCTCAGAGCCTGGAGCCTGTTTCGGATTCTGTGTCTCCCTCTCTCTGACCCTCCCCTGTTCATGCTCTGTCTCTCTCTGTCTCAAAAATAAATAAACGTTTAAAAAAAAAATTTAAAAAAAATTAGCAACTATTAACTACTTAGTGTCTTTTTTTTTTTAAGATTTCAGGGTGAGGCACAACCTTATATATGAATCAAGTAAAAATGTGTTCAATGTAGAAAAAATAAGAAGCAAACAACAAAAAGAAGAAAATATATGCTATACACAATTTCACCCTTCAGACATAAATTCTATTACTATTTTGATTTAACCTTTAAGACTTTTAAAAATGTATTTGTATATACAGGAAAATATTCAGATACCTATTTTTTAAACAACAATGAGATCATTATATACTCTCTTGTAATCTATTTCTCATACTTTATACATAAGAGTCATCTCTGAATGTCAAAAATAACCTAAACCGTTCTTTTCAATGTCAAGGTGGCTGAATTCATTATATAATTGTTACATAATTTAACAAATCCCTCTCTTAGAATTTTAAGCTGTTTCAACTTTTTTTACATACTTAAAATAATACTTAATCGGAAGCAAGTGTTTCGTTTGCTAATTATCTACTAGCTGGATGATTCTTTCCTCAAACGATGAACAGGACATAGTCCTGGTCTCACGGGACTGTTGGGAAAATTAAATGGGACATACCAGGTAACTTGCTTGGAACGGGGTCACCACTGCAGTAAATATGCGGTAGGCATTAGCTATAATCTATTTTTTAAAATTATTTCATATGTAAATTCCTAAGTGTGCAATTGCTAGGTCAAAGATACATCCAAATTTGAAAGGTGCTTCTAAATCATGATCCAGAAAGGTTGTTTCCCACCACCGGTGACTAAAAGAATCTATTTCTCTTAGCATTTTTACTTTTTAAATCTTTTCTGTTATGCTATATCTTTGGCATTACTACTAGTGGAGTTGAACACTTTGTGTACAATTGTTGGCTGTGTGAATTTCTTTTTAAAACTCTTTTCCCCAAATCTGCCTTTTGTCGTATGTTGCAACTGTTTTTTTCCAGCTTTTATAATTTTCCTTTTAGTTTTATTTACTGTATCTTTTGTGTGGAGAAGGCTTAGTAATAATTTATTGTAAGCAGTCCTATCTCCTCCCTCCCCATTTCTTTGGTGGGTTCTTTCTTTGGAATCACAACTGGAAAGACCAACTCTGTCCTCTGTTTATAATACATTAACTATGTTTTCTGTAAGTACTTTTAGCTCTTTAAGTACTTTTAGATTGTTTTAATAAGATAATGTAAGGTAGAGAATTAACTTAGAAAAATTTAATAGTTATTCAGTTGTATCAAAGCAATTACTGAATATGTGGATCCTTCTCAACAAAGTGATGGTTCAAGAATTTGTGCTAATTGTGTATAAAGTACATTTCAAAGAAACATATTTGATTATGTTTCATTCACTTACATTTTATTTGATTTCCGAGTCATAGTGGTATGGAGGAGTAATTACATTAAACAGAATAACAGTAATTAATCTTTCCTCCAAATCTAGTTGATAGTTTCCACTGAATCCCTAAATGTGTTTCATCATTTTCCTTCTCTTCTCTCCTAATCACCATTGTATCTCTCGCTCTGTCCTAAGCTTCCATTGACTTGATCAAAAAGACTAAAGGAAGAATAACATAAGGACTAAAAAGCAAAGGTCACTAGGCCACTCTAATACTGTTGATTTTTTTAATATATCAAAATACAGCCATATGTGAACTTTTGGAGAGATGATTAGCTCCTCAAGAACAGAACTTAACAGAAGACCATGGGGGAGGGGAAGAGGGGGAAAAAAGCTACAGAGAGGGAGGGAGGCAAACCATAAGACTCTTGGATACTGAAAATAAACTGAAGGTTGATGGGGGATGTTGGAGACGAGAAAGTGGGTGATGGGCACCAAGGAAGGCACTTGTTGGGATGAGCACTGGGTGTTGTATTGTTGGAGAAATGAATAAAGTAATGCGCCAAAGATGGCCGTCGGGCCTAAAACAAGCTCTGGTCTCTGGCTTAGAAACCCCTCTTCCAGGTTCAAGTTCTTGCCCTGTTGGCCTGGCGCACGAAACCCTCCCCCCTCCACCCACAGATATGGAGGCTAACAACTATAAATTACCCTTCCCACTTGCATTCGGGGCTCAGATCTTTGGAGAAACGGTCTCCTCTGAGCCCGCTGGTGTTTAATAAATCTCCAATCCACCAAGATGTCCAAGTGCTGCTTGGTTTTTCCGCCAGCGTTCTGGCCTGGTTCCGTAACAGTATGGAAACAATTTGACAATAAATTACATTAAAAAAAAAAAAAAAAGGAAAAGAACTGTGCCACTGACTTATTTTGCATGACGCATATATTTTATAACTTGAGGATAAGGAAAGCATGATCCTCACCCTCCTGCCAAGTGTTTGCCATTGAGAGATTTTATTTTTACTTTCTGTCCCTGCTCCATGGGGCAATATTCTATTAGTTCAACCAGAATTATTTCACACTTACTCTGTATTATGTACCAGCTCAATTGAGATCATTCTTGAAGATTTACCCAGGCAGTAATTCCTATTGTCCCAAATGGAGTCACACTGCTCTTGGGTGGGAGTGTGGCGGACTGAATGACAGCAAGGCTTGAACAAAGCTGTCAAAGAGACCACGGGTATCTCAAAAAGAAACTTCATTGACCAAGAAGACATATAAGATATCAAAAGATCGTAGTGGGACAAAGCATAGATTCCTACCTTCCCAACAAAAATCCACTATCCTCACCGCCCCAGAATTGAAGTGAAGGACTAAAGAAATTTTCTGCTGCCCCAAGGCACATTGGGGGCTGTCAGCTTCCATTGTACGTATTTCCTTTCTCTACATTTTATGTGTCAATGGTCTTCGATCTCAATAGTTCACTCCACCTATAAACAATAGGGCCATTTCAACTGAGTTACCACCATTACAGACATAGTTGAGCTCTTTGGAATTCTATCCAGTTATCAGTCATCTGCTTATGAGGTCTGAGCCACGCATCATCCAAACTTCCAATGAGGAAGTGAAGGGCTACTGACAGAACCCAAACTGTTCCCTCCTGTCTCTGTCTACACATCACTGATTTGTGTAGGACATCCCTCATACTCCTGCCTCCAGCTGGCTTTCCTGTAAATAAGATGAGGAACTAGAATAATTTCTCGCCCCTCTCCCATTCTCATAAAAATAAATTTGTTCCTATTTCTCAGCTATGGCTGAACTCAATGTCCAGAACGTATCCAAAGTCTCCAAATCCTATGTTCTAGCTCCAACAATTGATCATTTCTCCAACGGCTCTAACCCTCACTGGAGATCACCATGTTTAGATAGAAAGGAACTCTCCATAGCTGAAAGTGTTCATTAGTATGTTCAACCAGGGACAGAAGAAAACCTACAAACCAGTAGATAAATCTAAAACGTAGGAGGAAACAGCAACAGTCAGAGAATCAGTGATATACTCTAATAACTGCAATCATCTTGCTTCTAACTTACCCTTCTCTGAAGGGTTGGCTCTAAGCAGGGTTCAGGAATGCATTCTGATTGGAAGTCAGGTGGAGCTAGAGGAAAGTTTAAAATTGCATTTGTCAAAACTAAGAAAATTTCCACTGTGCATATCCTTAACTGGTAAGGGGCAACTGGGGACTAAGGGAGAAGCTCAGCCTTTCCTTGTCTACCACTGACTGCTTCTCTAAAAATATGTCTCTTCCAACCCCCACATCCCAGATCGTCTCTGCTGTGCAGTCTTCATGGGGTTACTTCATGGTCTCCTCCCCTCAACTCAGACATTGGTACAGAGAGGTCTCTGCTGAGTTATCTGAACTGGAATCAACGTCACCCTACTGGAAAATGTAGAAATGGTTTAATTTTCTCAGTTTTCTTCCCTTCTGAGGATTCCCTTTATCTCCCTTTTGCCCAGGTCCCACTTTCAAGGTCCAGCTCTGCCCCCATCTCTTCCAGGAAGCCTTCTCTGGCATCTGGAAATCCTGAAATCCCAGAGCCCCATTATCTGGACTGATTATCCTGGTACCACCCCAAAGGAGATGCCCAGGACTCTTCAGCTCCATGTTTCTTGCCCTCTGTCTTACTATTTGAAGAGTATATACATGGTTCCTTTACCGAGCGAAGTTTGCAAAATCATGAAACCAAACTTATAATTCAGAATAGACTAGAAATAAAATGATGTGCTATGAAGTCCAACAGGTGCCAACAGTAACCAATATCCCAGGACCAGTGAACTATTAAATTTTTCTAAGTCTTATTTCCCTCATGTTAAAAGATGAGTAATTACAGTCCTTGCCACATGAGACCTATTACCTATTTTTAAGATAACACCTATATACACGAAATACAGTGCCTAGTCTATTGTTTTTCTCCTTCTGTAGGAGTATCTGTGTATCTCCTTCTCCAGTAGTGACCTTCTGGTCACTACTCCCCTTCTGATCCTCACCCACTTTTACTGAAAGCAGTGTCTATCAACAGTACTTTCCACTTTGTTTTGGCCATTTAAGGCCATGACTTAACACTTCCCCTGGAGCCAAACAAGCCTACAATGGACATGACCCACACCCAGTTCCCCTGGCACTTCTCCCATGCCCCCTGCCTTATGAAAGTGTGGACTGGCATGAGTGAGTGAATAACAACCAATCCATGAACGACTTTTTAAAACTGGTACTTGCTTTAATAAATGTTTGGCTCAAGATTGGCCCTTGTTTCATCTCCCACATCTGTGGTCTCTGTGTCCTGAGGACAGGGACTGTCACAGTAATTGGTTTTGCACCACAGAACATGCAAAAAAAAAAAAAAAGGCCTAATTGATGATGACATTTCAGTAGCCAACAACTCTTGAAGCCAGGAAGGATTTTATTTTTAGCATCATCTTTATGTTTAATGAAACATTCAATCCTCCTCCTTCAGAGTTTTATTTTCTAATTTCCCCAAACTGCATTTTTAGTTTCTACATGTTGCTTGTCTCATGGTGACAGTTTCAGGCATTTTCCCAAATGCTAATGATACAAAGGATGAATGATAACATGGGTAAATTGCTGTGGAGCCATGCTTTTGAAAAGATAAAAAGAACAAGAAATGGGACTTCTCTAGCTTCTGTTCAATTTCAATGACACATTTCTTATTAGCTGCTTTTGTTTTTACTCTGTGGGTATTTAAATTTTAGCAAACTGAATAGTTTCTCCCAGAGAACTACCAATTGAGCGTTTTTCAGTGATGGCAAATAGCATTTTTCTCTTATGAAGGAGATTACAGTATTGCTCCAGAATAACTGAAAACACCCTTAAATTGTTGATGCGGTTCCCGAAGGGGCTTTTACTTGCAGGGGACATGGAAAAAAGCAAGTGTTTGGGGCGGCCTCCATTCTTAGTCCTAGATTGTATGCCCAGCATCTTTATGGCCCTCCTGTCCTCCTTCGATCATAGCCCTATTGCTCTCAGAGTAGGTTTTCTAAGATGCCTACCTGATCACGCCTCTCCCCTCCCAACATGCTGTAATGGTTCTCCCTCACCTGCAGGTTGGAAGCCGAACCTCTATCTCTATGGGCTCAGCTGGGATGTGTACTTTATATTCCAGCCATACTACACTGATTTCCATTATTGTTTTTAAGGTATTCTATGCTCTTCCTCGCCTGCAGAGTTTATATATGTGCTTCCACTTCCTAGAACCTACAACAGGCTGTTCAAAAGACAACCACAGACCCCAGATGGTGTCACGTAGGCCAAGTCCACAAACCAAGACTTAAAATCCAAGGTAACTGCAGTTTTACCCTCCCAGGAATGGAACGAACAGGTCAACACAGAATTTCCTGGTCAGTACTAGGAAATGTACTGATAGACTGCTTCCGTTCCCATGAGGAGGGCCACCTTGCCCAAACGATGCACTCCTTGCTAACAGATCCCTTTCTTCTTCTTTTTTTTAATGACCCCCCCCCCCCAGTCTTTAACAACCTTTCTTTTGTTTAGCTCAGCAAAGTCCTGCTACTTGCTAGATGGGGTGCTCCCTGATTTATGCATTGTTTAATAAAGCCAATTAGATCTTAAGCTGAGTTTAAAACTGAATTTGTCAAAACTAATTTACTCAGCTGAATTTTGTGTTTTTAACAAGACTCTGTTCGTGCCTTCCCAGCCCTCACCCAGCTCACCCCAAAGTCTGTTAATGGCTGTTCACTGTTCAAAACTTGACTTTGATGTCACTTCAACCACTCTTCTCTCACCCTCTGCTACACTAGGGGCACCTCTCTGTGATCCTCAAGTTCCATGTACCTCCCACACCTGTATTGTTATTACCTTTTTTTGGGGGGGGTCATTTTCTATTTGATATCCCTCAGAAGACTGCTCAGGGGAAATGGGGAAATGGAAGCCTTATTCAGAGCTATGTTCTGCAAGGTTTAGCATAACTCATGGCTCATATATTTGTTGAATGATGCTATGGTGGTGGTTCTATTAGGGACAAAAAGTAAGATCTGAGAAATATAAGGATTCTAGGCTCGATGTGCTTAAAGTTAGACATTTAGCAGATACCCCATTTGTACTTGATGACTTCAGGAGGTGATTCCTCAGCAAGAACAAAAGAAGCCACCTGCAGGGCCTGCATGTGGTAGGTCATCCATATACACCGTCAGCCATGTGAATCTTCTCTATAAATTGTCCATCAACGATTAATGGTCCATCAGCAATTAATACAGCATGAGCACCCAGTTCCTACTTATTTTTGCAGCTAAAGATAAACATGATGAAAAATAAATTTAAATTATAAAGGAAAATCGTCTTGACCATGAAGACTATGAACATTAGGAGAATTTGTATAGAGAGATGATCAGACACTGGCTTAGGCTACCACAGTTTTTGTCATGGGTCTTATAGGCAGTGGAAGCATCAATCTGTCCTTGGCTCCCATGATAAATCACTACTTTGGATCAAGTAAAGGCCATCACCATGGTCACAAGTAGTCACTTAAGTTAAAGTTGTAATCATGTGCAGGACAATATTCCATATAACCTTAAGGATTTACCCAGTGGATTCCAATGTAGTCTTAATACTTCTGGGTTCAGCTTTGGTGCTCAAGATTTTTTAAGCAGCAGCTGGACCAGAAGGAGTTATTAAGGGTGAGGATCAGATCACAGCAATTATCCACTTAATGTGGCATTTATATGAAACACTAACTCTGTGCAAGGTCATTTAGACTAACCACCATTTATTTCTTGAACATTTTCCTGAATCTGGCAATAATCATAAAGATAATAATTTATTGCAAACATAATCAATTCAAGAAAGATAATTAGCATGAACAATTATTATAGGGAAATACTAGCTGTCCATAAAACATATGCCTAAATCTGTTTCTTGCTCCCTTTGGAAGAGATTAGTTACATATGGTTTATATGGTATGCCTGTTGCAGATGTTGATACTTAAAAAAATATGAACTAGCATTATTACTCTTTTTGGGAAGAACAAAAGAATTAATTGAAAGCTTCATTATCATAGATGATTGAGGTTTTAGATGATAATGGCATTTTATTTCAAAAGTTCATCAAACTGAGGATTTTAATTGTGAGGCTTGACTAATCATGACCACTTTGACTCTGGTTAATTATGTATCAAGATGGAAGTTTTTAATGAGTCTTCTTGAAATTAAGGGTGCATTCTGCCATTGTGCATTTGATACAGAAAAAAAGGCTCCAAATTTCAATAATTGAAAATGTCAAAACCTACTTCTAAGCATACTTGTTCTAAAAATACATTCTAAGAATTTATATTAAAAGTAGATGAGCTAAGAAACAGGATTGTTAGAGTGGTTTTCAGCCCTTGAGAGCCAACAGTCATGGGGCCAACTTAAATAGTTAGCTAACAAAAGAAATCAGCAAATGCTTTGTACAAGGAATGATTTTCGAACTGAAAGCAGAGAGGTTAAGGTGCATGCTAGAGGATTCCAAAAGCCATCTACTAGTTAAAACCATTAGGAAAACATTCTACAGCAAGTTTTTCTACTCCTCCAGCTCTCCATGACAGAGGACTTGGATGAGAAAGTTCATTCTCATTTAGAAACATTAAACAGGTGGCATTCGTGGCTCCATGACTGATATCTGACATCTGTGATAAGAGCACACAGATACTCCTGAATGGAATCTTCTGTGGGGTTTGTGTAACCTTCCTAAGCAGAAGCTAGTGAGGAAGACACTGATTTTTCCCTCAAATTAATGATCTCTCTTTCGACACTGATCTTCACTTTGATTCATAGGTAAACATGATTAGTTGGAAAAGTGATCAGCTTTCTTTTATAGGTTGCATTTCTAAAATGGGACGCAAGAAGGGAAGCCATCTCTCCTTCACATCAAGAATGACAAGCTCAGGGGTGCACAGGTGGTTCATTTGGTGAAGCGTCTGACTCTTGATTTCTGCTTAGATCATGATCTCACAGCCGTGGGATTGAGTCCCATGTCAGGCTCTGTACTGACAGCTTGGAGCCTACTTGGAATTCTCTTTCCCCTTCTCCCTCTGCTCCTCCCCACTTGTTCGCATGACAAGCTCAAAAAGAGGACAAAGGTAGAGAGCCCTCAGCCAGCTAAACCTACTCTAGGGTTCCACCAGCTCCCCAAGTACAGTCAACATTTTAATGGTGGGATATCATCCCTGATTGACTACATTCAAAACCAACTATTACCAACAAAAGCATCCCAAGAAACGTAGGGTAACCTTAGGAGCCAACTAGAATCAGGGACATGTTGCTGGGAAATACTTCTATTTTCCTGTGAAACTCTTATTGGAACTTCTCTAAACAGACAGCTTTTCTGGAATCTTGGTTTCCAGAACTGTAGACAGACAGCCATCTGGTGTCACATGAGAGACTACTTCCTTAAAACAGCAGAGACCCCTCAGAGGCCAAAGAACCCAAGATATGAAGTTCCCAAGTTGGTGAAAGAGCCTCTGTGAGCTGATACTTCAAGCAAATACACCCGAGGACTGAAGCAGGAGAACACCAAACGATTACACAAGAGAGAAGAAAACATGTGGAGATTCGAACACGCCTTGCCTAAGCTATGTCTACATGGGAGTGGAGACGGGGTGATCGAGGATCTGTTTCAAACCATCTGAGGAACGTGCAGAGCCTCTTACTCTATTCTGTTATTAGCCAGAGCTACCGGCGGAGACAGAAGTAACTAAGATTGGGTTGAAGACTGATCACTATTTTTATTAGGAAGAGGTGATAAGCCTGATTTGAATTGGACTAATGAAGTGAACACTGAGTCAAGACTTCCACCGGCCTCTCCAGTGGTTTTGTGCAAAGGCACACAACCAGCACGAGTGAGCGGACTTTGGCAAACTGAGCAAACGTGTTATGTCACTGCCCAGAAAATAGGCTGTGCAATACATTTAGAAGACAGGCGCTCAGTGCTGAGATCACAATTAAGATCAAAGGAAATATGGGGCACCTGAATGTCTCAGTCAGTTAAGCGTCCGACTTCGGCTCAGGTCACGACCTCATAGTCCGAGAGTTCAAGCCCTGCGTGGGGCTCTGTGCTGACAGCTCGGAGCTCGGAGCCTGCTTCAGAGTCTGTGTCTCCCTCTCTCTGCCCCTCCCCCACTCATGCTCTGTTTCTCTCAAAAATAAATAAACATTAAAAACATTTTTTAAATCAAAGAAAATAGAGGCATACTTGTTTTTCTGTGCAGTTACCTACTCTCTCTCAGTGGGAGGGACAAATAGGCTTATAGCTCTAAAGTTCATATTTGACTCAAGAATGTCATAGTTTATATTGATTCTGCACTCAGGTTGGTCCCTATAAATCACATTACTCACCTACGCATACCCAAATACACCTTTCCCCAGCCAGGCTATAGAAGAAGTCCGTGTGCTCTCTCTTCCACTTTTCCATTCCAGCCCTCACCTACCCACCACATGCACAGAGGTCAGTCTTGGCAGGGTCACTCTTGGATCTCTGTTTGTCCCATTTCTGTTCCCCACCTCTGGTAGATGATTACCACCTCCGGACTTTTGGATTGACTCCCTGTGGCTTCTTGGTCTTGTCTTCCGGTTGCTTTCTTACCTTGTCTCCATCTTCCGACTTGCCTTGAAATTTATGCTCTAGCTCTGACCCCACAGTGCTCATCTCTCCTAATTGTATTCTGCTCAGACTGATCATGGCCGAGTTGACATTTCTTTAATATTCAACTTTGACAAAGAACATAGTCCTAGCCCTGGCATGCATACATTAGATACACAATAAGTATTTGCTGAAATATTGCTAAATGAATTGGGTAACTGAATATTGCCAATGGTCCCTTCTGGACTGCTGGTTGATCTTATAGGCTTCTGAATTTATCTCATTTATTGAGCCTCAATTAGGGCTTGTTAATCAATCTATCTTAAAAACATATTAGCTGCATGGTTAAGCCTCTGATGAGGACAATTTATCCACTGGTGAATGAGATATGATTGAATTAGCTAAAGATGGCTGGACTAAATTAACTGAAAAAGAGAGAGAGAGAGAGAGAGAGAGAGAGAGAGAGAGAGAGGAGAGCCTTAATCACTTGGGATTCGTTTGTCATCCCCTGAACAATTCACTGAATCTTCCAGACCACGGCCTTATTAGAGCCACCAATGTGACTGAATACCAAAAAGCTATACTGTTCATTTAAAAAGGCAATCTGTTCCATGTGCCTTAACAGAGAAACCTCACAGCTGAAAGGTAAGCCTTATTTCGTCCACTTTACAGATGAGAAACTGAAGCAAAGATGTGAAGTGACTTGTCCAAAACACCAAGGTGGGTAGATGTTGGAGTCTGAATTCAAACTCAGGTCCAGATAATTCCAAAGACCATACTCTCTCCCTATTTCCAATGGGTTTCCCTATTGTGGTCAGGCACAGGTCAAGAACTCAGGTTTCATAATCTACAAGTTCAGAGTATCTAGGTCTGTAGAAATCACAGCCACATTGGAAACAGACACACACATGGGCACAAAGAGGCAGATAGATAGTCATGAGGTATGGGGGGGTACACCCTGGGGAAGAAACCCAAAGATGGTCACTGCACACCCTCGGGCCCCACTCAGTTTCCCTCTACCAATTCTGCCAGCCGAAGCCCTGGGGGCCCTCAGGACAGCTGCCTGAAGCCACACCATTCTGTGCTGGCTGATGTCCAGGTACCTATGCCTTTGCTTGGCTCTCTGCACCCTGCGGCCGAGACACAGGCGTGCCTGAGATCCACTTGACCCCTCCGAATCTCTCCACTTCAACAAGCGTCTCCAAGCCTCAAACAACAGTTGAGAACTGCACCAATCAGCCCTCACACCTGGACTTGCCGCACCGCCAGAGTCAGCGTGGTTCCTAAAGTTCGAGATCTCAAACTTGGGTATTTTTCTTTCTGCTCAAGTGCTACACCTTTGGAGCCATTTGATATTCCTCCATCGTTAGCCTGGGCAACCTGCAGGGACTCTAATTCCACCGGTGACAAGGGTACCCCTGTGCTGTGGGTCTTCCAGTCAACATGAAAATCGGATTATCACGGAGGGAACCAGGTAAGGGAGGAAGCAGTTAAGACGAAGTTCAAAGGAGCCAGCTGGGTTCTTGCCCTCAGGGGTTGAAGGGAATAAAGCAGTTTGAGAAGGACACAGGCAGAACAAAACTAAATGTTAGAATGGTTGGAAGTGACTGGAAAGATGGTCATAATAATTGCTTCTTGGATGTACTATGTGCCAAGAGGATTAACTCCAGTTCTCACAGTAACCCTATTTGGCATTTTATCCCCATTTTACAGACAGGAAAACTGAGTCTGAGCGCTAAATAAGCCTCAGGAATGTAGCTTATGTGCAGCAAAGCCATTTTTCAAACCTGGGCCCACTAGGACCATGTTCATGTTGCTCCTGCTTCGCCATGCTACAAAAGAGAAGTGTGCACAAAGCTGGGCCTGCACATCTAGGTGGGGTTCTATGAGGGATGCGAAGGGACGGCATGAAGCTGGAATGTGAAGCCTGACCCAGGAGAAGAGAGGCACGGGCTGCAGCGCGGGACCGGACCAACCTTGCATGGCCCTGCGAGCCTTCTCCTTTTCCACAGAACACACGGGGACACGCAAGCCTGACTCCCCTGTCGCGCACGATGCCTGGCTACCCAGAGCTCAAGCTCAAACACAGAAAAGATGAACAGCCTTGGACCCAAAGGCAGAGCAATAAGTAAACTCCAGCTCTAATTTCCAACCCCTGGAACCCAGACCTCATCAAACGCCGACAACAGTTTTAAGGAGAATGTTAGTTACAATCCAGAGCTAATTAAAACTTTCCATAAAATGACTCTTTAAAATTTAAGTGGCCTTGAATGCTAACAGCCCAGGCTTGTCTCTAACTGCAGAATTATTATTAACGCATTAGCACAGCAATGCCAGCCATTGAATTTGCTTGGCAATTTGGAAATAATGATGTTTTGAGTGTTTCCAGCTGAAACGATGTGTCCTTTTCAATTGGGACCCAGCATGTTATCAGCTGCTTCTCCCCACCGCATTCCCAGTGTTGGCCGCCTCCTTCCTCTGAGGCTCACAAAGGGTTTCTTAGTGTCTTGTGGCCGCATCTCTTTATAGCTCCTACATTTATCTCCGTCATGATGCCTGTCTCTTTGTGTGGGTGTTTTATGTTTATCGTCTCTTGAAAACAGAGACTGTGTTCATGCGGGATACCGGGTAATGTATAGTGAGAGTACGGACGTTAGAAACGAATAGGGCTCACTCCAGTTCTAGCGATGTCTCTTACAGGCTTCGAAGTTTGGAGCAAGTTATGAGGACACTGTGATAACAATTGTTACCACTACTAATAATTGTTAACATTTGTTGAGCACTTACTAATCTGCCAAGGACAATTTATACACATTATCTAAATCTCCCCCCCCCCCCGCCCGCCAGCAGCCCTTATTTTTATCTGTTCTGTTTAAAAAATAGCTATAAAATACTCATTGTTGTATTTCATGTACATTACGTCCTCATGACAATCTCAAGGAGGTGAGCACTCTTCATGACAATCTCAAGGAGGTGAGCACTCTTTTTATCCCCATTCTACAACTGAGTGAACTCAGATTAAGTAGAAACTATGTAACCAAGATCATACAGATAAAATGCAGAGTCTTCCTGGGATTCTAATGCACTGAGTCAGGCTCAGAATCCATGCACTTAACCTCTACACTACTGATTCTCCAAATTCCAGAATGCTTCAAAATCACCTAGAGGGCTCATTAAACACAAATTGCTAAACCCACTCTCTGACATCCTGGTTCTGAGGTGGAGCCAGAGAATGGGTTTCTAAAAGATCGCAGGTGACACACATGTTAGATTATGTTGTCAATTTTCCTATTATCCTCCCATTTTTACAGAGGGGAAGACCGAGCCTCAGAGTCTCAAGCTACTTGAACTACTCAAGATCACTACAGTAACGTGCCGAGCGAGCCATCTGGTCGATCGAAATACACAAAACACCCTGAATTTCAGCTTCCCCATGAATATAATGGAGATATTAATATTACCTAGCTACACGGTTGTTAACACTAACGGAAACAATGAGCATTACAGTCTATGGTAGAGAGTGGCTACTCAGTGTTTGCTTTTCCTGTATCACATAGAACCTTGTACGCACGGTGTGCCCAATGAACGTGAGTTGAACGGAGCTGCACTCATGCAATCACTCCCAAACGGGCTTTTGTTGATGATACTGCCTGGAATACTCCTTACTTCTCCAAACTGTAGTGACAAGCCTTCCCTTTCATGCCCAAATGCCAATCATCTGAACAGCTTTCTCCCTCTCTGGAGTCCAAGTTCCCAGGGCTGCCATATGCCTTAACTTCTGGGGGGACACTATTTAAATTCTACTCCATCTGAATAGCTCCCTTGGAGTTGGCAGTATGGCAACCCAACTGGTTGGTCCCCAGCTCTCTGAGGCCTACGGTGAGAATAAAGCTGCTTTCCTCATTACTCCCAGTTTTAGGCCATCTCCTTATGTAGATACACAACAGAGAAGTTAAACTTAATACATTATTTCATTTAAGAGTTTAACTCCTGGGATGCCTGGGTGGCTCAGTCAGTTGAACATCCAACTTCAGCTCAGCTTATGATTCACAGTTCGTGAGTTCGAGCCCCGCATCGGACACAGAGCCTCAGCACGGAGCCCACTTTGGATCTTGTATCCCCTTCTCTCTCTTCCCCTCTCCAACGTGCACATGCATGCACACATGCTCTCACTCTAAATAAATAAACAAATAAATAAATAAATAAATAGAGTTTAACTCCTCATTGTCTCAGTTTTGACAATTTCACCTAACCACCCTCTACAAAAAAAAAAAATCTGTTTTTTTCATGTCAAGTAAAAAAAAAAAAGAAACATAAAACACAAAAGACACAATAAAACCTGGAAAGCCTTTGGACTCAGCAGTCTCACTTTTAGGAATTTACCATGAAGATTTATCCCCAACAGAATCAGAAACAAACACCTCAAGATTATTCACTGAGGCGTTATTTATTACAACAAAATACTTGAAAATAAACTAAATGCCTGTCTTAAGAATTCTGAATATGCATTATGTATGCATTCATAGGGTGAAATAGTAGGCATCTGTGAAAATAGACGAAGACAATACCTAGACTTGATGTGGGGTGATCATCAGGGTATCATTAAGTGAAAAGAAGCAAAGTGCAAAAGATTATATATAGTATTTTACCTTTTACATAAAAAGCAGAGAATAAGAACATGGGTGCATGTATTATTTTTGCAAAAAGAAACACTAGAAGGAAAAAAATAAACCAGAAGCTAGTGAAACTAGTTACCTAATTAATAACCCAGAGGTGATAAGCAGGAATAGGGTGCAAGATCTAGGGCAGGAGTTGGGAGATCTCTGAATATGTATTTCTATATAGTTTTGGCTTCGATTCTATGTTAATGTTTTACATGTTCAAATAACCAAAATAAATTGGCAAAGATGGGGGAAATATTAAATATGAATACATATAACTGATCTTAATATCAAATATTGATCAACATCACACAAAAGAAAAACGTAATTTGTTCAAGAAACTTTTAAATACATTATCCTAGATACTCTCACTGAGATTTATTCTAAAGGCAAAAATAACAGCAAAGAAATCTTAAACTTTGTTTAGGAGATTTGTTGTTGGTACTGCATTGGTGTGGCAACTCTGAAACTCCTAAGTGTATTATAGATTTGGGCAATGAGTAATTGTATTGATGTTGGGAACCAGAGTTATCACTGTGCTTATTCATACAGTTTTGGTCTTCAGTGTGGGACAAGATAAATACAGATGTGGGATGCAGGAAGACGAGGAAGAATTCTGTGGTGTTGGATTAGTAGGGATATTAGTATGAACTCTTATGTACAAATATGGTTTAGCTTTGTCCACAGAAAGGAGCTAGGAGCAATGGTATTCCAGTAGCAATGAGCACACGGAGCACCCAGATCTTGGTTTTTCTAAATGCCATTTCCCACTAAATAAACCTGGGCTCTTTGAGAAGTGGTTGACTCTAGGTCTTTTGCATATAAAGGTCAAAACAAGTGCAGAACATCTTGTTGTGACGGAAAATAAGAATCTGTTCAATGACTAAAAGGAACATGTCAAAAGGATTCCACAGCCAGAAATTCAGGGCTACTCACCGGCCAAACTAGAGTATATTTGAGTCTAAAAATGAAAAATCCCAAGAATGGATTATAACACATTTAATAAAAAGAGGCTCATGAGTCCATGCTGATAATGTCGGCAGCTACAGGTGCCAGGGCCTCAAAATTCTCTAATGTAAAGCATGTATACATACACACACATATACATGTGACCGAAAGACTGGCAGAAAAACTACATCTAAAGGCAGAGAGGAGGCCACATCGAAGAAGGTAGGAATGGTGGAAACGTGGTTTGGAAGTGAAACAGACTGGATCCTGGCTGTGTACAGTCAGGAGGGAGCTGGTGGCATGGAAGAAGGCAAGAAACAGACTATCACGGGGTGCCTGGGTGGCTCAGCTGGTTAAGTGTCCGACTTTGGCTCAGGTCATGATCTCACAGCTCCTGAGTTCGAGCCCCATATCAGACTCTGTGCTGACAGTTCAGAGCCTGGAGCCCGCTTCGGATACTGTCTCTCTCTCTGCCCCTCCCCCACTCATGCTCTATCTCTCTCTCTCTGTCTCTTGTTCAAAAATAAATAAACATTGAAAACAAAAGAAAGGAAGGAAGGAAGGAAGGAAGAAAGAAAAAGAAAGAAAGAAAGAAACAAACAAACAAACAAATAGGCTATCACACTAGGAAGTCTGCACAGGGAAAAGAGATCTCCATAACATTTGTCTTTGAAAGCAAGAGGGACTGAATTTTCTGAGTCCTTCTAACCAGTCAGACTTAAAGCCTGGAATTTTAAAAATCAGAGGGCTTGGGAAAGTCTGGAGGGCATTAGGAAGCTGAGTCCCTGCCCTTAAAGAGACAGTACAACAAACAGCCCCTGAAGATAGAACATAGACGCAGCAGTTTGAAAAACATCTGGGGCACATGGAAGGAGCGTTATTTACTCACTCAGAGCATGTTCCAGGGAGGACATGTGTTCCAGAATCACAGGGAGAACGCTCCAGGAACAAAGGAGTTGGCAGGCACCATTTCACTGTCCCACCCCCTAGCATATACTCACGGCCACTTGCAGGAACCAGTACAGTGCCAACACTCACTACCTACTGACTTTGACCAAGGCCTGCTTCAGAGGCTCTGCCCTCTAGCCACATTTGCCTCAGTCCCTGTGCTGCAGGCCCCCTCCCCCAGAAGACATGAGCAAACCCTGTTGATACCACATTTCTGATCTACATGTTTTGTGGGGCCTCAGTTCCTGCGGCCCTACCAGCAGGTCTCATTTTGCAAGCAGCCCAGCACACACCTTGTTAAAACATGCCCCACCCATCTGGGGCTCGAACACTGCCCACAGCAGGCAAAGACAGCCTCTGCAGATAACTGGACTGAAATAAAAAGCAGCCAAGACTCAACAGCAGGGCACATGCAATACATATAAGAGATAATCCCTCAAGTGCCAGGTTCTGGGGAACAGGGAACACTGCACTTCAGGGCATTACAGTCCTCTTCTTCCTAAGTAAGTCCATTACCTTCAAGAGCAGGAGAAATGGCTGTCTATTCTAACACAGAGAAACAGATGCAGAGAGGTAGGCAAAATGAGGAGACAGAGGAATATGTCTCAAATGAAAGAGCAGGACAAAACCACAGCAAGAGACCTAAGTGAGATGGAGAAGGAAATATGCCAGATAGAGAATTGAAAGTAATGATCATAAAGATCATAAAGATACTCACTAGACTTGAGAAAAGAGTAGAGGAAGTTACTGAGACTTATCAAAGAGATAAAAAAGAACCACTCACAGATGAAGAACATAATAAATGAAATTAAAAATATGCTTGATGGAATAAATAGCAGCCTAGAGGGAGCAGAGAAACTGATTAATGACCTGGAAGACAGAATGGAAAGCAATGAAGCCAAGCAAGTGAGAAGGAAAAAATTGCAAATTAGAATAGTCTTAGGGGACTCAGTGACTCCATCAACTGTAATAACATTCACATTCTAGGGATCCCAGAAAAAGAAACAAGAAAAAAGGGGGCTGATAATTTATTTGAAAAAATAATAGCTGAAAACTTTCCTAACCTGGGAAAGAAAACAGAGATGCAGATCCAGGAGGCACAGAGATCCCCAAAAAATTAGTCTAAGGAGGTCCACACCAAGACATATAGTAATTAAAATGTCAAAAAGTACTGAAAGAAAAAAATTTTAAAGCAGCCAGAGAAAACAGTTAAATACAAGGGAAACTACTTGGCTATCAGTGGAGTTTTTAGCAGAAACTTTGCAGGCAAGAAGGGAGTGGCATGGTATATTCAAAGAACTGGAAGGGAAAAATGTGCAACCAAGAGTACTATATCCAGCAAGGCTATCACTTAGAACACAAGGAAAGATACAGAGTTTCTCAGACAAACAAAAGCTAAAGGAATTAATGGCCACTAAAGCAGTCTTACAAGAAATATTAAAGGGGGTATTCTTTGAGTGAAAGGGATAGACCATAAGTGAGAATATGAAAATAGGAATTATAAAAGCAATAAAAGTTAAGTATATCTCTAAAAATCAGTTAAGGGATTAACAAAATAAAAGCATGTAAAATATGAACCTAAAACATGGAGGGGGGAGGAATAAAGAATGGGTTGGAATTTAAGCAACCATCAACTTAATATAGAACACTATATGCAGAAGATGTTACGTACAAACCTAATGGTAATCACATATGAAAACCCAGTAATAGATATGCAAAGAATAAAAAAAGGAATCCAAATATATCACTAAAGAAAGCCAGCAAACCACAAAAAACAGCAAAGGAAGAAAGGATCAGAGAAAAACTACAAAACCAACCACAAAACAGGCAATAGAGAAAATAAATACATATCTATCAATAATTACTTTGAATGTAAATGGAATAAACACTCCAATCAAAAGACAGAGGGTAACAGGGGATAAAAAAACAACACCCATTTATTTATATGTGGTCTAAAAGAGACTGTAGACCTAAAGACACCTGCAGATTGAAAGTGAGGGGATGCATGTCAAAACAAAGCTGGATTAGCATCACTTATATGGGACAAAATAGACTTAAAAAAAACTGTAGCAAGAGACAAAGAAGGACACTATATAATCAGAAAGGGGACAACCCAACAGGACGATATAACAATTTTCAATATTTATGCACCTAACAGGAATACATACCCAAATACATAAAAGAGTTAATAACAAACATAAAGAAATTAACTGACAGTAATACAATAATAGCAGAGAACTTTAACACTCTACCTAAAGACACCTGCAGATTGAAAGTGAGGGGATGCATGTCAAAACAAAGCTGGAGTATCATCACTTATAAGGGACAAAATAGACTTTAAAAAAGATTGTAGCAAGAGACAAAAAAGACACCATACAATCAGAAAGGGGACAATCCAACAGGAAGATATAACAATTTTCTATATTTATGCACCTAACAGGAATACATACCCAAATACATAAAAGAGTTAATAACAAAGATAAAGAAATTAACTGATAGTAATACAATAATAGCAGAGAACTTTAACACTCCACTTACATTAATGCACAGATCACCCAAAGAGAAAATCAACAAGGAAACTGTGGTTTTGAATGACACACTGGATCAATGGATTTACCAGATATATTCAGAACATTTCATCCTAAAACAGCAGAATATACATTCTTCTCAAGTACATATGGAAGATTCTCCAGAATAGATCACATATTAGGACACACAAAAAATTCAAGACAATCAAAATTATACCATACATCTTTTCTAATTATAATGACAATGCTATGAAACTAGAAATCAACTAAGAGAAAAATCTGGAAAAAGCACAAATACATGGAGGCTAAATAACATGCTACTAAGCAATGAGTAGATCAACCAAGAAATCAAAGAAGGATTGAAAAACTACATGGAAACTAACAAAAATCAAAATACAACAGTCCAAATTCGGTGGGATGCAGTGAAAGTGGTTGTAAGAGGGAAGTATAGAGCAATACTTATTTCAAGAAGCAAGAACAATCTCAAAACAAGCTAACCTGAACGTTTAAAGGAGCTAGAAAAAGAAGAGTAAACAAAACTCAAACAAAGTACAAAAAATGAAATAATAAAGATTACAACAGATATGAATGATATAGAAACGAAATAACAATAGAACACATCAATAAAACCAGTAGCTTTTTCTATGAAAAGAGCAACAAAATTGAAGACTACTACTAGCCAGACTCATCAGAAGTAGAGAGAGAGACAAAGAGAAAGAGAGAGAGAGAGAGTATTCAAATAAACAAAATCACTAATAAAAGAGTAGAAATAACAACCAATACCACAGAAATACAAATAATTGTAAGACAATACTATAAAAAATTATATGCCAACAAATTTGACAACCTAGAAGAAATGGATAAATTCCTAGAAACATGTAACTGACCAAAAGTAAAGCAAGAAGAAATAGAAAATTTGAACAGAACAATTACCACCAATGAAATTAAATTATTAAAAAAACTCCCAACAAACAAAAGCCCAGAACCAGATGGCTTCACAATTTCTACCAAACATGTGAAGAAGAGTTAATACCTATTCTTCTCAAACTTTTCCAGAAAAAAGAAGAGGAAGGAAAACTTTCTTTTTTTTTTCAATATATGAAGTTTATTGTCAAATTGGTTTCCATACAGCACCCAGTGCTCATCCCAAAAGGTGCCCTCCTCAATACCCATCATCCACCCTCCCCTCCCTCCCATCCCCCCATCAACCCTCAGTTTGTTCTCAGTTTTTAAGAGTCTCTTATGCTTTGGCTCTCTTCCACTCTAACCTCTTTTTTTTTTTTTCCTTCTCCTCCCCCATGGGTTTCTGTTAAGTTTCTCAGGATCCACATAAGAGTGAAACCATATGGTATCTGTCTTTTTCAGTATGGCTTATTTCACTTAGCATAACACTCTCCAGTTCCATCCATGTTGCTAGAAAGGGCCATATTTCATTCTTTCTCATTGCCACGTAGTACTCCAGTGTGTATATAAACCACAATTTTTTTTATCTATTCATCAGTTAATGGACATTTAGGCTCTTTCCAGAATTTGGCTATTGTTGAGAGTGCTGCTATAAACATTGGGGTACAAGTGCCCCTATGCATCAGTACTCCTGTAACCCTTGGGTAATTTCCTAGCAGTGCTAAGGAAAACTTTCAAATTCATTCTGTGAGGTCAGGATTACCCTGATACCAAAACCAGATAAAGACACTACAATAAAAGAGAAAGAGAGAGAGAGAGAGAGAGAGAGAGAGAGAGAGAAAGAGAGAGAGAAAGAGAGAGAGAGAGAAAGAGAGAGAGAGAGAGAGAACTATAGGCCAATATCTCTGATGAACATAGATGCAAAAATCCTCAACAATACTAGCAAACCAAATCCAACAATACGTTAAAAAAAAACATTCACCACAATAAACTGAAATTTATTCCTGGAATGCAAGAATTGTTCAATACTTGCAAATCAATCATTGTAATACATCACATCAATAAGGGTAAGGATAACAACCAGAGGATCACTTTAAGAGATGCAGAAAAAGTATTTGACAAAGAATAACATCTATTCATGATAAAAACCCTCAACAAAGTAGGATTAGAGGAATATACCTCAACATGGTAAAGGCCATATATGAAAAACACACAGTACATCACACTCAATGGGGTAACCTAAGAGCTTTTCCGCTAAGGTCAAGAACAAGGCAAGGATTTTCATTCTCACCACTTTCATTCAACAGAGTACTGGATGTCCTAGCCACAGCAATCAGGTAACAAAAAGAAATAAAAGGCATCCAAATTGGTAAGGAAGAAGTAAAAATTTCATTATGTGCAGATGACATGACACTATATACAGAAAACCCTAAAGACTTTACCAAAAATCTACTAGAACTAATTAAATGAATTTAATAAAGCCAAAGGATACAAAGTCAATGTCCAGAAATCAGTTGCATTTCTATGCACTAAAAATGAAGAAGCAGAAAAAGAAAATGAGAAAACAATCCCATTTATAACTGCACCAAAAATAAAAACATGCCTATGTTTAAACTTAACCAAAGAGGTGAAAGACCTATACTCTGAAAACTATACAACACAGATGACACAAAGAAATAGACAGATATTCCATGCTCATGGACTGGAAGAACAAATATTGTTAAAACACCTATACTACCCAAAGCCATTTACAGATTTAACGCAATCTCTATCAAAATAGCAATAGCGTTTTTTAACAGAGCTAAAACAAATAACTCTAAAATTGTTATGGAACCGTAGAAGACCCCATATAGCCAAAACGATCTTGAAAAAGAAGAATAAAACTGGAGAAATTACAATTCCAGACATCAAGTTAAATTATAAAGCTGTAGTAATTAAAATACTATGGTATTGGTATAAAAATAGACGTATAGATCAATAGAACAGAATAGAAAAACCCAGAAATAAGCCCACAATTATATGACCAATTGATCTTTGACAAAAGAGGAAAGAATATGCAATGGAAAAAAGTCTCTTTCACAAAAGGTAGTGGGAAAACTGGACAAATACATGCAAATGAATGAAACTGGTCCATTTTCTCATACCATACACAAAAGTAAGCCCAAATGGATTAAAGACCTAAACGTGAGACTTGAAACCATAAAAAGTCTAGAAAAGAGCACAGGCAGTAATTTCTCTGACATCAGCTATAACAACATTATTCTCATATGTATCCTGAGGCAAGGGAAGCAAAAGCAAAAATAATCTATTTGGACTACATCAAAACAAAAAACTTCTGCACAGTGAAAGAAACAATCGCGAAACCAAGACAGCAACCTTTGGAATGGGAGAAGATATTTGCAAATGACATATTCAATAAAGGATTAGTATCCAAAACATATAAAGAACTGATATAACTCAATACCCCCAAAATAAGTAACCCAATTAAAAAATAGGCATAAGAAATGAACAGATACTTCTCTAAGAAACATACCAGATGATCAAGAGACACATGAAAAGATGCTCAGTATCATTATCATCCGGGAAATGCAAATCAAAACGACAATGGCATATCATCTCACACCTGTCAGAACAGCTAAAATCAACAACACAAGAAACAATAAGCGTTGGCAAGGATACTTACACTCTTGGTGAGAATGCAAACTGGTACAGCCACTGTGGAAGACAGTATGGAGGTTCCTGAAAACATTAAAAACAAAACTACCCCTATGATCTAGTAATCACACTACTGGATATTCACCCCTAAAACACAAAAACACTAATTCAAAGGGATACTTGCACCCCTATGTTTTAGTGCAGCATTATTTACAATAGCCAAATTATGGAAGCACCCCAAGTGTCCACTGAGAGACAAATGGACAAAGAAGATGTGAGTATACAATGGAACGTTATTCAGCCATGAAAAGAATGAAATCTTGTCATTTGCAACAACATGGATGGAACTAGAGAGTATGATGGTAAACAAAACAAGTCAGAGAAAGATCAATACCATATGATATCACTCATACATGGAATTTAAGAAACAAAACCAATCAGCAGTAAAAAGAGAGAGAGAGAGACAAACTGAGAAACAGAGTTAACTATAGAGAACTGACTAGTGGTTACCAGACAAGTGGGTAGGGGGATGGGTGAAATAGGTGAAGGGGATTAAGAGTACACTTATCATGATGAGCACTGAGCAATGTATAGAACTGTTGAATCACTCTATTGTACATCTAAAACTAATATAATACTGTATGTTAACTGTACTGGAATTAAAATTTAAAAACTAATAAAAATATATAGGGCAGATATAATCTCTACTTTAGAGAAGAATGTCAAGTAATAAACATAGAAGAAATGATGGAAAAATCCCTGCCATTCTTTAGCCCAAGAGTAAAAATTAATTTAGGCAGGAAACATCTAAGGTGCTTATACTATTGAGGGAAAAAATGTTAGGAACTGAACATGCACAACATCTCAAAATGCCTCACCACAGATTATTAATTACACTTTGAAAAGATTTCTTTAGCATGGAAAACACTGGAAGATACCACCTGAAAGAAGGTGATCAAATGTAATGTCACCAATGGAGGGAAAAACTGACATACTGTGTCCCCTGAAATAATTCCTTAAAGGAATACAACATAACCAGTTCAGTATTCCCACCTGAGATGCTTAACCTTAAGTGAATAATCAGAAAACAGTCAGGCAAATCCAAACTCAGGGACACTTTGAAAAGAAAAACATTGTGGATTCTTTAAAAATGTTAATACCATTAAAAAAAAAACTCACAAAGAGTTTGGACAATTATTCCAGATTGAAGAAAACTAAAGATGTATACCAACTAAATGAAGGTCATTGTCTGTGATGGAATAACGGATCAAAACATTACAATGAATGCCCTTTGGGGGGAAACTGGGAAAATTTGAAATGAGTTGAATATTAATCATATTAAATCTAAATTAAATTTTCTGAGTGCAGTTATTGTCTTGTAATTATTCAGGAGAATTCTTATTTCCAGAAGGTATATACAGAAGTATTAAGATGTCTGCAACTAACTCTCAAATGATTCAGAAAAAAAGTACCTGTCTATATATAAAGATAAAGCAAATGATACAAACATTAACAATTAGTAAATAAAATTCTCTTGGCTCATTAAGAGAAAAAAATGCCAGCAAATGACAACATTCTGTTTTCCAGCTCTGTGCCATCTGCTAGAGCACATAATAGGACACAGATATCAGGAGCAGTTCACTCTGCCTCTGTGCCCATCTGAGGAAAGTCTACAAAAGCTGCCTTCTCTGACATTTAGTTGCCTCCAATTGGGTGAAGAAAAGTCTAAATACTATCTCTATAGTTGAACATCAACAGCTTATACGTTCATAGCTTCCTTCATTCAATGAAGGAAAAGTAAGACACAGTTGAAAATCCTTTTTGGGACTACCAATCAAAATTAGGAATCTGCATCCCTCTGTGACTCACTTCCTCATCTCATTATCCCAAGATCTTCCGGTTTCAGAGCCAACATGTAAATACCTTGGAAGTCTTCACTCCCATCCTTACAACAGCAACAAAAGCTGAACAAACTGAGTATCAATGTCTTTCGTTGGACTCATCAGAGAATTAAGGTTGCAACACAAATCACCTCCCTCAAATTCAGGGAATCACAACCAGGATGCTGCAGGAGTTCAGGGGATTCTACTTCCCTAGCATTGAAGCCTCTGGATCCATAAACTGGTAGGAATATTTGAATGATAATTTTGATCATGAGGCTGAATGTGGGCTAATTTCAGAGGGAGAAGACCCTGGGGGCTGCATTCTTGGGTAGGCTATACTTTTGTGGGTTTTAACTTCAGGTAACTACTAAGTTCTCACAATGAAGAGCCCGATAATAACAATAATAATAATAATAACAATAAATAATAAAAACAAAAACAAAACAAAAAAAATACCTCCTTGTTCTTTTAGGTTCTTTTAGGAGGGAAAAGTAAACACTTTGAAATGCACTTGGGGCGGGGTGCCTGGGTGGCTCAGTTGGTTGAGTGTCCGACTTCGGCTCAGGTCATGATCTCACGGTCTGTGAGTTCGAACCCCGCGTCGGGCTCTGTGCTGACAGCTCAGAGCCTGGAGCCTGCTTCGGATTCTGTGTCTCCCTCTCTCTCTGACTCTCCCCCATTCATGCTCTGTCTCTCTCTGTCTCAAAAATAAATAAACATTAAAAAAAAATGAAATGCACTTGGGGCTCCCTCTATAACAATGCCTACTCGTAACCAGTAAAAAAGACTATATTGGTGACTTATCTCACTGAAGCAGAAGGTAGAAGGGCAGGTGCTCCACTTCAGCCCTGTTTTGCCTTTCTGACTCACCTGAAGACGTGGGAGGTGAAGCTAAGAAACACCTGTGAGGGTCACAGCCCAGGGACACAGACACACTAAAGACTGAGAGCTTACTGTATGATTATAGAACATCTTCCCTCTCCTACTCCTTACCATCACATCAACAGTGCTCCAGTATATTAAAAGTGGAATGCAACTCAAACAATTTTAAGGTGCAACTCTTTTTAAGGAATTCTTAGAAAAAGCCAAAGACAATAGGGGTAGGATGGGTGGGAAGCAAAGATAATAGAGTAATTTGAAGCCCCTGGCACCCACAGCTATACTGTATACTAAATATGTCCAACTCTAGCCAGATTGATATAAAGCCTCATACCAAAGGCCTGTTTACCTCAGTTTTTATTGCCCGATATATCAATATTCAGCTTTCAATGAAAATTACAAGTCAATGTTGGGATGAGCACTGGGTGTTGTATCTAAGTGATGAATCATGGGAATCTACTCCCGAAACCAAGAGCACACTGTATACACTGTATGTTAGCTAACTTGACAATAATTTATATTTAAAAAAAAAGTAACAAAAAAATAAAAATAGCCAAAAAGTTTCAACAAAAAAAGAAAGAAAAAGAAAAAGAAAGAAAATTACAAGTCATGCTAAGAGGCAAGAAAAAACAGAATGTGAAGAGAATCAGATTCAACATGACACAGATTTTGTCAGACTATAAATTTTATCAGACTAGATGTTATCAGATGAGAAATCCAAAATAACTATGATTAATCTGTTAAATCCTCTAATGATAAAGGTAGACAACATGCAAGAACAGATGGCAATGGAGGTGGAAAGGTGGAAACTTTGAGAAAGAATCAAAAAGAAACGCTAGAAATGAAAACATGGCAACAGAAGAAAAAATGCCCTTCATTAATGCTTTTGTGTCTGATAGATTAGACACAGCAGAGGAAAATATCAGTGAGTCTAAAGGTAAGTCAATAGTAAATTCCTACACTGAAATACAAAAAAAAAAAAAGAAAGGAATAAAAATAAAAAAAATAATATCCAATAACTGTGGGATAATTTTTAAAGGTTTAACATGTACTTAATTGGAATACCAAAAGGAACAGAAGGAATACAAAGCAGATTAAGTACAGAAGTAATAAGGCTGAGAACTTTCTACAATTAATGACAGACACAAAACCAGAGATCCAGAAAGCTGAGAGAACACCAAACAAAATAAATATAAAAATTCTACACCAAGGCATATCACACTCAAATTTCAGGAAATCAAACACAAAGAGAAAAATGTTGAAATAAGCCAGAGCTAAAAGCACCGTATCTTTAGAGGGAAAAGGAAAAAAAAATGTAGCAGATTTCTCATAAGTAACCATATAAGGAAGACAGTGGAGTAAAATATTTTAAGTGCTGAAAGAAAAAAAAAATTACTGCCCTAGAATTCTATACTTAGTAAAATCAGCCTTCAAAAGTGAGAAAAATCACTCTCAAACAAACAATAACTGTGGGAATTCATCACCAGCAAACCAGCCTTAAAAGAAATGTTAAAAGAAGTTCTTCAGGGATGAGGAAAATGATATAGCTCAGACCTAAGGACCTACATAAGGAAGGCAAAGCATCAGAGAATGAATAAATGAAAACAAATCTTATTTATTCTAAATTAATCTTACAGATAACTGCTCATGATGAGAATAACCATGTATACATGATTATATCATGTAGATAAGTAAAAGGAATGACAGCACTTTTCTAAGGGATGAGAAGGAAGAACGGGGAGTGCTATGTTATCAGGTACCATCTGAGAAGCAGTACAATTTTATTTGGAAGTGGCCTTAGGTTAGTTGTAAAAATAGATTCACATCTTTAGGGAAACCACTAAGTTTTCTGGGAAGAGAAATAGATTTAATATGACAAGAGAGGAAAGGATATAGAAGTATATAAGGTGCTCATTTAAAAACAGAAAAGGCAAGGAAAAAGGAAGATAAGACAAGAAACAGAACAGTGCAATGAAAACAGTTCGCAATCCTAGTAAAAATCATGCAACTAGATCAATAGTTACCTTTAAGGTGAATAGTCTAAATACATCAATTAAAAGGCAAAAATTGTCAGAGCAGATTAAAAATCAACACCCAATTGTATGTTGTCTACAAGAAACCCACTTAAAACATAAAGGTACAGATACATTAAAAGTAAGGGAGTGGAGAAAGATATGCCATACTAAGACTATGTTTAAAAAGAATGTGAATTAGCTATATTAATTTCAGACAAAGCATACTTCAGGGTAAGAAAATTATCAGGGATAAATAATTATCAGGGATAAAGATAATAATAAAGGCTCAATTCTCTAAAAAGTCATAACCTCTAACATATATGCATCTGAGAACAGAGAATCAAAATATGTAATGCAAAAAATAATAGAATTATTTTACATAATTATTACATAAGGCAGAAAATAATAGCATTATAAGGAGAAATAAATACATCTATTATGGGGGCGCCTGGGTGGCTCAGTTGGTTAAACATCTGACTTCAGCTCAGGTCATGATCTCCTGGTCCCAGAGTTCGAGCCCCACGTTGGGCTCTGTGCTGTCAGCTCAAAGCCTGGAGCCTGCTTCGGATTCTGTGTCTCTCTGCCTCTCTCCTCAAGAATAAATAAACATTAAAGAAATAAATCTATTATGATAATCATAAATTCAATAACCCTGTATCAGTAAACTACTAATCTACGAAGCAAAAATCAGCAGGAATATAGCTGAAATAAACAGCACCATCAATCAACTGGATCGGATTGACATTTATAGAATACTTCATCCAACGTGAGCAGAATATATATTCTTATCAAGGTCACTTGGAACATTCACCAAGACAGACCACATTCTGGGCCATAAAACCTAACAAATTTAAAAGAATTGAAATTATACAAACTCTATTTTCAGACCACAATGAAATTAAACTAGAAATCAATAATAAAATGATAGCTGGATAATCATCAATTATTTGGCGATTAAACAACATGTTTCTAAATAATAAGTGGATCAAAGAAGTCTCAAGAGAAGTTTAAAAATATTTTAAACTAAATGAAAATTGATATTTAACAGCGAAATTTGTGAGATACAGCAAAAGTAGTGTTTAGAGGAAAATTTATAGCATCAAAATGTATATATTAGAAAAGAATAAAGATCTAAAATCAATAATCTATCTGAAGTTCCACTTTAAAAAAAGAGAGAGAAAACATAAATCAAGAAGCAAGAAGAAGAAATAATAAAAATTAGAGCAGAAGTCAATGAAATTGTGCAGAGGGAAAAAAACGGATTTGACTAACCAAGAAAAAAGAGAAACATAAATTACTAATGTCAGACATGACAGAGAGATCATCACTATAGATCTCAAGGACATAAATAAGAATAAGAGTCCTATGAACAACTGTATGCCTACAAATATGAGAACTTAGGTGAAATGGATCGATTCTTTGACAGACACAAACTATTAAAACTCACTCATGGAGAAGCTGACAATCTAAAAAGGCCTATATCTACTAATAAAATAAAATCAGTACCCAATAATGTTACTAAAATAAAAGCATCAGGCCCATATGGTTTCATTGGTGAATTCTATCAAGCATTTAAGAATGAGATTATATCAATTCTCTACAATCTCTTCCAGAAAACAGAATCAAAGGGCACACTAATATGATGGTTAATGTTATATGTCACCTTAGCTAGGCTTAAGTGCCCAGGTGTTTGATCAAACACTAGTCTAGATGCTGCTATGAAAGTATTTTGTTTAGATATGATTAACATTTACATCACTAGTAGACTCTGAATAAAGCAGATTACTCTCCATAATGTGAGTGGACTTCATGCAATCAGGTGAAGGCCTAAAGAGCACACACTGAGATTTCCTAAAGAAAAAGGAATTTAGTCTCAAGACTGCAACACAGAAACTCTGCCTGAGTTTCCAGCTTGCCTGCTTTGCCCTGAAAATGTTGGACTCAGATTGCAACATTAACTCTTACCTGAATTTCTAGCCTACCAGCTTGCCCTACAGGTTTTGGATTTGCCAGCCCCACAGTTTTGTGAGCCAATTCCTTAAAATCTCATGGCTCTGTCTCTGTCTCTCTCTCTCACACACACCAATGTAATCTCTCAATTTCTATGAAGAATAGGAATTTTAAAATTTAAAAGCACAATACCATTTATAATAGTACAAAAAATGAACTATCTAGTTATAAATGTAACAAAATATGTACAAGGTCTATATGCTTCAGAAAACTATAAAACTCTGGAAAGAGAAATAAAATAAACTCAAAATAAATGGAGACATTCTGTACTCATGGATAGAAAGACTCAGTATTTTAAAATGTCAATTCTTCCCAAGATTTCTTCTGAAGATTCAATGTGATATCAATAAGAATCTGGGCAAAGTGTTTGATAGATATTGACGAACTTATTCTAAAGTTTATGTGGAAAGGCAAAAGGCCTAAGACACCCAATAAGATACTGAGGAATATACTTGGAGAACTGGCACTCCAGAACTTACAAAAGTACTTCAAGCTATGTATATTTAATGCTACCATAGTCAAGACGGTATGGCATTGGTGAAATAAAAGCCACATACGCCAACAAACAGAATAGAGCACAGAAATCGACCCACACAAATGTAGTCAACTGATCTATGGATCAAAGGCAATTCAGTGGAGAAAAGATGGTCTTTCCAATACATGGTTCTGGAAAAACTGGATATCCAAATGAAGAAAAAGAAAAGGCTTTCAGGAACACCCTTGTACCATTCACAAAAATTAACATGGGTTGTAGATCTAAATATAAAATGCAAACCTATAAAACTTCTAGAAGAATATACAGTAGAAAATCTAGGTGACATTGGATTTGATGGTGAGGTTTATTTTTTTTAAGGTTTTTTTTTTTTTTTTTTTTTTTGAGAGAGAGAGAGAGAGCAGGGGGAGTGGCAGAGAGAGAGAGCATCCCAAACAGTATTTGCACTGTCAGCACAGAGCTGGATGTGGGGCTCAAACTCACGAACCGTGAGATCATGATCTGAGCCAAAATCAGGAATCAGACATATCACTGACTGAGCCATCCAGGCGCCCTGATGAGGAGTTTTTAGATGCAATACAAAAAAAGCATGATTCATGGGGACTCCTGGGTGGTTCAGTCAGTTAAGCATCTGATTCTTGATGGATTCTTGCTGGTGGAAATGAAAAACAGTACTGTCCCTTTGGAAAACAGCTTGGCAGGTTTTTTTTTTTAAAAAAAAACAAACAACTAGACAGACTCTTATTATACAATCCAGGAATCATGCTTCTAAGTTTTACCTAATGTACTTAAAAGTCCAGTCTACAGAAGAACCTGCAAGTCTATGTTTACAGTGCCTTTACTCATAATTAATGTAAGTTGGAAGCCACCTAGATGTCATTCAATAGGTCAATGCATAAACAAACTGTTTTGTTCATAATGGAATACTGTTCACCGAGAAAAAGAGATGAACTATGAAGCCATGAAGAGATATGGACGAACCTTAAATGGATATTGCTAAGCAAGAGAAGCCCGCCTGAAAAAGCTACAACTGTATGATTCCAACTATGACATTCTGTAAAAGACAAACAATAAATATGGTTTTCTGAGTTCTAGTGGGAGGGATAGAGGGTTAAATAGGTGAAACACAGCAGACCCTTAGGGCAGTGTGAATATTCTCGAAGATACTGTATTAGTGGAGGGGTACCTGTGCCACATTGGGCTCTGCCCTGGCAGTGCAGAGCCTGCTTGGGATTCATTCTCTCTCTCTCTCTCTCCCTCTCTCTCTCTCTTTCTCTCTCTCCCTCTGCTTCTCTCTTTCTCCCTCTCCCCAACTCACGCTGTCTCTGTATCTCTCAAAATAAATAAATAACCTTGCCAAAAAAAAAAAAAAAGATACTATAATAGTGGACACATGACATTATGTTCAAAGACCACAGAATTTTATAGTGTAAAGGGTCAATATTCATGTAGGCATTTTTTTAAATTAAGAAGTCAGGGAATGCCAGGGAAAAATTCAAGACTGTGACAAGAGAATCTAACTGTATCAAAAACATCTCAAACTACTTTACTGAAGGGGAAGAGAGGGAAAGGTGTGTAACTTTGGACACTGTAACTGGAGTCTGTAAGTCTAAAGGCAAATGGAATGTACATAAGCTCTGTAGTCTAGCAGACAAAATTGGTTCTTCTGGGTCCATATGAATAATTCAGATACTAGAATTGAAAACTTAAATAAATGGGCAGTGGACAGTGGCAGCCAGTTTTCTCACTGTTTTACTGGGGATTACAGATAAGCAAGGGGCAGGGAGGCTGGACTGATTCTTGTGGGAAGACATCAGCACGAATGAGTAGTGATACACTTTCAGAAGGCTACATATAGAAATATTTACAGATAAATGTATACACATGGTTTAGTACACAAGCATATGTTTCTTTGCTCTGTTGGCTGAGATGGCCGGGAAGTAACAACCCCCAGATCTGGGTCTGCAATACCATTCTCCATGAAAAGATACCAGGACTCCTGGGAGAAATGGCCGATTCTACTATTTGGTCAATAATTATACAAGGTGAGCCTGTAGCACCTTGATGTGACAAAAAGTAAGAAAGTGCCCAAATAATAATAATAAAAAAAAAAAAACCCTAAAATGATGGGGGCATTGTCAGAAGGACACAGGAGCCAACTCAAAGAGCTACCAGTGGTCAAAGACAGAACAAACTGAACAACAAAAATAAATTAAGTACTACAGGATTATAACCCAAAGTAGAAAATAAATATCCACAAATCCCGGCCAACACAAATAAATGACTGAATAAACAAAGAGTTGATGGAAAAGAGCAAATTTCCCCTGCAGAACACTTCCAAATGAATTATGCAGACACTCTCAAGAGGGGAGTACATAAATCCCCATTCCTGAAATGAGGGCTTTGCATAGTGACTTTCCCCCAAAGAGTATGGCAAGAGTTTTCCCTTCACAGAGGAAAACCTGACGAACAGTATCCCAATCAAGAGATGAAGGTAGATAAACATCAACAGTTGCTAAGCTATGTTGATTATATATACCCTTGATAGGATCTGTTGAAAGTGGGACTTTGTCTCTCTCAAACCCATAAGCCTAGTCTAATTATAAGAAAAACATCAGATAAATCCTCTTTGAGGGGCATCCTACAAAATACTTGACCAGTAATCCTCAAACTGTCAAGGTCATCGAGACAAGGAAAACATAAGAAACTTCCACAGTCAAGAGGACCCTAAGGAGAGAGGACACATAAATGTAATGTGGTATCCTGAAAGGGATCCTGGAAAGGCCTCAGGCAAAATTAAAGAAATCTGAATTGAGTACGGCCTTTTAGTTAGTTAACAGTATTGTATCAATATTAGTTCATTAATTGCAACAAATGTACCATGTAAGCTATAATAATATATAATACATTATATATAATTTTATGTATTATATTATATATAATTAATAATACATAATTATAACATATATTATATAAAATATTATAGAGCATAATAGGGGAAACTGGGTACGGAGTATATAGGAACCCTGTACTATCTTTACAATTCTTTGGTACATCTAAACCTGTTCTTAAAAATAAAGTCTATTATTATTATTACCAAGTTCCCTTTTTTTTTTTTTTTTTTTTTTTTTTGTTCCAGATGGTTCTTGCTACTGCCACTCTTGATTCAAACACTGGGCAGTTCTAATAATAGGAAAACTCTGCCATTGTGCTTACTTTTTTGTGGCTTCTGCCCTCTTAGAAAAACACAGAATGAATTTGCTTCCACGAAGTAATTTTCCAACCGTTCAAAGACACTCCCCTGAAGTCTTCCTCCCAGGGTTTAACTCAGGCTAACTACCCTGTTATTCCTCCCATCATGCAGTTTCTAAATATTTTGCCACCCCGGCCACTTTCCCGTGAATATTTATGTTTGTCAAGGAGAGGAGCCCAGACCTAAATGCATTTTTCCTATTCCATTCTGATCAGAATTGAGCAGCATATTATTTCTTGGCTTACATTTACTTTTATCTACTACTTAAAATATACATCATGTCACTGCAGTTTTAGATCTCCATTTCAAGAAAGTGAACTAAATAGCATAAAGCCTTCTTTATACATCCTCCCCCTCATTAAAACCATTGCACTGATGAATTTCAAACAATTCATTTAGATTCCATACCTCATCCGGATGTTCTCACGGTTTGAAATTTACAACTGCTTTGACCAACTTTGAAAATGAATTGACAGGTTATGTCTATATGATTGAATAAGACATCCCTCCCCATGCGCCCCACTCAGCAACAATTTGGCATCGATCTGCAGACAAAAGCGTCATTGTGAGGGGTGTGGCATCAACCATATGCCAAGTGCCCCAGAAGGAATACCCCCTACCCATGGATTGGGTAATACACACAAAGACCTTGGTCTAAGGAACGAACCCCAAAGTGTCTCATGAACTAGCTCCAGCCTCAGTCACGTACAGTCCAGGAACCCCGGGAAAACACTGTCTTAGGCAATCATCCACTGACAAGAAAGCCTCAATAGAAGTCCAGGTTTCCAGTCGAGAAGTTCAGCACTCCACTGGAGAAAAAAACAATCAACAAAAAACCATACGGGTTTGGACACATGAGAGACTTTTCCCACATCACCTCTCCGCTAGGGTGGCACAGCTCAGGACAAGAGAGATTTTTCTCAGACTATGATTTCCATTATGGGAGAAAAAAACATCACGTGAAGGAGCACCCTGCTTCCCTAGCTGTGCAAGACACTGCCAGAGAGGCCCCTTCTCTCTTGCCCCATCCAAAAACCCAGGGGGAATTACATGAGTTGATGGAAGGCGTTAACTAACGTTACTGTGGTCATCATTTCCCGATATATGGGTGTATCAAAACAACACAATGTACACCTTAAAGTCACACAATGTTCTATGTCAAGTACATCCCAAGAGAGCTAGAGAAAACTAAACTGAATGTTACTATGTTTCATTAAATTTTTTTTTGTCAAGTATAATTGGCAACATTACATTATTTTCAGACGTGCAACATAGTGATTCAACTTCTCTGTACATTACACTATGCTCACTACGAGCGTATCAACTTCTCTGTACATTACACTATGCTCACTACGAGGGTAGCTATCCCCTAACTCCCCGCAATGCTATCACGGTATCAGTGACTATATTCCCGATGCTGTGCTTTTTATTCCCGTGACCTAATCATCCCATAACTAGAAGCCTGTACTCCCCACTCCCCTTCGCCCATTTTACCCATACTTCTTTGCTCTGGCAAACATGAGTCTGTTCTCTGTACTTATAGGTCTGATTCTGCTCTTTGTCTATTCCTTTGTTTTGTTCTTTAGATTCCACATATGAACGAAGTCATGTGGTAGGTGTCTTTCTCAGTCTGACTTGTATCACTTAGCACAGTACCCCCGAGGCTCCTCCGGGTTGTTGCAAATGGCAAGATCTCATCATTTTTCTGCCTACATAACCTTCCACTGTGTACATACGTGTATGTGGGTGCACGTGCGGATGCACGCATGTATGTGTATCGTACATCTTGCTTACCAATTCCATCTATCGAGACACTTAGGTTGCTTCCATATCTTGTCTATTGTAACTAATGCCACAATAAACATAGGAGTGCGTATAGCTTTGTGAATTCGAGTTTTCATTTTTGTGGGTAAGTAACTGGTAGGGGAATTACTGCATCATACGGAAAAAAAGACAGTGTCTTCAGCAAGTGGTGCTGGGAAAATGGACAGCTCTGTGCAAAAGAATAAAGCTGGACCACGTTCTCACCCCATACACAAAAATAAATTCAAAATGTATTAAGGACCTAAGCGTGAGACTTGAAACCATAAAAATCCTAGAAGAGAGCACAGGCGGCAATTTCTCTGATATTGGCCATAGCAACATTTTCTAGATATGTCTCCTCTGGCAAGCAAAAATAAATGACTGGGACTACATCAAAATGAAAAGCTTTTTCACAGCCAAGGAGACCATCAACAAAATGAAAAGGCAACCTACGGAATGGGAGAAGATGTGTGCAGATGATATATCTGATAAGGAATTAATACCCAAACTATATAACTTACACAACCGCAAAACAACCAACAATCGAACTTAAAAACAGGCAGAGGACCTGAATAGACATGTTTACAAAGAAGACATACTCATGGCCAAGGGACATATGAAAAGATGCTCAATGTCACTGATTATCAGGGAAATGTAAATCAAAACCACGTGATCCCAGCTCACACCTGTCAGAATGGCGAGAAGCAAAAGGATAAGAAATAACAAGTGTTGGCAAAGATGCAGAGAAAAAGGAAAACTTGTGCCCTGCTGGTGGGAATGTAAATTGGCACAGCCACTGTGGAAAATGGTATGAAGTTTCCTCAAAAAATTAAGAGAGAGGGGCACCTGGGTGGCTCACTTGGTTAAGCGTCTGAATCTTGATTTCAGCTCAGGTCATGATCTCACCTTTCATGGGTTCCAGCCCCTCATCTGATTCTGCACTGACAGCATGTGGAGTCTCATTGGGATTCTCTCTCTCCTCTCTCTGTCTGCCCCTCCCCCCGCTTGCGCATGCTCTCTCTCTCTCTCTCTCAAAATAAATAAACTTAAAAAAATATTTTAAACAATTAAAAATGGAAACACCATATGAAGTTACTATTTCAATAAACAAAGAAACAAAGCAAATAAATAAATTGACATGTTCCTTATTGTACAAAGAGACTTACACTCAAGCCAAAGATGCATAATAAACACATTCAGACACGTGAATTTTGTTCAGCAATGGGCTTTGTATATATTAACAAAATCATAGCTCTGTCACACAGAAATATATCTCAATAGTACTTTTCCCAGAGGAGTTAACTGATGTATAAAATACATTGAATCAACACCATGGAATTTGGTGGCTCAAAGTTAGGTTTTCACACCATGCATAAAACTGAACATAGTCATAAAATAACGCTACAGTAGAATAATTCCCAGGGGAATATAGAAGTTATCAGGCTCAGATATGAAACCTGGAATTAGTTGCTACCTTTTTTGTGATCCAGAGTAAACCTTTCCAAACACGGCAGAGAAAGCAGTTACTTGGGAATTCTGGTGTTTGGAAAGAAGCCTTTACCTGTTTGGATGATCCTTCTTTCAAGAGATGCTGACCTGACCCCTCTTCAAGTGTCTCCCTGAAAAGACTGATCAGGATGCCAGGTGCACAGTGTCAACTAAGATTTTCTGAACATGTTCAAAGAGGCTAGCTACCCAGATACCTAATGGATGACTAGCTCAACAGTTCAACTTTTTTTTTCATTTGTAAACATTCATCTCAAGTCTCCCCTCCTCCGAGCCTGTAGGTTTTGTTAGCAATACTGTACTTCCCAGTAAACTATGCTGTGTTCTGTATTGTTATGTACTCTATTGCTGTTTCTTGTTGGTTCTTCCTCACATTCCAAACCTTTCTGTTCAGTTGTTTGATGTTATTCATTATTGCTATTTATTAGAGTGTGCCACATATTTGTCCATGCTGATGTCACGCGGATCAATGTCAGTTAATTACGTAGCAATGATATTTAGGACTCGAGCTGTGTCCTGAGGCTCTTGCTTGCCCCCTCACTGAAAGGAAACTCGAACAGAGGAGGGCCCAGTGGTCTTTTTGAATCTACCAAATGGATACACCTAATGCTGACCTAGGACAAGTCTATATAACTCTGAAATAATGCACTTGATTCATTCGGACACATAATCAATCTCATTTTATTATAGTCATGTATCTGAGAGTCTAGAAAAATGCTTGCTCTTGAAAGGACTAAGTATTGGATTTGGCACAGATGGTGGCAAATACAGTTTTCTCATTCACCTCTACACACGCACTGGAGGAGAGAAAGATCCATCTATTCTTTTATAAACAATTGAGGGAAAAACGAAGCCGGCTACTCAAGAGGCTGGGAATCTTGCTTGGTTCAAAGAGTCAGGATTCATTCTGTGGTGTCTGACAGGTTTTCCATCTCAGTCTAAGCTTGTGGTAGCTGAACTTGTCCAGCTGCTAAATTGTCTTTCTAACCAGCTTCCAGCCATCCTTTCTTGCAGACCCAGAGGCAGCTCTGATGACTCAAAAGAACAAATAGTTTCTTGGAGGAGTCTCCACTCTTCCTTCCTGAGTGAGCCACTGGCGCCTCTGTGAGAAGCAAGCTCTCAGAGCTGGTATCTATTCTCCCTCATTTGGTTGGAGATCCTGTTGTGTGACCACCACTGCCTCTTGTGGCCAAGCAATGAGGCTTGCAAGCCAGAAGGATCCTGGGCAACTACATCTGAATCTTCAGAAATATCGATTGTTACTGAAATTCGTTTTCATGCCTTGCTCAGAGAAATGAGGGGCGGCAGGATGATTTAATGTTGTGTGTCTAATCAGATCAATTGGTATACACTCAAGAACTGTGTGGGGAGTCTCAGGCCATGTCTAAACTCAGAGTGGGAAGGAGCCTGGCTGATTAAAGATGTCTTTCAGAGGTGGGAACTGGGCCCACCCAGGCACTGTGTCTGAGTGCCTCAGATGTGCCACCACAGAGAGAGATGTCCTCAGGTCTTGCGCTGATTATGGAGCATATTGAACATACTGAGAACTGTCCCAAGTGCACAGAGCAGCCCTGACGTAGTGGAAAAAAGCAGTTACTGTTCTCAAGGAAAGTGTATGTAGAACAACAACATAATGATATGCGCTACCATTAACCAGGTTTCTTTGACGGGATTTATTATCATCTCTCCCTGATACACGCATACATACCCATATACTTAATAACACAAGTGTTTTGAGTCGATTTCCACACTTGGCAATTCCTACACTACCTGAAAATGTTCTACACCAGTGCTTCTCAAACTTTAATATGCACACCAGGGAAACACCTGGGAAACAGATTCCATTTCAGTGGACGTGGGGTGGACCAGAGATTCTGCCTTTCTAGCATCTTCCCTGGTGATGCTCATGCTGCCGATCCATAGACCACACTGCATAGCAAACTTCTGAACTCACAAATGGCTTCTGTTGGGATAAAAGCAAACCTCGGGGCACCTGCGTGGCCTAGTCAGTTAAGCGTCCAACTCTTGATCTCAGCTCGGGTCATGATGTCATGGTTGAGCCCTGTGTCATGCTCTGCACTAAGTGCACAGAGCCTGCTTGGGATTCTTTCTCTCCCTCTCTCTCTGCCACTCCCCTGCTCATGCTCACTCTGTCTCTCTCAAAATGAATAAATACACATTAAAAAAAGAAAATTATTGAAAAAAAAAACTTTCACATGACTGACAAGGTCCTGCAGGGTCTTGTTGGCTTCTAACTCAACAGCTTCATATTCCCTCCAAGACTTGACTTGCTCTTTCCAAAGCAATGACATTGGGTTCTATTCAGTCCTCTCTCCTAGTGAAGCTCTGTCCATCTCAGAGCCTTTGTACATGCTGTATATTCTATCTGGGATGTCCTTTTCTCCCCTACCCACCTAGATAAATTTTATTCACCCTTGGGATCTCAACTCAAACATCATTTCTTCATGACAACCTCCCCGGACTTCCCCAACTAAAAAACCTCTTTATTATTTGCTTTTATAGTATAGAACATTTTTTACCCTTTGATTTGGTGATAAACAACTTATGTCTGTCTCTCCTGCTAGAGTATAATCTTCATCAGAGCAAGGATCTTATCTGTTTTTATCCACCAGTATATATTCCCACCACTTAGCACAGTGTTTCTTGCTTCAATTCCTAGACTTTGACCGTCTTAGAAGTGGAAATCCTCACAGTAGATTTTTCAAGACAATGAAGCCCCTTATCCTTTGAACTCCCCTAGTTGGGCATTACATTGGGGCAGGAGGTGAGAGGCTTGGAGCAGCCACTGCTTGGTGAGAAATGCTTCCCCTGGCTGCAAGTTAAGACAATGGGTTTGTTTTGTTTCAGAATGCTATTGATTTATCTATCATCTTTTCAACCTTCAAAGGACAGAGGACACAATACCTATTCTGCCTTAGGTCAGTTTCTTGTAGGCTTGTATGAATGACCTCCATTCAGTACCCTACCATTGGACTGGAAGCTCTTTCTGGACAGAAATTGGGTCTTTCCTTATTTCTGCTACCGTGAGCCTCGTACACCATACAAGACATTTAATAACCAACAAGGCTAAATCAAATCTGGGAACGTGTAAAGGAAAACTCTGGGCCTGGGGGAGTGTACAGTCTGGCCCACTAATATCTTCCCAAAGATTGCCAGGATAAAGCTGTGATCATTTGCCCCATGGTTCTGTCAGTTACACAAAATGTCATGTTTCTTTTTGGATGTTAGGAACCTTAGCATCAAGTTCTGTGCAAGTGTGTCAAGCTTTAGGGCAAGGATCTGTTTAACCCATCTCAATTTCTTTTCAGATCAAGTCAGGATACAAAAATAGATAACAAATATTTAGTGAGATGCCTGTAAGTGCTTATGACGTACTAAATGTTCCACACAGGTAAAGACAAATTCTCGTTATTCAAAAAAATAAGTTATATTACTCTCATTTTAAAATGAGGAAATAGAGTGATTACATGACTTAGCATACACAGAGGCCTAAATTCTGGCCTAGAGAAAGAAACTGAAGACTAGAGAGGATAAAAAATGAGTTCAAGCTTCCTCAGCTGATGAGGGACTGTATCACTGTCTCAGGACTGCCATAACAAATTACTACAAACTCAGTGGCTTACACCAACAGAAATGTACTCTTACAGTTCTTAATACTAGATTTAAAAAAGTATTGAAAGGACCATGCTCACTCTGAAGGTTTTAAGGAAGAATCCTTTCTTGTCTCCTCTTATCTTCTGGTGGCTCCCGGAAACCCTTGGCATTCCTTGGGTTGGAGTGCATCATGTCAACCTCTGCCTCTGTCTTCACATGGCCCTTCCCCCTTCTATATGTCTCTGTGGGCTTCTCCTCTTCTTATAAGGACACCAGTCAGCACTATAGCCCATCCTAATCCAGTAAGACCTCATCTTGACTAATTACGTCTGCAAAGACGCTATCCTCAAATAAAGTCCCAATTTGAGGTTCTGTACATACATAAAGTTTGGGGGTGCACTGTTTAACCCAGTATAGTGACTGAGCTAGTACCAAAAGTTAGCTCTAACTTGAGGCAAGGTTGTTTATACTACACCCAACTAGCTGCCTCTGGAATTCCTTTGCCTTGGTGATTATTTCCCATACTGCATCACAACTGACTGGTCATCTCTACAGGAAAGAGGACTCTGCCAGACTCTAAACCTAACTTGGCAGCTTCTCTTCAAAGTGGTTGGTTGATTTGTAAGGAAGAATTGCTGACAAGTCAACTTAAAGAAGACGTAATTAGTAGATTCAGGTTTAAAAAAGAATTACATTTTGAGAAGCCAAATATTGGTAGAATAGGGCTGACTAGATACAGCTGGGTTTAGTCAACATGGAGTTTCCATCCTCAGAGCAACAGCCTCTTCTTCCATCATCATTTTCTCTCCACCCGGCATCCAAACCCCATTGGTAAGAAGAGTGCTTACCTTGCAAAATACCTCCTCACTTGCAATACCAGAGCCATGCTGCTTCCCAATTGCTTGTTTGATGTTAACATTATTCTGAGAATTACATCTCATCCAACATGATATTTTAATGAGCCTTTGTCTGTTCTAGTTAAGTCATTTGGAGCTGAGCTAATGAAACAGGAATGGGGAGAGATGGTTTTCAGTGGCATTGGCTGTTTCTGTAATTCCATGGATTGGAATGGAATTTCCCTGAGCCCCTCTCTCTTCACCCCAAGAATGAGAAACCACAAATTCTGAGACTACTTCTGGGAATGTCCACTTCTAGGTCTGATTCCCCCATACACTTTCTTGTGGTGAGGAGGGAGGTGGAGAGCAGGTGTCCACAGAACTCCTTGCCCAGGGTCTGGATAAGTCAATCAAGGCAGGCTGGGCAAGACGTACATCAGCAATCCAGATCAGCTAAACAAAGATGGTGAGTGGGGTGTGGAAAGAAGACCACATGGTCATTTATTGGGCTGGGCTGCAAGGGGCAGCCTTGGGAGAAGAAAGAACATTGCTAGCTGGTGGGTTAAAAGTCAGCTGAAGAGGTTCGTGTGTTCAGTCTACCAGTATCTCTTCTTCCCACAGCCCCTTCTTGACTATAATGACACCCTCAGTTCTTCCTGGTGACTGACTCCTTTCTTTGGTGTCTTAATCTCCACTTTGATCTGATTTCTTCTGTGGTCTTGGCCTCTGGGTGATATTTCTTTATGGACAATTCTTGGCACTTCCTTTATGAGACTTGGCAACCATTTATGCTTTAATATTGGATCCTTCAAGAAACTGCCGATAAGCAAAGAGTGTGAAATGGCAAAAAGAGACAGTGTGACCTTTGTCCCCAAATAGGAAGCGTCTTGACACAGGGAATCAAATACTGGTCTCAACAGTATTGCTTGGGGTCATGGGGAGTGTCCAATAAGTGTTGAGGCAAAGAAAGAAGGAATGGAAAGAATAAAGTGAAGAAGAGAAAGGGAAGGAGGATGGGAGAGTGGAGGGAGGGAAGAAATGTACTCCAGAGCATCATAAATACCCTTCAAGTTGGCCACAAAGCCTGGGCCCTCTGAATTACTCTGGAAACACCCAAGCATGACTGCCAAGAGGGTCTGCAAATTCTTGTAGAGCAAAATACCACGAGAGAGCATTAGCCTAATGATTTAGACTACGGGTTCTAGGGCCAGAGACCACGGTTTGAATGTAGGCTTTTCTCCTTTACACACATGTAAACTGGGAAAGATTTCTAACTTTGCACAGCTCTGATTCTTCATTTGGAAGACAGGGACACTAAGTTTCCTCAAATGGGCTATTGGGGAAGAATAAATGAACGCATAATGCATGGAAAGAGCACCCAGTACAATAGTAGGCGAGGCACCAAGTCCACAGTATCTTCCCTACTTGTACAAAGCACTGCGCAGCAGAGCTGGGAGGGCTTAGGATGACTTACCACCACCACCACAGGTAGTACCTGCTTCTTCAGAAGGACCCAGTACAGGCTCAAAGCACAAGGGTAAAGGCTGGTCCTGCGTTTCTCAAATGGCTGATTAGCCTCTGATTCTGAAGCCTTGCTTTCTTCATCCCAAGGATTTACAAGCTGAGTTTGGTGCCTTCAGTTCCTTGTGGCCCTTGCAACCTACATACTCTCAGTAGCCCACACCTATGCCATGCGGAGGAACATGGCAGGGAGATGAGACTTTGTGACACCCTTGAACTTCTTGCCTGTAACTCCGGTGCTCCTCGCCATTACAGAGCATCTCTGCCTTGCTGGCTTCTCCTCAGCTTGTTATTCTTATTCTTTTGTCCTGCCTTCTGCCTCCAAATGGCGTTGCTCGTCAGATGTGACACGTTGCTGGTTGGGGATTTGAGATGGCAAGCCTGGTGAAGCTGAGCGGATCAGGTTTGCTCGAGTTAATATTGTGCTTGTGGGTCAGAGACTCGGGGGGTGGACAAAGTATTGGTTTAAAAAGTGGCAGCTTTTCTCTTTTCCTAAAGCGACTTGCATTTCTTAAGCCAGGCCTCTGAGGTCCTGGAAACATCCTTCTCTACAGACCCCATCAGTGATTCATGAGAGCGTTTGTCCTAGATTTACTTGGCTCTGCAGCTGAAAAATGCAGTGGGCAGAAAGCTAACTTTGGAACAGGCAGAGGGTTTACCCCCTGACACCAGCATACATTTTTTTCTTCTAGCCGTGGACCAATTATATAAAGGACCACATGGAAAAACTTCATCGGAAACGAAATAAAGTATGTCTAAGTTTAGATTCAGCCAGGCGAGAGGGGCCTGAGGCAGCCAGGGGATGAACTGAACACTGGCAACATACGGAGACCGCCAGAGCAAAGTGGAGTGTCACGGGGCTTCATGCTTCGGGACACCAGAGGTCCAGTCTACCTTTGTCCTAGATCACTTTGTGACCCCGGGTAAATAAGTCACTTGGCCTTCTCTGGCCTCAGTTTCTTCACGTGTAAAGAGAGGACCGGACCTAACAGGCTAAGTCCCTCGTAGTACAAATACGCTACCAGGTCAAGGCTAAATGCAGCTGGCCAGAGAAAGACAGATGAAAATAGGATTTGTATTCAAAGTGGACCTTGTTTTAGACAGAACATTCCTCAAGTTTCGTGTATTAGCAAGCCCTACTTAACATACGCCGGGGGAGCTTCATTTGTAAAAAACATCTCTTCGGTGAAAAATTGTTACCATCTGGTAATGAGCATGTGTCTTTTGTGGTGGCAAATACACAGCAGCCTGAAAAGACTAGCAGCTAAACTCTTAGGGGCAGAAGATGGGTACACACACACACACACACACACACACACACACACACACACTCACACACCCCAAAACATGGACTGCATTCATCAAACAAAAATGTCTTGGTCAGAGATGACTGAGAGCAAGGAACAGATGTCCACGGAAATGAGGACCCCTTCAAGGGCGTTCACCACAGGGAGTCTCGTAGTTGCCCGTTTGGCAAATCACTGCATATGGTTGTGGAGACTGTGTTGGAACTTCTGGATATTTTTTCTCCTTGTTCTTCACCCCCAGCTCCTCTCCCAGGAGCTGGCTGCCCACTGCTCACTGGCCAGGCCTGCCCTTCTAAGAGGCCCTGCACGGATGAAGGGAATTCCCAGAGACCACGACTGAGGGCAGAACCACAAAACTGAAGACAGCTTATTGAGAAAAACACAGTATGCATGACAGAAGGTTATGGAATCACTTTTTTGCTTCCCTGCCTTCTGGTCTACTCATTCCCTTCTAATGGGAAACCAGTGATACACAATACTCCCCTACGAGTAGAGCAATAATGAGCCTAAGACTCACTTTCTATTCAGTCCCTAGGTCTCCAGTCTTATTTATCAAGCAGGGCAAATATCATACTCCAAATCCCAAAGAGCAATTCAGACATAAAGAGATATACACACTTACTGTCTTTCTCCCCATCTTCCGAAGCCATTTACCATTTTCAAATAAAGGACCATCTCCTTATTTCCACGTGGGAAAAAAAAAAAAACGCATCTAATCTTATCAATTCAATACACTTTCTCTGATTGCCTACTACACTGTGGCATTGCCTGGCAATAGAGAATGAAGCAACTCGCAGATTTCCAGGGATCGATGAGACAGGGCACAAGGCGTTCCAGCTCATGCGGTGACCACACTGTCGCGCATGTGCATGGTGGTCCTGCCTCACTCCTGTCAGAGGGGTCTCCCAGGGCCTGCTGGTGTACTGCCCATTTTGGAAAGACACGAAAACATGACCACAGGCAGGCAAGACAAGGGGGCTCATTTTACCTCATTTTCCCCACAAATCCCACCTGTCCTTCCTCCCTCCCAGGACCCAAGTACAGTTTTATCCCTCTCTGAAAACTCACCCACGGCGATAAGTGATCTACTGCAGACTTCTATGTTATAGCAAATGTAATTTCACTGAAATGGATAACCTCTCAGATTCATTCCACCCCTGAGATACTGGGCTTCTCTGGTCATAACACATTATCTGTGTTTACAGCAGAACCACATTACTCCCACTGTTTATCTGTGTTTTGGAACCCAAACTCCACATTATCTTTGCTTGCATTTTCTTCTTGTTTTTTTTTAATAAAAATTGAGGTGCCAGTATTCGCCTTGATAAACTGTAAAGGAAAACTTCGCCAGCCTCCTGCCTCGTCTTTTCTCCTCTGTGATTTCACATACCAGAGGCATGGACAGACCACCGGGTGAAGCTTGCAGGGACGTCCGTGTGAAGTAAGGACAAGCAGCTGCCCTTTTCCCGTCGCACACTGAAGACAACACAATGTTGCACACGGTTTCTTGGAGGAGGGGTGCTCATGAAGCAGCCCAACACGTGGTCACATGTGAATTTCTTATTCTCCTCCACGTAGACATTTCATACATGGGCTGTTAATAGATTTGTTTATGTATTAATTAGCAATGTATGACCGTATTTCAATGTTGCCTTTTACAAAGGAGTTGTCATTCAGTGAACATTTACTGAGTGCCTGCTGTGTGCTAAGCACAGCGCTAGGCCTTGGAGCAAGTGTATAACTAGGCCCATATATATAACACAGCATGTAACACACTGTCCCTGTCTGGAGGCCAGTGTAGAAAAAGAGAGTTTGAATGTACAATTATGACAGAGATGAGGGTAGTGGATATACAAGGTGCTGTGAGAATGCAGAGTAGGGAAAGAAGCTTAGAATTGAACTAGGATGTAATTCTGCAAGTGGTGTGCGTGTGTGTGTGTGTGTGTGTGTGTGTGTGTGTGTGAAGGGGTTAGGTAGGGAGAGATGGCTGAACTACTAGCTTTAAGAGGAGAGAGGGGAAGAGGAGAGGGGGAGAAAGGGACAGGGAGAGAGAGAAATGAGACATTCTGAGGCCATCCTCCCAGTCATGTTTTTATGCAAAACAAGTATTTTTGTTTTCCCTTCATAAAATGGGAATTGTGTTCCATGAATTGTTATCTGTCTGGCTTTTCTCACAAACAAATAAAAATGGCTTCTAAACATTTTTGCTCAATTCATATATATATATATATATATATATACACATACACATATATGTATGTATATATACACATATATATGTGTATGTATATATATCCACATATATATGTATGTGTATATATGTATATATACACATATATATGTGTATGTATATATATCCACATATATATGTATGTGGATATATATACACATACATATATATATGTATGCATATATATGTATTCACATTCTTTGTAATGACCATGATTTGTGTGCATCAACAGTTTATTTATTCCTCTAAAGATGGTCATCTTTCCTAATGTCTTCACAAGAATCTTGAAGAAAATGTTTGGAATACATCTGAGATAACAGAATTTCTGGATTAATGAGCATGTACATGTAAATTGTTGATAATGCTGCTTAAATTGCTCTCCCAAAGGCTTTGCAATGAATACTCCAAACAAGAGTGGGTGAGAGTGTCTGTTTCCTTAACAAAAGAATATGATCAATACATTTAATTATTTTCAGTCTAATGGATATGAAATGTTAGCTAATTGTTGATTTAATTTTCATTTCCCTGATTGCTAGTCAAGTGGAATGACTTTTCATATGTTTATAGTCTGTTGACATTCATTCTTAACTGCCTATCTTTATTCTTTGTCAATTTTTCAATGTTTGGCATGTAGAAGTACTTTTTATATGGTCTGAATATTAATCCTGCCTCTAAGTTGTGTCATGTCCTCCTGATCTGTTGCATTTCCCCCCAAATTTTACTAGGAAAATGTATGACATTCAGCAAGTTGAAACCATATTGCTTATCTTTCAAACATCCCTATGATGCCTTTGACATAGAGTTCAAATATATTTCACACATTGGTTAGTGAGTTGTTGTTGTTGTTTTTTTTTTTAACTTCTGGTCTTTGTTTCCTGCCTAGAAGACCTAACTCACTCTAAGGTTTAGCAAAATATTTCTAATCATTTTCATCTAACATCATCATTATCTTACATAAAGAGTTCTCTAGCACCTCTCAGTGATATTTGGATACTGGCAGTGGGGAGCTGGGGTATGTTTAGCTTTATTAGGTCAATGCTGTTGGGACAAATAGCTCTCCACATGAGGGGAAAATAGCTCACTCTTTGACTAACCAAGTCAAATTCCATCTTTCCCATAAGCTGAATTCTTATTTCCCATAAGCTAACATTTGTTTCCTCTGTTTTATTCCAACAACCTATTCATGCATTTCTTCTGTTTTAATTTCTTTACTTTTGTTGTATGTTTTGACATATGTTAGGTCAAGTACATTTCTTAATGTTCTTTCAATCATTCTTTCTTTTTTTCAACAGTATCTCCTCCATATAAACTTTAAAGTCAGTATGATAGTTTCTATAAAATATCCTGCTGGAGTTTTGATTTGGAATTCACTGAACTTTTAGAGGAATCATGGAGTGGTGACATCTTCACAACACTGAGCCTTTCTAGCCAGGGACACTGTGTATCTTAGTCTTGGCTCTTAATACCTGAGAAAGACACAGTGCTGGTTCTCTAAGGAGAATATATTGTGTCTGCACCTCAGGTGATTGCCTTGTCCCTGAGTGCTCAGCATCCTTCTGCTGTCTGGAGTAGAGGAAGAGAAACTTCTCCTGGTCTTATAGAGGTCATCCCCCCTTCCCATCCCCTGGAAAGAGACAGAAAAGAGCTACTCCACTAGCCTGAAGTCGAGGTGCCATGAGACTCTGCGCAGATGCTTAGACCTCACCCAAGGCAACAGGGGCTACTAAGGACATGGTACTTAAATCTCTCCCTACCCAATAACTTGTGAGGGTGACCACTGCTTCATGGGTCACCAAGGAGAACATTACCTTGTTGATTCTTACCTTAAATGCACTCCCTTCCCCATTTGTTAACCCACTCTTGTCCTAGTTTGTCTTTCTTTTTTTTTTCTTTTCTTTTCTTTCTTTCTATCCATCCATCCATCCATCCATCCATCCATCCATCCATCCAGTCTGTCCATCCATCCATTCATCTATCCTTCCATCTGTCTGTCTGTCTATCTACCTATCTATCTTGAAGGGATACAGAGAATTCGTGAGAACTTGCCCTTTTCCCATAATCTGTTCTCTGGCTCCTTCAGAGGTGTTCATATCATTTCTTTCATCATCCTACTATCTTCTCAGATCATCAACTTTGATATATATGTAACACCCTACCTCTGTCCATATCAACCTAATGCTCTAATAGAACTTGTGTGTATGTTACATACATATCAATTTCATGTGTCTAAATTTCAGAAGAATATGGAGAACAATGTAACTAAGAAATGGAGCTTTATACTTTTTCTATAACAAGGCAGCGCTGCCTAGTTGAACACTTTAACAGTACTAGCCATCACTAAGCACCCACGGGTAAAATAAAGAAGACAAAATCACCATAGCCAGAGGGAAAGGAATTATGGTCTCTTGGGCAACATTCCCTTCCAGATTCTTCAGGTGGTTGGACTGACCCCTGCAAGAGTCTATGCAACGACTCCGAGTCTATGTCACCCCCAGGTATGCTCGTGCTGAGTATGAATGATCTCCAGACCATCCTAATTGTATTTTAAGAAGTGGGTAACAGGGGCACCTGCGTGGCTCAGTCGGTTAGCATCCAACTTTGGCTCAGGTCGTGATCTCAAAGTTCATGGGTTCAAGCCCCATGTTGGGCTCTGTGCTGACAGCTCAGAGCCTGGAGCCTGCTTCAGATTCTGTGTCTCCCTCTCTCTCTGCCCCCTCCGCCACTCACACTCTATCTGTCTCTCAGAAATGAACATTAAACAATTAAAAAAAAAAAAGAAGAGGGTAATAAAATCACATAAGCCAGGGTAAGGAATCAGACATCACAGATAAAGACATGGCTTTAGATTGACACCTCCTAAAACTGAGTGGGAGTCAGATTCGGCACAGACTTTAGACTAAGGCAACCTGCAGACCCAGAGAGCCACCTGTCACTCCCACCCTGAAGAGAAACTAGATGAAGCACAATGTAGTGGTGAGGAAACAAGGACCCTGGCTCTACCCTTTGCCAGCTAAGTGACTTTGGGCAAGTTACTTAAATTCCCAGTGTCTCAGTTTCCTCATCTGCAAAATGGAATTAATATCTGTACTTACGTTATCAAAGTTTTGTGAACGTTGAGTAACATAAAAACATGCAGAATGCTTAGAATCATAGCAAGAACTCAGGTTAGCAGTAACCACTCCATAATTAATGTTAGTTATTCTTTTTCCATAACTATCACCTCTAGATGGATCCTAAGACTTTAGGTGGGCTCCAGGGATGTAACGGGTGCCAACGTGGATGTCCCATGACTGGCTTTTCTGTCAGGGGGTGTACTAGGATCCAGGGAGGTGTGAGGAGCCCATTCAGAGCAGATGAGGAACTCACAGAAAGACCACAGCTGCTGACTGGTTAAGGGCACTAGAGAACTGAAGAAGTCAGAAACAAATAGAGAGTCTTGGCAGATAGGCCCTGCAAACATCACATCCACAGTGGCTGGCTCCGGATGGCAGGGGCCCCGAGATGACAGGGAAAGAGCTCTGAACAATTTCCTAAGGCGGCAGGAGCCTTTGGTTCAGTTGAATTAGGAAATGGCTTATTACAGCGTTGCCAGAACCTTCCACAGGCTGGCTGCCTCTGCCAGGCTACCGCCGCTCTCAAAATCCCCTTGTCACGGTTTCCATACCAATAATGAATTGCTAATTTCTGTGCTCTCTCAGACTGCAGTCCTGCATAATTTTCTCATTCTCTAATTGCTCTTCCCATTCGAACCTGTAGAATAATAGGATGGCTGCCACTGTGCTACCGGAATTGAAAAGTAAGGCAAGACTCCTCCATTGTAGAATTCACTCCAGTTTGGCCAGATGGTTGGAGGGGGCTGTCTGAAAGTACACTCGGGTAAGTAATAGCCTTCCTTGGGCTCCAGCGGTGGGACGTCTGAGCGACAAAGCTGACAGATGCTCTCCAGCTCAGGGAAACTTGGCTGGTCACAAGGGAAGCATGGAGAGACCGTCTGTAGCCATTCAAATCCCAATCTGTGTGTCCCTATGTCACCCCCAGGTATGCTCGTGCTGAGGGTCCCACAGTAAATTGGAAATATATGAAGCAAATCAAGGAGAACATTTTAATCCCTGTTCAAATAGTATTAACCAATCCATAAGTCAAATACAGAGCAAGACAATGAGGCAGCTCTGGCATGAATTACTCAAGATAAATATCTTCGAGAAAAACAAAACAAAATCCAAAGTCTATTATCAGGTAACAATTCACTGCTTTGAATTGGAAATGCCTTAGTTTACTGTTCAAAAGCACAAATAATCAAGAATTTAATGTGTAAAGTATCATTATAATCATTTGTTCATCATCCCATACTCACATATTTACTGAAAAGAATGTGTGTATTTTTTCAATGTATTTCTGATACTGTTTGACAACATGCATTTGTAAGGGACAAATACACAAACAGATGGAAGGGAGTTTGCTCAGGCATAAAATATATGAATAAGTGAAACCTTCAAGGGATACCCAATCTTTATTTAAACTAAGAGATTTTCTTAATCCCCAACTATATATGCCTAAAATTCGGGTTAGCATTTTATCCAAAATTGACCAATTTCATTTCCAAAGCCATTTGTCGCTCCTTTTGCTAACAAAGGTAAAAGAAAAAGACAAATACTGAGGAAAGGACATGAAAAAAGATGAATTGGACAATCAGCCTCTGAAATTGACATCTCTAGGGTGTAGTGTTGGTTCACAGCTGGAACAGACCATCCAAACACCTTGAAATATCCCCATCTTTTCACCTTGGTACAGGTTCAAGACTATAGGGAAAGAGCATTTATCCATTTGGTATTTTAATCACAAGTGATAGCTTCAGATTGCTGAATAATTGAATAGATCCTCCATAACCATCAAAAAATTGGAATTTTTGGAAGGAGGGGCCAACGTGGTGGAGAAATCCCTATGTCCTGAGTCTCTCAAAGAAGTGCAGAAGCCAAAGGACTTTGAACACCAGAGCCTGGGAGGAAAAGAGACTGAATCTACTAGGAAGAAAATGGGAAAACTGGAAAAAAGATAGGTGGGTAACTGTGAACTGGGGTTGATAAAAAAGGCCGCGTGGGCACGGAGGGGAGGGACCCCTTTCTGCAGAGAGACAAAGGGAAGAGAAAGAGTGGCTAGGGAAGTGCAGGACTGTATCTGGACGGAGAGAGACCTCGGACTGAGACTGAGAGGGATCCAACCTCTAACTGCGGGGCTTTCTTTGGACTGGAGCCGGCTCCCTGTTCATGCACCTGGGGAGGAGGGGAGCCAGCCCTGGGTGCGGTAGGTCGAGGTTCACTCCCCAGCTGGAGAAAGTGGTTCCCTCCCTTGAGGGCTGCGCAATAGTACAGAACCTGCCTGCGTCAGCCACCTCCAGGCCCAGTAGCTGGGCCAAGGGCACAGTCTGCAGGAGGAAAAGGCCGCCATCTCCCTGGAGTGCAGTGGGAAAAGACAAAGGCTGCCTGTGTCCGCCACCCCGGGGGCTGGCGGCGTGGGCAGTGGCTCAGTCTGCAGAAGGTGGTCCTCCCTGAAGTGCTGGGGCACAGACACAGCCAGCCGAGACCACATATTGCCGCACAGAGAGGCACTTCCCCAGGGCCAGAGTGCACAAAGTGGGACTTTGAATCCTAGCCAAGCGCAGGGTCAGGGGAGTGGGGGAGAGAGAAGGACCATCCCGTCTGCGCCCACAGCACAGTGAGGATGACTCAAATGGAGTCCACCGGTCCGGCTCCGTGGAGGAGACTGGGGGAACACCATTCCCCCCGACCACCATCACCAAGGCAGGGCCTCAGGGATCACTCCCGCGGCCCATAGTGGAGATGGGTCCAGATAACACCAAACCACGCCCCTTTGCACTGGGTAACTGCGTATCTACCGGAGCACAGACCCTGTGGACAGCTCCTCCCGACAAGCAATGCAGCATTACCTGGATTAACTCTAGGTCAGTTCTGGAAATATATTCTCCCCCCAACCCCCATTTCTCCTCCTTATCTCTTCCCTCCCCTAGGCTGGTTACTCTGGTTATTGGTCTGTCTAAACAGACATATTTAATCCATTGTCTTGATACATGTTCTACACCTCCTTTATTATTTTTTTTTAATTTTTTTTCAACGTTTTTTATTTATTTTTGGGACAGAGAGAGACAGAGCATGAACGGGGGAGGGTCAGAGAGAGAGGGAGACACAGAATCGGAAACAGGCTCCAGGCTCCGAGCCATCAGCCCAGAGCCTGACGCGGGGCTCGAACTCACAGACCGCGGGATCGTGACCTGGCTGAAGTCGGACGCTTAACCGACTGTGCCACCAGGCGCCCCTACACCTCCTTCTTTAAACTCCTTCCTCTCTCTCCGGAATAATCAAGCCATATAGTTTCTCTGTCTGGGTAACTTGATCTTCGTTCCGTTTTCCCCACCTCCTTCTTTATTTTCCTTTCTCTCTCACGGGATTAAGACTTTTAGCCTCTCTGCATAATCAATGTTTATTTTTTCTTTCTTTGTATGTGCTATTCCATCAGCACCACCTCCACCCTCTTCTTTACTTGTCGTCAGGGTTTTTGGGTTTTGTTTGTTTTTTAGTCTTTAGTTTTTTGTTTTTGTTTATCTGTTTGTGGTATTTGTGTGTTTGTGTGTTTTTGTCTCCTGTTTGTCTGTTTTCTTTTACAGGGCTACTCCAAGGAACAAATCAAACCATACCTGGTGGAGGGTCCAAAATATCACTACGAGTAGGGTAATAAATTAACAAAAGTCCCAACAACAGAGACCAAGTAACAATCCCCAAAAAACACCTCCTGAAGGGCCAGGCCCTGGACAGTGTATGACCCTCCTTTAATACAGCAGTGCTCACAGGTGCTGAGCACACAACAAGCTTTTAAAACACATAAGGGACAGAAAACTAACCAAAATGACGAAACAGAAGAATTCTGCTCAAAAGAAATTCCAGGAAGCAGCGACAGCTAACAGATTCATCAAAACCGATTTAAGCAATATAACGGAACAAGAATTTAGAATAATAGTCATAAAGTTAATTTCTGGGCTTGAAAAAAGCATAGAGGACAGCAGAGAATCTATTGCTACAGAGATCAAGGGACTAAAAAATAGTCATGATGAATTAAAAATGCTATAAATGAGATGCAAAATAAAATGGAGACAGCCACAGCACAGATTTGAAGAGGCAGAGGGGAGAATAGGTGAATTAGAAGATAAAATTATGGAAAACTAGGAAGCTGAGAAAAAGAGAGATAAAAAAATCCAGGAGTATGAGGGGAGAATTAGAGAACTAAGTGATGCAATCAAACGCAACAATATCCATATAATAGGAATTCCAGAAGAGGAAGAGAGAGAGAAAGGGGCTGAAGGTATACTTGAACAAATCATAGCTGAGAACTTCCCCTATCTGGGGAAGGAAACAGGCATTGAAATCCAAGAGGCACAGAGAACTGCCTTCAGATGTAACTTGAATCGATCTTCTGCATGACATATCATAGTGAAACTGGCAAAATACAAGGATAAAGAGAAAATTCTGAAAGCAGCTAGGGATAAATGGCCCTTAAAATACAAAGGTAGACACAGAAGGGTAGTAGCAGACCTATCTACTGAAACTTGGCAGGCCAGAAAGGAATGGCAGGAAATCTTCACTGTGATGAACAGAAAAAATATCCAGCCGAGAATCCTTTATCCAGCAAGGCTGTCATTCAGAATAGAAGGAGAGATAAAGGTCTTCCCAAACAAACAAAAACTGAAGGAATTCATCACCACTAAACCAGCCCTACAAGAAATCCTTAGGGGGATTCTTTGAGTGAAATGTTCCAAGGACCACAAAGTACCAGAGACATCACTACAAGCATGAAACCTACAGATATCACCATGACTCTAAACCCATAACTTTCAATAATAACACTGAATGTAAATGGACTCAATGCTCTAACCAAAAGACATAGGGTATCAGAATGGATAAAAAAACAAGACCCATCTATTTGCTGCCTACAAGAGACTCATTTTAGACCTGAAGACACCTTCAGACTGAAAGTGAGGGGATGGAGAACTAAATATCATGCTACTGGAAGTCAAAAGAAAAGCTGGAGTAACCATACTTATATCAGACAAACCAGACTTTAAATTAAAGGCTGTAGCAAGAGATGAAGAAGGGCATTATATAATAATTACAGGGTCTATCCATCAGGAAGAGCTAACAATTATAAACGTCTATGCACCGAATTTGGAGGCCCCAAATATTTAAAACAATTAATCACAAACACAAGCAACCTTATTGATAAGAATGTAGTAATTGCAGGGGATTTTAATACTCCACTTACAACAATAGATAGATCATCTAGACAGAGAATCAATCAAGAAACAAGGGAACTGAATGATACAGTGGATCAGATGGACTTGACAGATATATTTAGAATTCTGCATCCCAGAGCAATGGAATATACTTTCTTCTTGAGTGCACATGGAACATTCTCCAAGATAGATCACATACTGGGTCACAAAACATCCCTTAATAATTATAAAAGAATGAGATCATACCATTCACACTTACAGATCACAATGCTATGAAACTTTAAATCAACCACAGGAAAAAGTCTGGAAAACCTCCAAAAGCATGGAGGTTAAAGAACACCCTACTAAAGAATGAATGGGTCACCCAGGCAATTAGAGAAGAAATTTAAAAAATATATGGAAACAAATGAAAATGAAAATACAACAATCCAAATGCTTTGGGAAGCAGCTAAGGCAGTCCTGAGAGGAAAATACACTGCAATCCAGGCCCATCTCAAGAAACAAGAAAAATCCCAAATACAAAATCTAACAGCACACCTAAAGGAACTAGAAGCAGAACAGTAAAGGCACCCCAAACCCAGCAGAAAAAGAGAAATAATAAAGATCAGGGCAGAAATAAACAATATAGAATCTAAAAAAACAGTAGAGAAGATGAATGAAACCATGAGTTGGTTTTTTCGAAAAACAAACAAAATTGATAAACCTCTAGCCAGGCCTCTCAAAAAGAAAAGGGAGATGACCCAAATAGATAAAATCATGAATGAAAATGGAATTATTACAACCAATCCCTCAGAAATACAAGCAATTATCAGGGAATACTACGAAAAATTATATGCCAACAAACTGGACAACCTGGAAGAAATGGACAAATTCCTAAGCACCCACACACTTCCAAAACTCAAATAGGAAGAAATAGAAAATTTGGACAGACCCATAACTAGTGAAGAAATTGAATCAGTTATTGAAAATCTCCCAACAAATAAGAGTCCAGGACCAGATGGCTTCCCAGGGGAATTCTACCAGACATTTATTTTATTTTTTTATTTTTTTAATTTTTTTTTTCAATGTTTTTTATTTATTTTTGGGACAGAGAGAGACAAAGCATGAACGGGGGAGGGGCAGAGAGAGAGGGAGACACAGAATCAGCCCGACGCGGGGCTCGAACTCACGGACCGCGAGATCGTGACCTGGCTGAAGTCGGACGCTTAACCGACTGCGCCACCCAGGCGCCCCTCTACCAGACATTTAAAGCAGAGATAATACCCATCCTTCTCAAGCTGTTCCAAAAAATAGAAAGGGAAGGAAAACTTCCAGACTCATTCTATGAAGCCAGCATTACTTTGATTCCCAAAACAGACAGAGACCCAGCAAAAAAAATAACTAAGCCAATATCCCTGATGAATATGGATGCAAAAATTCTCAACAAGATACTAGCAAATCGAATTCAACAGCATATAAAAAGAATTATTCACCATGATCAAGTGGGATTCATTCCTGGGCTGCAGGGCTGGTTCAACATTCGCAAATCAATCAATGTGATACATCACATTAACAAAAGAAAAGATAAGAACCATATGATCCTGTCAATCGATGCAGAAAAAGCATTTGACAAAATTCAGCATCCTTTCTTAATAAAAAGCCTCGAGAAAATAAGGATAGAAGGAACATAAACATCATAAAAGCCATTTATGAAAAGCCCACAGTTAATTATTATCCTCAATGGGGAAAACTGAGAGCTTTCCCCTTGAGATCAGGAACACAACAGGGATGTCCACTCTCACCGCTGTTGTTTAACAGTGTTGGAAGTTCTAGCCTCAGCAGTCAGACAACAAAAGGAAATCAAAGGCATCAAAATTGGCAAAGATGAAGTCAAGCTTTCACTTTTTGCAGATGACATGATACTTTACATGGAAAACCCGAAAGACTCCACCAAAAGGCTGCTAGAACTGATACATGAATTCAGCAAAGTCGCAGGATACAAAATCATTGTACAGAAATCAGTTGCATTCTTATACACTAATAATGAAGCAACAGAAAGACAAATAAAGAAACTGATCCCAGGGGCGCCTGGGTGGCGCAGTCGGTTAAGCGTCCGACTTCAGCCAGGTCACGATCTTGCGGTCTGTGAGTTCGAGCCCCGCGTCAGGCTCTGGGCTGATGGCTCGGAGCCTGGAGCCTGTTTCAGATTCTGTGTCTCCCTCTCTCTCTGCCCCTCCCCCGTTCATGCTCTGTCTCTCTCTGTCCCAAAAATAAATAAAAAACGTTGAAAAAAAAAATTTAAAAAAAAAAATAAATAAATAAAAAGAAACTGATCCCATTCACAATTGCACCAAGAATCATAAAATACCTAGGAATAAACCTAACCAAAGATGTAAAAGATCTGTATGCTGAAATCTATAGAAAGCTTATGAAGGAAATTGAAAAAGATACAAAGAAATGGAAAAACATTCCATGCTCATGGATTGGAATAATAAAATTGTTAAAATGTCACTACTACCCAAAGCTATCTACACATTTAATGCAATCCCAATCAAAATTGCACAAGCATTTTTCTTGAAGCTAGAACAAGCAATCCTAAAATTTGTATGGAACCACAAAAGACCCCAAACAGCCAAAGTAATATTGAAGAAGAAGACCAAAGTGGGAGGCATCACAATCCCAGACTTTAGCCTCTACTACAAAGCTGTAAGCATCAAGACAGCATGGTATTGGCACAAAAACAGACACATACACCAATGGAATAGAATAGAGACTCCAGAACTGGGCCCACAAACGTATGGCCAACTAATCTTTGACAAAGCAGGAAAGAATATCCAATGGAAAAAAAAAGACGGTCTCTTTAACAAATGGTGCTGGGAGAACTGGACAGCAACATGCAGAAGAATGAAACTAGACCACTTTCTTACACAATTCACAAAAATAAACTCAAAATGGATAAAGCACCTGAATGTGAGACAGGAAACGATCAAAACCCTAGAGGAAAAAGCAGGAAAAAACCTCTCTGACCTCAGCCACAGCAATTTCTGGCTCCACACATCTCCAAAGGCAAGGGAATTAAAAGCAAAAATGAACTACTGGGACCTCATGAAGATAAAAGGCTTCTACACTGCAAAGGAAACAATCAACAAAACTAAAAAGCAACCTACAGAATGGGAAGAGATACTTGCAAATGACATATCAGACAAAGAGCTAGTACCCAAAATCTATAAAGAGCTCACCAAACTCCACACCCGAAAAACAAATAACCCAGTGAAGAAATGGGCAGAAAACATGAATAGACACTTCTCTAAAGAAGACATCCAGATGGCCAACAGGGACATGAAAAGATGCTCAGCGTCTCTCCTCATCAGGGATATACAAATCAAAACCACACTGAGATATCACCTCATGCCAGTCAGAGTGGCTAAAATGAACAAATCAGGAGACTATAGATGCTGGGGAGGATGTGGAGAAACGGGAACCCTCTTGCACTGTTGGTGGGAATGCAAACTGGTGCAGCCACTCTGGAAAACAGTGTGGAGGTTCCTCAAAAAATTAAAAATACATGTACCCTATGACCCAGCAAAGGCATGGCTAAGAATTTACCCAAGGAATACAGGAGTGCTGATGCATAGGGGCAATTGTACCCCAATGTTTACAGCAGCACTTTCAACAATAGCCAAATTATGGAAAGAGCCTAAATGTCCATCCACTGACAAATGGATAAAGAAGATGTGGTTCATATATACAATGGAATACTACGTGGCAATGAGAAAGAATGAAATCTGGCCATTTATAGCAACATGGATGGAACTGGAGAGTGTTATGCTAAGTGAAATAAGTCAGGCAGAGAAAGACATATACCATATGTTTTCACTCATATGTGGATCCTGAGAAACTTAACAGAAGACCATGGTGGGAGGGAAAGGGGGGAAAAAGTTACAGAGAGGGAAGGAGGCAAACCATAAGAGACTCTTAAATACTGAGAACAAACTGAGGGTTGATGGGTGGTGGGGAAGAGGAAAGTAGGTGATGGGCATTAAGGAGGGCACCTGTTGTGATGATCACTGGGTTTTGTATGGAAACCAATTTGACAATAAAGTGTATTTAAAAAATTGGGATTTTTGATCTTATTTTCCCAACATGTAAAATTTCCTTCTCATTACGTTTTTATTCATAATCACTTAGCTTCTCTGATAACAGATTTCTGGTTTGGTTTTGTTTTTCATAGAAATGCCCATTTTCTTCCTACAATTCGTACCACAGCCATTTTACTTTCTCTCTCTATGCCTGGTGATAAATTAACCAATAATATTTAAACTGTTATCAATGCCTCCCCCCGACCTCCTTTCTAATTTCCCCATGTATCTTTACCTTAGATTTTTCTATTGTTTTCTGACAACAAAGAATTCTTTTCAAAATTACTGGATACTAAACTGAATTTTTTTAATACTACAACATAGTTAGTAATATTTCAATGTATCACTCATTAACCCAAGGTAGAAAGACATCTATTAAGACACTATGTCTTTTTTATCCTATGGAAGTGTACGTGGAAAGTAAGAAGGTATTTTATTTAGCACCTTATTGGCTCGGTTTACTCTTGTGTATTTATTTTTATTCCATTTACTTGAACTAAAAAAAAACAAAAAACAAAAACAAGAAAAATAACCACACAGTTTACCCATGTCTGTCACCTTTTAACTCCTGCTTCTGGCAACCAGCAGCGGGTCCATGTCTGTGAGATTGGGTATGGATGGATGGATTTTAACATTCCATGTAGAAGAGAGATCACAGTGTTATCTTATTTGAGGGCTTACTCTAAATAGCACATGGCTATAAACTCAGTGATGGTGGGGAAGAGAGCATGAGATTTCTCTGCTTTTATTCACTGATGTATCCTGGCACATGGCAAGTGATCGATACCCACTTTTGAGCTATGAATACATAAATGAATGAATGAAGGGGTGCTAAGTACTTCACATGGATTATCTATATCCCTGAATCTTATAAGAATCCTACACGGCACTATGATCATCCTCATTTTACATGAGGAAACCGAGGCTCAGCAAAATTAACTTACCCACAGTATTGCAGCCAGCAAATGGTGCCGGGGGCCCTCAAACCAAGTTGTCTGATATCAGAACCAAAGCTCTGAGCCACTCTTTGCAGTCAAACCCCTATGCTCTGAACCACTGTCCACACTGAATCTATCTTTTCCTCACACCTGTGCTGACCTGTTGCATAGGATGTCTCAGACTAAACAAGGGACTGCTTATGTGTAAAACTGGAACCACAGTGACCCGTGTTCTACCAGCTTTTCTGTCAGCAGATGGCCCCTTCCACCTGTCCCTGGGCTGATGCCTCGGGGGCCCCCTCACAGGGGCTGGTATCTGAGCTCATAGAGCCTTCCATGCCTCTTACCACGGCTTCCACCGTGGCTTCAGAGGACTCTGTGCCCTCACCAGTTGACTTCTCCATGGCAGGGGACCTGCCCTTCCTCTTACTACCTGCAGTGCTACGTGAGCCAGGCTATAACTTTGAAATTTTGCCAAAGTTTCAAGAATGATGAGAGAGGAATAGCATCCAATCACTGAACAGGCAAGCCCCATCTTTGGGTCTCTCATCCTGCTGCCTCTTTTACTCCTAACTGAGCAGCTTCCTTTTGGCTGGGTGAGCTCCCCTCCCCTTCCCCCACCCCTAAATCAGGACCCCTCCATGGCTCAGAGTCAGGGTCAGATAGATGCTGCAAGGAGGGAATGATTTGCCTTCCCTGTCTACAGCCTGCTTTCCAAGTCATGTCTTGCCCTAGATGATGAGCAGTGCATGTTTTCAATCCTTTCAGGAGGAACTTCATCACCAGTCTGACCCTAAGGGCCTAAGCTGGAAGCCCTACAAGAGACCAGCATCAACACATTCTAGAGTTTGGGTTATTTAGTCTCAAGAACAATCTGTGAGATCCATCTCTCAGGTGAGACACAAATGGTCTAATCCAGGCAGGGCCACAGACACAGGTCAATGCCTTTTCTAGTCCCCTCAGCTGGAATCTCCTCATGGTCTACAAACGTCTCTCAGAGCTGCTATAAGTTCCTTGAGGGCAGAGTGCTCCTGTCTCCCCTGCACCTGGCTGTGCTTCTAGCACATAGTTCTCTGCAGATGGTGGTCGTGGGAGCCGAATGCCAATCCTCTCCCTCCTTCCTCTGACGCACTCTCACCTCTGAGCCCTGGACAAATAATAGCTTTCCGCCATAGAACATCTGTGGATTCAGCAGCCTGGAGCTAGAAAATCAACCTGAACATTTTAAGTGCTGGAAAGAAAAAGTCTTTTCTTCATGTTGCCCTGGGGTAGGTACCAGGCATACCCTGGGGTTCTGGACACGAGGGACAGGACAAGATATGGAAAAGACAGGGTTGAGAGAGCTCAGTTGTAATGTTCTTTACCTAGTCTGTGTTGACAAGACAAATAAAGGCTCTCAGACAGTATTACCCAAAGATGTGACAGAAGCATATTCAGAAGCAGACAGGTCCGGGCTGAAACTCTTGAGTTTTCTGCCAGTTAGTTCATTTGAGGATGCCCAGGGACCTACTCTCACTGTGCAAAGGGAAGAGAACAGTGTGGTCAACATCCCTGCACTGCGTGTAAATTCCTTAATCCATGTGGCATCTGTAGACACCAGGCAAAAAGTAAATCACAAGGGAGGACGGTCAAGGAGTTTGCCCTTGGCAAGAAAATGGTTGTTTAGAATATTAACTATGGAGTACAAGTGCCCCTATGCATCAGCACTCCTGTATCCCTTGGGTAAGTTCCTAGCAGTGCTATTGCTGGGTCTAGGGTAGATCTATTTTTATTTTTTGGGGGGAGGAAGTTATGGAGAGGGAGGGAGGCAAACCCTAAGAGACTCTTAAACACTGAGAACAAACTGAGGGTTGATGGGGGTGAGGGAGAGGGCAAAGTGGGTGATGGCATTGAGGGGGGCACCTGTTGGGATGAGCACTGGGTGTTGCATGGAAACCAATTTGACAATAAGTTATATTTAATATAAAAAAAGAATATTAACTATGGAGATGTAGCAAACTTGAGAATCTTCTAGATATATTTAGTTTTATGAGCCTCCACTGACTCAAGAATCTTAAGAGGGTATTATGGGTTAAACTGCATCCCTCTCCCACAGATTTGTATGTTGAAGACCTACTCTTAGTACTTGAGCCTGTGACCTTATCTAGAGATATGGTCTTGACTGAGGTAGATGAGGTCATTAGGGTAAGCTCTAGTCCAATATGACTGATGTCCTCCGAAAAAGACACACATACAGAGAAGACAATGTGAAGAGATATATAGGGAGGCAATGGCCATCTACAGGCCAAAGCGAGAGGCCTGGGATAGATCCTTCCCTTACAGGCCTCAGAAAAGAACCGACCCTGCAGACACAATGATTTGGAAACCCTGGCTCCAGATCTGTAAGACCATACATTTGTGTTGTTTGAGCCAGCCGGTCTGTAACACCTTGTTATGGCAGTCCTAGCAATCTAACACAAAGGGCACCAGGGCATGGACGGTCTGTATCATTACCTGCTGTTAACAATGCTGGTGCTTAGATGTTCACTTTAAGGGCTGCGACTTTCTTTTTTATTCTTAATTTATTGTTTTAAGTGTGTATTTATTTTCGAGAGACAGAGAACGCGAGCAGGGGAGGGGTAGAGGGAGGGGGGTACAGAGGATCTGAAGCAGACTCCGTGCTGACAGCAGCGAGCCCGATGCGGGGCTCACAATCACGACCTGTGAGATCATGACCTGAGCCGAAGTCCGACGCTCAAGTGACTGAGCCACCCAGGTGCCCCAAGGGCTGTGACTTTTCTTATCACACCACCAGTTAGGGACGTCTCCTGGATTGTTTACATCTAGGACACAACTGGAAAAGGCCAATAAACCATACACATGCACAGTTCATAACTAATCACACCAGAGACAGTCTTTTCCAGATCTTTCACCCCATCTCTAACGAAAACTCAACACTAACATAACTGTTTGGATTGGCCACTCAGTTTGGGTGCTGCCTTTGCCAGTAAATGTCGTCCTTCATGAGGCTCCTGCAGTCCGAGCCAACCAGACAGTTGAGACAACGTGCTGGCTGAGAGTATGGTTGCGGTCACCTGGGTTGAGTATGGGTGAAGGGCATGTTGCTGGTCCAAGGCTATGGTCCACGCTGGCCTCTGACCCTCCCGGAATGTCAGCTCTAGGAGAATGCCCACCACGGCACTTATTTTTGTGAATAGCATGAAAGTAGAAATAGGAAAAGGGGTGACCAGACGTGTTTGCTGACACAGGGAAGGATGCCTTGGACAGAATAAAGCTGCAAAAGCAAGAGACAGTACTGATAGGATTAAGGGTACGCAAGGAAAGATTGGCCTTTTAAGGATATTCGCCATTTATTGAGGCTTCCAATGTGACAGACCTCATCCTATGGGCTTTATACCCACCACAACCGCCTCATAAAAGCCCCGTAAAATATCTATTATTTTGCAGATGTGAAAACTGGAATACACATGGATTAAATGGTTTGCCTAAGAACATAGAGCAGGTAAGCGAGATTAACCCATAAATGTCTGTTCATTATACTATACTACTTCCCTTGGAATAAAAAACACTCTGTTCCTTTTTTCCGGAGATTGTAAGAAAGAAAGTAGGACAAGATGGGGAGTGTCTTGAACAATGTTATCTTTGCTCCTCCAGACCTATCCCCATCTCCCTTCATCACCCCTGCCCTGTGGCCAGGAGTGTGGCCTCTGTGTATTGTTTCAATGGGCATCTTTGCCTGGTGGCTTCCGGCTGAGGTAAGCCAGTGGCAGTCAACCGCAGGAGGTCAGAAGACAGGAGAAGAGTGACAGTGTTGGTGTACTTCCTTGCCATTTCTCACTACTGGGGGGCCCCCAGGTTGGCTTTGTCCTAGACCATAGGCCAGAGTTCCCATCAGGTGGCCTCCTTCATAGAGTCCCCACTCTGGGCTCCAGTTAACATTCCCTTCTGTGCCCAGTCCTGGAGGACTGCACCACCCATTGATTTTTCTTTAAACCCTGACCATCCCTCTATCAAATAAAAATCCCTTTATCAAATTTTCCTTACAATATCCAGCCTATGTATGTATGTGTGCCATTTTCCCCTGCTGGGACCCTGATTGGTACAGCAACACAGCAAGCTTTAGACACAAAAGAGGAAATGTTGTTAGTGAAGTGGGCATCCCTGAGAGAGGAGGCTGAAGGGGCAGCAGGATCCCTGGCAAGGAGAGAACATGGGGACAGGTCCTGTGGGAAGAGGGTCAGTTACACCAGAATGGGGGTCATGCTGAATGGTGTTACGGACCCTTTCCAGGCAACGTGGCAAGGATTTGAAGCAGAACTAATCTTTCCGACATCTGGGCACGGAAAGTCTGAGAAAAGAAATAGAATACCATGTACCAAGAGTCTGGCATGAGTAAGAGGAAAAAGATGAGGTCCTGGAAGCCGAGCCCCCCCCCCCCCCAGTCTAGGAGAGGAGACAGGTGTGAGAGGAAACACCAGCAGCCCAGCAAGTCGAGCTTTTCTAACAGAGCTCTGCCCACAACCCAGCAGGTGCCTGAAAGGCATGCAGCCTGGTGGGTCCTCTAGTCTTGGGTGCCTTCTCTCCTGCTTGTGGGTCTCTCATAACCACGTCTGCACAGACGGCCTGGGAAGAGACTCTGGACCCTGTGCCTCAGTCACTCAGACCCTGAGGTTCTGAATTGTGGTGTGAGGAGAGGCACATGTGTGCCAAGTTTTAGTGGAGTCTCCACTGGGCATTGGTGGTGACTTTAGGGTACTGTTAGATACTGTTTTTGCTAAGCACTTGGGATCTCATTAATCCTGCCCTGACAATCAACATTTATCTCTCTGAGATCCCAGAGGGATAGATAAATATGGGGAAATGCCTGGCAAGAATAAAATGCAGCAAATATAACAAAACAATGTATTATTAGCTGTGGTTTTGTCTCCAACTCCAAAATAGAGAACTCTAGCAAGCTGGTAACCTTTTTCCTCAGCTAGTTAGGCCTAAAGAACAGTAGGCCAAAAGTTGATCCAATACAAACCCATCACCAAGAGGAATGTAATTAGAGAGAAGTTATAAGAGAAGAAAGGGTTCTGGGTCCCAGTACTTAGTGCTGAGTTATCCTGGATCTCAGCTGAGGGAGATGTCCCAGGCCAGCTGCTAACAAGAAAAACAGGAGCAACCGGAAAGAAACAGATACTGTCTGATCAGCTGGAGGAAGGGGACCCGTGTCTGCTTGCCCCACCCCACCCCTGCCACAGGAAGGGAAGCAGCCAAAAAGAGAATGGCACCTGTGTACCAACCATTTAATTCACAGAATCTACAATAGAATCTACATTAGTATTCTTCCTCCTTGGTAGGACCCAAGAGGAGGCTGAGGAAGAGGGGAGAAGGGGGTTGGAGAGGTTCCCCTCACAAAGGCTCATGCCCTTCCTCTGCCCTGTGACCACCCGACCCTCCTGCAGATAGCAACTAGACTGAACAAAATACCAAGACACCATAGTCCACAGGCATCTGAGACTAGAGAGTATACAAAAGTCAGGCAGCTTCTGGAGGGGACGTGATGCTCAGAACAAAGCGATGAGACTGTGTGAGGGTGAGATTTTTATGGGGTTTTGGGCCCAAGGGCAGGCTGAAATCTGCAGTCTGAGGAGTGGCCCAAACTCCAGGAGAGACCCAATAAACTTCCTGGTGTGAAAAACAAGAGGACTGAGTCTGGGGCAACCACAGCTGCTGGAAAGTGAGGGCGAACCCATGAAGGAGAGAGCCGGGGGGGGGGGGGAACCCCAAATTCAGCGTGTAAACTCTGCCAGAGTGTCTGGCCGAGCCCTGAACGCTGCACACACACACACACACACACACACACACACACACACACACAACAGACTCCAGAAATGCCGTAAGCTGCCCAAGAGACAGGGCTTGCTGTGTGAGCCCAACCAGGTGCACGGTCTGCTGGGAAAACAAAAACAACAAACCTCTCCTTAGGACATAACATAATCCTGAGTCTCCTAAACGTGACATTCGCAAGGCCCAAGACGCAGTTCAAACTACTCCTTATGTGAACAGCTTGAGGCCCACACCTCCTTCTCCAGGTCAGATGGTGAGGAGCAGTTCTCCAAGTGAAGGTCCTTGGAACCCTGTCAGGGTCCACGAGGCCAGAACTATTTTTATAATGATGTTATTTATCTTCTTATTTCTCAGTGTCTTAGACATGTACGAAGGAGTTTTTCAGAAGCTATATGACATGTGATGTCAAGACCTATTGAATGTAAAAGTAGATATGAGAATCCAGCTTTTATTAAAGCCAAACGTTGAAGAGGTTTGCAAAATATGTGAGACAGTATCACATTTTTTACTAACTTCTTTCTAATTTTGAAAATTCAGATATTTTTTTGTTACAACTACGGGATTTTGTTATTTTAACTTTTTACGGTTCACTTATTTTTGTGAGAGTTAAGAGTGTACGAGCAGGGGAGGGGCAGAGAGAGAGGGAGACACAGAATCCAAAGCAGGCTCCAGGCTCTGAGCTGTCAGCACAGAGCCAGACGTGGGGATCGAACTCAAGAACAGCGACATCAAGACTTGAGCTGAAGTTGGAGGCTTAACAATGGAGCCACCCAGGCATTCTAGGCTTTTGTTATTTTAAACAAACTGATAAATGAAAATCTAAATCTCTTAGTTCTGAACCAAGGCATTGATAACCCATCCCTGCCACCACCAGCACTGCCTGCTCGAGGGCTCACAGCTGAACCCCTCCTGAGGGACTCCCCTGGGCAGAGGAAGCTGACTGTCCAACGTCATACCTTCTGTCCAAGGGTAGCCCGTATCTGACAACGGGGCGGTCTGACATACAGAGGCCGGAAGCGCCCTCCAACTGTGGCAGCTCCTCGTGGGGTCAGCTGGGGCCCATACTGCATCTACATCCAAGCTCACCTTTGCCCTCTGCCCAATCCTCTTGGCCTTCCAGCTCCCAGGAAGCCTCCCTAAAAAACACAGATCTCCATTTCAGAGTCCCCCTGACATGCCGGGGCCAACTGAACCTACCACTAATGGGAAAAGGACTAACCTGGTCTGGAGCCTCCATGGACTCTGTCTCTGATGGCAGAGTGGCAGTTCTTCTGACGGCCAGACCTCCTTTCCTTTAGGGCACGCCTGAACAAGCCTGCGGCTCCAGCCTCTAGTCCTGGGCATGCGGATGGTCCGTGGTGTGCCGAGTCCTACAGGGAGGGTCTGGGGCAATGATCGGAGTGAATCATCCTAACTGCAGTACTGGATCTGGCCCACGCTGGCTTATAAGCGCTGCTTGTTACAGTTTTACGACTTTTCCAAGCTGGTTGTTAAACAGAGCCATGTTAAAATTAAATCGTGTATGTTTACGATTAGATAAATTACATTAAAAGCAAAGGTAATATGTATTCAAAACTTTGATTACTTTGCTACATTTTATTATCTAGGCTCTTAAGGTTTTTACGTCTGTTGTATCTGTATGGTTTACCATTATATAGTATTTTCACCTACAGACACAGTAGATGTAAATAACCTTAAGACTTTAGAAAGTAGTAAAATTTAGCAGGATAATCAGGAAAAAAGCAAGGCCAGATGGCCAGGAGACCAAAGGGTTGTAAAGCTCTGAGAGCAAACAGCCAAGAAGGGGTTGGATTGGTATCTTCCATTTTAGATCAGAAGTTATCCACGGTACTTCCTCTCACCCAGGAGACCACCAGAAGTTTCTTCATCCCTCCTAGCTATGCCTTCCCCATTAGTGTGCTTGAAATTATGATCTCTTCTTTAACCACTTGGTCCTGTCTATTCATATCTTGTAACTCCGACTCTGTGCGGGGCATTGGAATAGGGAAACAGACATGTCCTTGCCTTTGGGAAGTTCAAGTCTAATCGAGACATGTACACAAATCATAAAATGTAGTGACATACGCACATATAAGTAACAAGAGAGTCTCAGAAACGTTTATTGAACGAACTAGAAGCATAGAATGACTGATGGTGTATTCAGGAAAACTTCATAAGACAGGACATATGAGCGATGTTTCTCCAGAATAGCAGATCCTCCAGGTGGGCAAAGGTGCCAGTTGGAAAGAACATTAATGTGAAAAAGCACAGAGGTAATTTAGGATGTAGCTTTTTATTGCTGGTCATGGGGACTGTGCAGAGCTGTGCATACTCTCCACTGGACCGGACCCTAAAGACCACATGTCGTCCCATCAGCTTTAGGTCTGCAGGCACCAGAGACCAGATGGTTTATATAACAACCACAGCCCTAAGGCCAAGCTCACAGGCTATTGTAATCTCCCAAGCTAATTGGATACTATTCCTATATTCATATGCTCCCACAGCTTTGTATGATGATTCAGAGGTTTTATGATTAATGTCATATTAGAAGCACCCCCCCTGCCACCGGGGAACTGACTCCGCTGAAAATCTTCCAAAGACAGGACTTATTTTATTCCTTGCCTGGGATGGTTAAGACAGAGTTGTTGGATGGAAAGGGTTGAGGGGTCATCAGGTGACCCGTATCCTTTGCTGTCTGGCTCTAGAATCAAGTCCAGGATTGGTCCACTGACCCTCAGTTTGGAATAAATGGTTTGGATGGATTGGAATCCTGGCGAAGTTCCTAGATGCTCAAGCAGTCTGCATTACAAGCTGATCAATTGCCCATGTGGCAAAAGAGGTTATTGTAGCATTGAAATCAGAATACAGCACAGGTCCCTCCAGATCTGTGTAGCCACAGCTTCCAACTTTCTCTCCTGTACCAAGAGGCTTCAATGAGCAGCCAGGAGCCATGAAGGGACAGCACACTGCAGCCAAATGAGGATGTGCTGTCTTAACTGTCATATCAACAGGGAAGACTGACAGGTTCCAAGCTGGCAAGCCATAAGCCTTTCAGATATATCACATCATAATGAACTTGTTTGCATTCTGCTTCCCTGGTAAGACTGCCAGCTCCCTGAGGGCACAGATTGGGTCTGGTTCATCTCTGAGTCCCAAGAGTTTGTTAGGTGGATGGAAGGATGGATGGATAGATCATCAATCTTGTCCAACAGGAATTTACACTGAAAAATGTTAAGTAATTTAGAAAATGTTTATTAAACACTTAACTACGTTCAAGGTAGTTTTCTTCGTTCTTTATGGATTATCTTATTTAATCTTCATAGCACTCTTATGAGATATGTTATTGGTATCCCTTTTACAAAGGAGGAAACTCCTCCTTAGAAAAGAGGAGCCATTTCCTAAAGATCACATAGCTAATCAGAGGAAGAGCCAAGGCTCAGATCTATTCTGTCTGAATTCAGAGCCTCACTTCTCGAACACAACTAAGTCATGGCAGTAACCTAGGGCCATATGTGATGAAGGGAGGCAGGGAATGAAACAGGTTGGGGTAGTGACACATGCTTCCAGGGGAGGTGGGATGGCAAGTGAAGTCTACAGGATGGTTACGATCTCGAGAACTACAGAGGGAATTTAAGAATGTTCTAGATGGGAAGACAGGGTAAGCAGAAGGTTGTTGAGACCGTGACAGTCTGTGTCTGTCAGTGAGAAGGTGGCTATGGCCCCAATTCAACCTTCCTCCTTTGCCTTTGCTCCAGGGCTTGTCCACTGAGCTGAACAAAGATGCCAGTCTTGGGCCTTGCACTACTTAACCTAAGGGAGTAAACCAGGAATGACCACATGGATGCCAGGCAATATGGGACTTATTTCCACATAGGTAGCTGCCTGCTGCCCCTTCCCTGTGGTTCAGCCAACATTGCTTGAGGCTGCCATGGGGGCTACCACTGGCTCTGCGAGAGGCAAAAACATTAGGGTGGATCAAAGGTATATTTGCAATTATGCAGGAAGCCAAGGGGAACTGCAGCGTTCAAAGTTCCGTTAGCAAGAGGACAAGGGGGTACTTAGAGCATGTTACAGCACAAAACAAAGTCTTTCTGTTATGTTTGACAATGGAGCACAGAGTGTTCCCCGTTTCGGATCATGAGGTCAGGATGTCAAACGGATCATCAGTGTGAATGTTGAAGACTCTGAAGGAGCAAAGAGAATCAATAGATAAAATCGGGATCCACACGCCAGACAATGTGTCAGGCGCACCCTATGTGTCACCTAATTAAATTCTTAGAACTCTTGTATTAGGATATGGATTCAGAAAGGTTATATGACTTACGGAAAATTATCTAGCTTTTAAGTCGTTGTATCATTTTTGAAAGGCAATTCTGTCAGGCTCCAAATGCTTTGCCTGACAAGTCCCCTTCTACAAAAATATCCCACCGATTCTCTTCCTGGGGATAGAGCATGATCGCACAGGACTCATAGTTGGGACACCTGGTTTCTACTGGAGTACATCATACTCTTCACTTCTTTCCTTTGAAACACCAAGTTCTCAAATATCCCTCTAACTGGGATGAATTCTATGCAACAATGACAAGATCGTCCCGCAGCAATGAGTTGCGAGAATGATCATTTTCTCCTACGTGTCTCTAATTTACAAAACATAGATACCATCAATTTCTAATGCAGTGAATAGTTACACTTAATTATTTTTAACATCATTTCCTACTAATGTGTTTAGGGGAAGTGATTATTGGAGTTGTGATTGAAGCACAAGAAATGCTATTTGGGAGACAGATGGTCCCTGTCGACCCAGGAGGTCCATCCATCAATAGGAAAGTGAAGCCTTCACCCAGGTGGGACAGCCGGTGTGTGAAACCCCACGTTAGTGTGTGTGCATGTGTATGTGCATGCACATGCGCATGCACACATGTGGTTGTAGAGGCTGCTGGCTATGACTCTCCGTGTGGATACAGGACTCCTACAAAGAGTTTCAAGATTCATTAAAATAGTGTGCAGTGTAAAGTAAGAAGCTCCATAGATCTCTGGGTGAAGAAGTTTCCCTTTAGTGACTTTCCACATCCCAAGATCATTCAGAACTCCTCTGGAAGAATACGGGGAGTTGGTAGAAACCTGGCAATTAACCTTTTACCAATTACCAATGTTAATTCCTGTTACTGGGAGCAGAAATGGAAGTTGGAGGAGGACGAGTAAATGGCCAAACTCATGCCTCTCTCTCCTCCCTCATTCACTGCTGTCCTCTCCCACCTCCCTACCTACAGTGTGGCGGCCCTGCGCGCAAGGATCCTTGCTTCCATCTCCACTTGGTCTTGCTGCCTTCCTCTGCCAAATCCTCAGAGCCTCTTTTCCCTCTTACCCATTAGAAAATCTCTCCTTTCATTGAAATTCCATTGCTTTTAAGAAACCTATGCTGGCCTTGACCCAAATTCTAGCATCTGGTACCCTCTTTCCAAACAAAATCATCCAGAAGAAGAAAGAAATGAAAGTAAGCATAAACAAGCATCGTCTTCAGCGTGAATTGTAAAATTATAAATCACGACCACTCGGAACGTCAAACATTTTTAGAACAGTAGACACGGCATGTTGCCAGATGACTGAAGTTCATGCAATGCCTCTCTATCCAAATACAAATGTAATTAGTGATAATAATGGCTTATTGAGAGTCTATTACATACCAGGCATAAGCTTGGATTTGGAAATAAAATGAAGAATGAGATATGGTCTCTTTCCTGTAGAAGCTCTCTGTACAGAGGAACTGATGGACAAACAAAATGAGAAACGACAAGAAGACAGGGACCTATAGTCACCCGTGGCAGAACCAACAGAGGAGGGACTATCTGAATATTGAGAAAAGAGGGCAGGAAGAGGTGACTCGTTGCCTACATTTGCAAGAAGGAGCAGAAATGTGGAGGGTGGGTTGAACACAATGGGGAAGAACTTGCCAGGCAGAGGGAGGAGCAGAAACACAGCTGTGGAAATGTTAAGGAGCTAAAGCATGCTTGGAGGACACAAGTTCAGCGTGAGCAGAGCACAGTAGGGGGAGAAGGCACAGGAAGAGCGGCATAAAACGAGGTGGGGAGAGCAGGGGGAGGCCTGGGTTTGAAGGTCCCATATGACATGGGAAGGCTTTTATCCTACACCTAGTGGGAAACTGCTAGGGGTTTTCAGGAGGCGAGTGGTGAGACCAAATCCTTTTATGGAAAGTTCATTCAGGCTGAGGAGTAGGGGCGAGGAAGTCAGGGTGGGCACAGGGGCCTGGAGATGTGGCAGCGGGGGAAGAAAAACCAATCAGGATACTATGGTCAAGGTCCAGGCAAGAAAGGAACTCAGACCCCAGCAGGGAAGGGATGTCTGTGCCTCCTCGGAGGGCACAAAGCAACCTTTCAGCTAACACTTAGAGCACTTCAACAGTGTCCAAGGAACAACACGTGAAAATGTCAAGAGACAGTGTCTGATCTTTTCTGACACACTGAACCCCGTGAAACACTAAGAGCAAATTTTTCGTTTGGCCTTATTTCCCCGTTTGCAGATCACTGTTGTCTGCAATTGTAAGAAGTACACTAAGAAATCCACGCCATGGTTTCCACTTGCAACAGTTCAACATTTTATGATGGATCCACTTTCATTTTGAAACAAGGTGATTCGTTTGTGTGCATAAATCACCTGAATAGAGAGCCCCAGCGAGTCTCATTGGAAAACAGCTCTGTACGCCCAACAGCAGCTTAATATTCCTTCAGTAAAAGGTCTCTCACTCTCCTAGGGAAACCATTTCAAAAACTGTCAGCCTCCTCCTCGAGAGCTTTCTCTTGGTTTCTGAAGCAGACTGTGGGCCAGCAGTGCCCTCTCCTGGCACCTTGGAGGTACAGCTTGGCACTCCCTTTTTTTGGCACTGAGGAGGTCTTCGTATAGAAAGAAGCCATTGTTGAGATTAATTCTCTCTACTCAGAGACCTAAATTAATAAGTTATTTAGGGCCAAGAGTTGTGGCTGAAGTAGGGATCAAAGAGAAGGCTGTTTTTCCATGGGCAGTGTGAAACAGAAGACATATCAAACAAATCAAAAAAACCCAAAAAGCCTACATTTGTGGTCCAAAGCTGAGTTCAGGTGCCTGCATTGTTTCCTATCTGCCATGTGACTCTGGACAGGTCGTTTTCTTTTTGTTAATCTCACAAGACCCTTATGAGCATTAGATGCAAGAATGGATCTAAAAGCCTCTGCACATGGGAACTGTGTCAGTGATATGTCATATACAAATTTGAAACTTCCCTAAAGGAGTGTAATTGATATAAATGGGGGGAGGGGTGAAACTGCTTGCAAATATCAAGGACCTTAACCAAAATTGACTAATCCTTTGACCCAACACTTTTAGAATTTATCCGAAAGACAAATAAGTGAAGTGTGGAAAAGTTCAATGTACAAAGATGTTCACTATGGTGTTAAGTATAATTCAGGTGAGAAATCCAAATGTCCAGAAAACTAAGGAAATGGTTTGATAAACTCAGTATATCCATACCATGTGTTTACACTTACCACTGAAAATCAAGGTTTATAAAAAGTTTTCATTAGATTAAGGTATTTATGACGTTAAAAAGAACAGGCTATGTATCGTGTTAAATATAATATCAGGGGTGTAAATACAAAAAATAAAAAACTTTGAAATGAAAAAATGATGACATCAAGTGTCAGTAAGGAGGTAAAAGGGTACTTTCATACACTGCGGATACAAGTGAAAATTTGTAAAGTCAACCCGGACAGCCTTTTAGATAGATTTGTTAAACAAAAAGTGTACATATGATTTCATTCTTGAGTGATTACCCCAGGGGAAAAAAAAACTTGCATGTGAACACAACAAATGCACATAAGGATATTTATCAACACATTTTTTATAAGAGTGAAAAACTGGAAAAACTTGGACGTCCACCCACAGGGAAATGATCAAATGAGTTACAACAGGTGTGTCTGGATAGACCAGGCGGGGGCAAACAACAGTGCAATCTTGATGCCTTAAGGAAATAGAAACGGCTTCTCTCTCACTGACACTGTATGCCTGACACACTTTTGCTGTGGATTCAGCTCTGTGGCACCCTGAGATCCAGGTAGAGCCATGTGGTAGCTGCTAGCCACATGTGGCCACTAAGCACTGGGGACATGGCTGGTTGGAACAGATATACACTGTAAGTGTAAATTACACACTGTATTTCAAAGGCTGAGGATTAAAAATGTCAAATATCTCAATTAATTTCAATCTTGATTGCATGTTGAAATGAGAACGTTTACATATACTGGGTAAAAAAAATTTATTATCAAGTTAATTTTACTTGATTTTTAAATTTAAAAAAAATGTGGCTTCTAGAACATTTAAAATTATAGACCAGCTTTTACTACATTTTTATTGGACAGAGCTGGTCTAAAACATCCCTAGTTCCCAAGGCAAAGGAAGAGAGGTGGTGAGGCTCTCCTTGGCTCTTAAAAAGCTTTTGCATGGAAGTGACACGTGGGAATTTGGTTTAAATGCCCTTGCTCAAAGGAAATGCTGGCACACCTGAGTTGAATCAAGCGGGGAACTACAATGCTGTCAGGTCCCCAGAAAAGAGAGACAACTAAGATATTGGGAAACGGCCCTCCACGGACCATGCTGCGAAACACCTTGCAGGGGTTAAAATACTAGGGTACGTGAGCTGACATACAGAGTCCAAGAAATATTGCTGAGTACAAAGCAGGTTGTTTAACCATGCACACTATATCATACCATTTATAAAACACAGACACCCACATGGGCAGAACAAAACTGTATACTTTATGAGGGCATATATCATTCAGGTAACTACGCATAGAAAAACGTCTGGAAGGATCCATACCAAACTTAAACCAACGGTCACCTCTTCAGGGGGAAGGGTAGCATTACCTGTAATGTTTGAATATTTAGACCTCAGGAATGTGCTCCTCTGGGGTTGGAGGTCTTCTGTTTGCCCCTCCAGATTGTCCCTCTACCCTTGTCCACCTGTCCGTCCTGTGCTTGGGGAGGCTGACCGCCCTGAGGGGTAACCACTCTCCCTGGTTTCCAGGGGCCTCCAGCAGGGAGAGTGAAGATCAAGGACAAGTATATACACCCATCCCATGCTGTCCCATCACACACTCTTCCTGACCAGGGGCCCTCCCCATGCAGCTCGCTAGCTGGCTGTCTTGGGTCTGAGCATTGTTTCTCCCTCGCCCCACCCTTAGGCTGTGAATGGCAGTGGCAATGGCAGCCCAGGTTACCGGACCCCTGGGGTCCCCGGCACCCTCACATCCTGCCCATGCCCTCACCAACAGTAACTTTGCTAAGTTCTCTTCAGCTGACACAATTTAAATGTGTCCTCTGCTTTTGTCCTTCTTTTATCTTTTTGCTGAGTTTGGAATACAATGTGTTACTTAAAAAATCAGAAATAAATACAAATCACAGAAGAAAACAGAACCTGGACGGAATTATGACAACAATGTTGCATTTGTTTTGGCGATAGGATTGTTCACGAGCTACTTTCTGTGCTGCTGCACTTCCCTGTAGTTACTTTCTCTATAACAAACGTTGCCTTCGTAATTCACTTTCTAATTAAAAGTACAAAATGGACAACACCAGTAAACAAAAAAAAAAGGTTACTCTAAAACTCAATTTATTCAGAACTTGCTGACCTTTGTTTACGGAACTGGGGCTAACAGGGAGTAGGTCCTTTCTTATCTGGCAGAGAACACCCTGCCTCCTTGATAATATCCAGGAGAAAAATCACGACTAGCATTTACTGAATGCTCATGACAGGCTAAGCACGGTCTTGTTCCCTGCTGCGGGTGACCTTCCTGTGACCCACGGCTAACAGCGCCACTGTTTTCTCTCGAGCGGAGGCAGGACCGCTTTCCGGCTCCCGAGCTGACTCCCATTACATGCCGCCCCACAAAGGCAGACTGGAGCATCACCGTGTGGGAGTTCTGAGTCCATTCCCATGGCCAAGGCATTCTGAGTGTGGCACACTGCTCTGAGACACGCCTGCCAAGTCCCACACTGAGACATTCCTTGGGACACCACGGGGAGATCTTCCAAGGGCCACCATCCTAAGAATCCCCTCCCCCCGCCTCTTTGGGGCCAGGGCACTCACCGCCCACTGGTAACACTTCATTTTTTTTTTCATTCATTCAAATGTCTCCTGGGGCCCCGCACCCTTCCATGTGCAGTAAGACAGAGAAATGAGGCAGGTCTTGGATAGGAATCGCTCCCCTCTTTAATCCAGTGTGGGTCATTCTTGAATCACAATATCAGCAGTATAGCAGGGTAGCAGAGGAGGAGAAAGATGAACAACCAAGGGGAGCTAAGTACTTGACTTAACTGACCTCTCCCCAGGAAGGTCTTCCCTGGGCCAGGGGCAATGTGAGCATTTGTGTGCCCCCTCAAGGAGCAAATGATAATGTCTGGAGAAGCCCTGTGTTAGGACAAAGGACAGACATTGCTGTTTAGTCTCCTTGGAGCAGTAGGGGGCCTTACAAGGAATGTCAGCTGCCTAAGACACACAGCCTGGCCTCATGCACATGCTTGCTCCTCTGGGAAGGGGACAGGGACTGCTTCAGGTGAGATCATTTGATAAAAAGTAGGCTTCCCCTTCCACCTAAGGAAGCCCATTTCAGGTGCACCATTATTTATGGAGAGTTCTGGTTAGCGGAAGATCCGATTGGCCCCCAAAGCATATGGATTTGATTAGAACTTTCCTGTTACCTTAATTGCGCAAATCTCAACTAAGCAATTCAGGATCTGCTTGGATTGAGGGCACTTTCCCAAGGAGGAGCCTCAGGAAGCATTGCCTGCTTGGACAGTTACATCTGGGACCTGAGCTCAAATCCAGACCCTCCCGCCCACTGGCTGTGGAGCCATAGGAAAGCAGTGAAGCTGTCTTTTGTGTCCAACGGACATAACAGCCTCCCTCCTGGTGGTAGCCGAGTACACAAAGCAGAGCCTCAATATACACGAGAAGATGTCATTATTGGTGGTGAGAGGGGTATCAATAATTAATCAGCCACAGCATGTCTCGTGAAATGATTTCCTCATTTGTATCTTGCAGTTCTGCCCCCTCAGACTATTTTCTAAGCTTCTGCCACAGAGCGCGGCTTCCGAGGATGTTTATTTTTTTAATTAAAAAAGTTATTTATATTTTATGGTAAATACACTGAACATAAAATTTACCACTTTAGGCCATTTTTAAAGGAAAGGACTCAGTCGCAGAAGCCCCTTCACAGTACCAGGCAACCATTGCCACAGTCGACTTCCAGAATGTGTTCATCATCCTAGACAGAAACTCTGTACCCGTGAAAGGTTAGGTCCTCCTTTTCCCCTCCCCCCAGTCCCCAGTAATCTCTATTCTACTTCCTTTCTCTTTGACTATTCTAGGTACCTCATATGAGTGGTATCATATAATACTTGTCCTGTTGTGTCTGGCTTATTTCACTGAGCACTGGGTTTTCAAGGTTCACGATCCATGTTGGAGCGTTCCAGGATGTTATAAGTCAGGTCAGCGTAAGTGGATTCTACTGTGTTTTTTGTGCCAGAAGCTAAAGATAAAGCAGTGAAGCTGCCTGACTTGACCCTGTCCCCGCCTCACACCCCACCAGAGCTTAATGTGGCCTCACCCCTATGGTCCATCATCATGGAGGGGGCGGAGGCAGGACACAAGCCCTATTCTGATTACAATCTAGATTCACCACACTCAGCCATGCTGCCTACTAAGTGCCAGACCTTGGTGGTATTTTCTATCTACTCCTCATTCATCGCTTTGGGCTTTAGAGTCAGATAGATGTGAATATGGTTTGAATCTCTAGCTCTGCCACCTGCTGGCCCATCTTCAAATAAACACACGAAAAATATTTGGCACAGTGTCTAGAATATGGTAAGCACTTATCAATATTAGCTGTGCTTTTATTCATTCATCCAATGCCCATTTTCCAGATGTAACTTCGCAGGCTCCATAAGGATAGCAACCAGGCTTGTCTTATTGTCATGACACCTGCATGCCCAAACACGGCATGGCACCTGGCAGTCAGTGTTTACTGAAGGAGAGAGCACAGCCGAGGCCCCAGAGCTGGGCTGTGACTTTGGAGTCTGAACTCGCTCCATGACTGCTCACTGTTTCTCCAGGAAGCTCCAGCCACCCCATGGCAGGGATGGGATGGGGAGGGGGGAAATCAACAGGTCAACAAACAACGGCCGTGGAATGTGATGCTAGTCACTTCTTTTGACACGGGCAATAAAGATGCTGCCTCAGAACTTAGATGAGAAAGAATTCATGGCACTTGACTTTGGTCCCTGCTTTGATATTGATGAACAAATCAATTGATGAGGCTTTCACCTCAGTGCTGCACGTAACGCAAGCTCTGCCTTAAGAGAGGAGTAACTTCTACCATGGTAAGATCAGAAGAAGGAGAAGTGTGAACCAACCCAGGAGGTCCAGGAAGGGGTCAAGGTAGGGAGGCGCAGAGAGAAGGTATCTGATCATCACTCACCAGCTCTGCCTCAGCTGTGGTTCTGCTGAGTAGCTCTTGGATCCCACATTTCAGTGTCTCAGTTTCCTCACCTGTAAGAAGGGACATAACATTTCTCTTTCTTTTTTTTTTTAATTTTTTTTTTAATGTTTATTTATTTTTGAGACAGAGAGAGACAGAGCATGAATGGGGGAGAGTCAGAGAGAGAGAGGGAGACACAGAATCTGAAACAGGCTCTGGGCTCTGAGCTGTCAGCACAGAGCCCGATGCGGGGCTCGAACTCATGGACCGCGAGATCATGACCTGAGCCGAAGTCGGCCGCTTAAACCGACTGAGCCATGCAGGCACCCCATAACATTTCTCTTTCTGCCATTCTACATATGTTTTACTCCAATTCTATCAAGCCTGAGGGCTACCTCCTAGATTTGAAGGCAGAAGATTCAAAAGTGGTTGACAAATGGAATGGTGAAGACACACGAATTTTATCTGAGAAGTATTCAACGATTGCCTGGAGTGTATCCAGCACTGTGCCAGCCCCACGCAGGCTAATAAGTTATCGCCCCTGCCCTTAAGGACACACTGCTCAGCAGTTTTCATTTTATTGTATTTAATATTTATTTATTTTTGAGAGAGAGAGAGAGAGAGAGAGAGAGAGAAACAGAATCCAAAGCAAGCTCCAGGCTCCAAGCTGTCAGCACAGAACCCGACACGGGGATCAAACCCATGAACCATGAGTTCACGGCCTGAGCTGAAGTCGGACGCTTAACTGACCGAGCCACCCAGACGCCCCATTCAGGAGTTTTCATTTTCAAATGAAAAAAATACAGTAACAAAATAAATAAAATTTTAAAAATGAAATGAAAACACCAACAGCAGAGGTGACTGTGTGACTCCCACATCCTCCCCACAAACTGCCTCTGGGAAAGATAATGAATGTCACTCTGGAGTCACAGCTGCAAATTTTAAAGAACCAACTAACCCAGTAAAGAAGTTTGGGATATGCTGTCAAGCAGCTGAACTTTCTTTGCCCTTTCACGAAAAGGATTTTAATTCCACAAAAAAACTCATGATGATATAATGGATGGCAATTAGGAGCATTAAGATCTGCCACTTAGAGAGCGATAGTGCCCTGAGAGCATCAGATGTGCACTTTGCAGAGAGAGCTTTGAGACAAGAGCAGGGGACTCAGGCCGGACAGGGCAGCCCGCTGCAGGACGCAGGTGCCCTCCCACTTGACTCCACGGGAGTGTCACGGGACGCTCAGACCAGGCACATCAGGTCCAGCCTTTCCACCTACAAAACCTCCCTTTACTGACATGGAGTAGGCAGTAAGACCACTGAAAGGAGATGAGCCAATGGAAAGAGAAAAAGAGTTTGGTGTCAGAAAACATGCACATTCTGATGCGACCCTGATCATTAGATGTGTGCCTTTGAGCAAGTCAGGTAACCATCTGTAGTGTTTCTGTAGACTGTGCAGCTTATCAACGGCAGAATTTTAGTGCTCACAGTGCTGGAGGCCGAAAGTCTGAGATCAGAGCTCCTGAGGGCTTGAGTGAGGGCCCTCCTCCAGGTGACAGACATCTTGCTATGTCCTTATGTGGTGGGAGTTCTCTGGAGCCTTATTTAGAAGGGCACTAATCTCATTCATGAGGGCTCCACCCTTACACCTATCACCTCCCAGAGGCCCCACCTCCTGACACCATGATCCTTGGGTGTTACGGTTTCAACATATCAATTTCAGCAAGACACAAATATTCAGACCATAGCAATATTGTTTACGTGGCCTGTTTTCATCATTTTACTTTAATCTTTCTTTATCCTTGAATATTAAAGTGTGTCTTTTGTGAGCAGCAAACAGCTTTTGAAAAATTTCTCACCTGACAATCTTCGTCATTTAATTGGGATGTTGAGTTTACACATCATGTCATTGCTGACACATTTGGGCTTAAATCTACTATCTTTCTATGAGTTTGTATTTATCCCATCTATTCTATACTCTTGTTTTCTAATCCTCATTTCTTTTGGAGATACCTATTTTTTATCTTATTTTTTCTCCTGTATTTGCTTGTTAGTTACATATGCTTTTGCTATCCTTCTACTTATCGTCCTAAATATTAAAATATAGCATAATATTTCCTTATAAAGTGGTATTTTTTTAATGTTTATTTATTTGAGAGAAAGAGAGCATGAGCAGGGGAGGGGCAGAAAGAGAGAGGGAGAGAGAGACTCCCAAGCAGGCCCCACGCTGCCAGCACAGGGCCCAACATGATCTCTATTCCACGAACTGCAAGATCATAACCTGAGCCTAAATTAAGGGTCAGACGCTCAACTGAGTGAGCCACCCAGGTGCCCCTAAAGTGGTATTTTTTATACTTCCTGGATAATGCAAAGTAATTAGAGAATTTTAACTCCATTTTAACTGTCCTGCCTATTGGATATTGTTGTTATTTTAATATAGTTTTAGAATATTTTTCTATAATACATATAAAAATAAAATATTGTATCTTAACACATATATGTGGATATGTGTGTGTGTGTGCATACTCAAACATATTTAAATCTCATAAAACCATATTATTATTGATTAATGCAACCATTTTTAGATTTAACCACATTTTACTTCTCATCTTCCAGTCACTATTATCTCTCCTACAGTTAACCATTGCTGATTTCATTCACTGTAAATCCATGCTGATTTTCTTTTTTTTAACTTCATGATTTTTATGGACTTAATACATATGCTTTTTTATGCCTGGCTTATTTTACTCAATATTATTCATAGAGATTTTTTTAATGCTCTTGCAACTAATTTTAAACTGCTTATCCCTATGCTGTATAACATTCCATAGTGTGAATATATCACAATTCATTTGTCCTTCCTTTTTTTTTCTGGACACTTGTCCAGACCCTTTTCCTTTGATTTTTAAAATGAGTTTTATTATGATGTACTTAGGTAATGATTTTCTTTGTATTTACCTTACTTTGTGTGTGGAGAGCTTCTGGGTGGGATATGTGGTTTGGTTTCTTCCATCAGTTTTGGAAAATTCTCAGTGAGTTTCAAATACTGCCTCTGATCCATTCTTTACCATCTCAGTTTCTGGGACTCAAATGATATGTTTCCTGTGCTCTTTCCTCTGTCTAGCATTATTATTGTCTTTCTCTGCTTCAGTCTTGGTATCTTCTTCTGATCTTTATTCTGCTTTATTAACTCTCTGTTTAACTTTATCAAATCCTTATTTCAGTTATTTTATTTTAAGTTCTAGAATTTCTATTATATTCTTTTTATGTTTTATAGTTATTTACTCTAAATCTCTGTTTGTTTTTTATCTCTGAATCATGGCCCTGCTAAAATCCCCATCTGATAACTCCCCTATCTGGATCTCCCATCGGTCTGTTTCTATTGTCTGGTTGACTTTTTTCTTTTTTGGTCCTATTTTATATTCTTTTATGTCTGATTAATTTTGACCATGAGGCTTGTATTTAGACAGCGTAGATATCATTTGAGGCTCTGGAGGATGTATGCTCCTCCAGAGAGGATTCCTTATTATTTCTGGCAGGCAGTGAGCTGGGGCAGTTCACTTTAATGCAGTTATGGATTGAACTTCATCCTTTGTGAAGGGAGGCCTAATCCGGTATGAAATCTTTGGGGGAGGGGGTCAAAATGGAAACTCTGGGATATTTACCAGCCAGCCCCCCACCCCTCAGCAAGCTCTGAAATCCAATTTTCCCTCAATTGCAGGAGACTGATAAAATCCCTGCTCAGGCTCTTACCCTCTCTTCTGCTGCTATCTGCTCATCTTTCAGTCTTTGTCACAAATTTCCAATCTCCAAATTTTTTGGTGGGGGGAGGGCAGTGAGCTTTGCAAATGCTGGGCACCCCTCTCTGGCTTCCTATGTCTCAGAAACCTTGAATCTGCTAGTTTTAATGGTTTCTCTAACTCTCTAACACTTTCAGACACATTATTCTTCCAGTATTTTTTTTTCAGCCTTTCTAAGTGTGGGAAAAGGATCAATCTGAAATAACCTACTTTGATATTTCCAGAGGCAGAAATTCACTACTATATGCTTTTATCTTTGCCAAATTGACAGATTAATTGGCACCTCATTATTATCCTATCCCCATATCTAAGATTAGCACCGCAACAGTGGAGGAATCCACCTTCAAGTGATTGGAAAATTAAATCACTGTGTTTAAAAGTGACCAGAGGTCGTTTTTATATCTGAAAGTAGCGCAACAGTGATGAGACCTACCCTTGATTTAACCAATGTGTAGGGGGGAAAACGACTACCCACTAAGCAGGTTTGAAAAGGCAGTAGCTGGGAAAGAGTTGTTTCATGATCATACCCTGCTAAATTATGCTCATTCAATAAAATGCTTACAATGAGTACAACAATGAGAATCACAAAAACACCACAATTAATATTTTGACAAAATATTCTGCCACTTATGCATTTATTAATTCAACAAATAATGATTGGACACCTAACACATGCCAAACTCTGCAAAGTACTCAGAATGGAGTTGTATATGACGAGGAGCTGGTAGTCTTTCCTACACAGTTTGAATTAAGAACTATGGCTCTGGAGGGGCACCTGGGTTGGTCAGTCAGTTGAGTGTCTGACTCTTGATTTTGGCTCAGAACATCATCTCATGGTCATGGGATTGAGCCCCGCATCCGGCTCCACACTGAATGCGGAGTCTGCTTAAGATGGTCCCTCTCCCTCTCCCTCCTTTCCCTGCTTGCGCACACTCTAATTAAAAAAATAAATAAGCAAACAAAAAAATAACAAATTCTGGTTCTGCAGTCAAAAAAGATGTAATTTTATGTTCTCAGGGACAAGAGAGAAATTAATGTAATTTAAGTAACAAAGAATATAATTAATGTTATACAATACTATAGTATTACTATACAAGAAGATGAACTTATACTATCACTGACTGAATGAATGATTCATCCTCCCTGTGCTAGATTATCTCTAATGTTTTTTTCATTGAGTTCTCATAGTTTGTGTTCTATGACCCTATAAAATCTATGGATGGTGGTGAGTGAGAACGCATTTTTAGGTTCAACAAGTTCTTAACACCCTGAGACACTAGAGGGCAGGAAAACCACACCAAGAAAACAAAACAAAACAAAACAACAACAAAAAAACCACATCCCCTTGTTGGATGATAGCATGGTGAGAAAAGGCTCTTGCTAGCCTGCATACTTTCTTCCTGCCTAGGAGGATCCTGCCCTGACCAGCCGGCATGGATCTTCCTCAGCACTTATATCTCTGACAGGTCAATTGCTTCACCGTCTTCCGGCTCTCAATCCTCTCTGCAAAGACTATCTTCAGGATGGAAATTCACAACTCTTGACTAGAAATAAGATGTAATATTTGAAATTGGGACTATCCTGGGAAATTTCCGATGCGAGGATGCCAAAGCCTCTCGAGTCTCTAAGATTAGCACTACAACAGCAGAAGAGTCCACCTTCACTATGAACCTTCTGGTTCATAGAAGTTCACTCGTTTATTGAGTCAGAGCGGAGAAAAGCAAACTTGCATATTGTGTACCTAATAGTTGTTTGTGTGAAAGCGATGGAGACGGGGCACAGGATAAAAGCATTTGGGGGATGACCTCACATCTGCTGTGCTGGCAGCAGGCACCCCGGTGATCACAGAGCCGAGGTTGGAACCTTGCGTGTGAGTGTGCAGAAAGAAATCAGAAAACAGAGGCAGGATGGTTCTGTAAAGTGGTAACAGTGAACAACCGTTCCTTGTCAATTCAAAGAACAGGAAGTACAGGGACAGACTTCAAAGAAAGCAGGAAGGATTTTTATTTAAAACCAAGGGAAGTATTCTCTGATTCTGAGGTATAAGTTACCATGGGCAGAGCCTTACGCTATCGATCAACAGGACACAAGACTAGGGAGGGCCCTGTGACTGCGCACGCCCCAACTGTTCAGTGTATAGGTAAGTAGACTGGGACCCAGTGAGAGGTGGTCTTACACAAACTCTCACAGTGAGCCTCCGACAAGGTCACTCCTATTGCAAGTCTTGGTCCAAGATGTTGATTCCTTAGACTGAAGGTCCAGGCTTAGAGAATAGGTGATTTGGGGTTGACCAACTGGTATCCAATTATTGTTGGCATGGTTCCCAGAATGTGTTGAAGTGGTCCACTCAAAGCTAGGATTAGCCAGTTCTAGCTGGCCATGATTGTGAGACTTGGAAAACCATCATGTTCCCAGAAAATACTTTTAGACAAGAGTCTCTGCTCAGTTGGTCAGTTCCTTTTCTTGGGTATTCCAATCCTTCCATTGCCCAAAAGGTTCAGTGGTCATTGGGAGAGGCTGATGGGCTTATGTGACCACATATCTAACTCTCTGCTTTATTAAAGGACTAATAACTATTTTATCCAACCTGATGTTCCTACCTTTCATCTAACCCAAGAGAATCTGATTTTTGCCCTCTTTTATTAGTGAAGATGAGCTTGTCAATCAGTTGAGATCACTCAGAGGGAAATGGAACGGAACTCATGTATACCTTATACTCATTATGAACCAGATAGTCAGAATGCTACTTTGAGCATAGGGCTATATTCAATTCTCAAAACAACCTTGTTAGGAAGAGATTTTCATTCCCATTTTACAGACGCAGAAACCGAGGTTCAGAAATGTTAAGAAATTGGTCAAGGGTCAAGGAAATTCTAAGCTGCAAAGTCAAAATTCACAACATGGTGGGTCTCATTCTAAAATACATTTTCCCTCCGATATAAGGAGAACCTTGATTAAGTAACTTAGGTACCAGAATATAGGGTGCCCAAACCATGGCAGAGAGAACCAGGAACGAAGGGGTTCCCAGATAGAAAGAGGACCTCTTCAAGTTGGCTGAAGGCTGAGCCCAGGGCCTATGACACAAAGTTAGGAGGACAGGGATGTGCTTTTAAAGTAGAGGCAGCCAATTTAATAATGTCAGATGTTAATGTTGCATGACGCTTTGTGCTTTATGAAGCACTTTTGTGTGCATTATCTCACTTGTGTCCCACTGCAATTCTGCAAAACAGGAGGAAATGATATTGCTACTGTTAGGTGATGTTTGAATAGATTGTTATGTAATTTGACATAGTTGAATAATTTTTCAGAAGGAAGGAAGGAAGAAGCGCCAGGTCTGTTGTACAGTCTCTCCATGTTCCACAAGGGAAAATTTGGCCTCACGAGGGTCAATTTCACTGCTATAACAGGAGCCAAGGCATTGGTGAAAAAGAGAGGGATCTTGACTGTCCGCCTTGCAGAAGAAACACCACTTTGGACATCGCCCACAGGACCCTCTCTTTTGCCAAGGTGTGTGGGCCCTGGGTGTAGTACAGGCATGAAGCCTCCTGCATGTGTCATTCTCATTCATTTATTCATTCAGTTACCCATCCGCAAATGGGCATGGAGCACCTACTAATTGTCTGGCATTATGTTAAGCTTATACAGAAAATGGCGGGTCAAAACCAGATGTTGTCCCTGCCTCACTGACCTGGGACTTTACCCTTCCTGCCTATCTGTTAAGTGTGTACTGAACTCTAACTGGGGTTTTAACTTTGATTCCCCCAATTACTAATCAAGTACCTTTTCATGTGGGCATCCACTAAAATGCCTTGTGTGAAGGGATGAAATGAACAGGTCTGTATTACTGTTTAAGGTCTCTCTGGCTCCAGTATAGAGAATGGACTGAAGGGAATCTGCCAGAACGCTGGTCCAGCAGCCCAACCCTAACAGGAAGGCAGCTCGGGTCAGGGGCAGAGATAAGGCACCAGACTCTACAAGGAATTTAGGAGATAAAATTGAGAGCAGGGTCTTCAAATTCCTGAACATCTGCAGGACTTGAAAAGAAGAAATTAGAATTTCTGGAATTGGAAATTGGAAATCTTGGAATGTCTGAAATCACAGGTTTTTCTTAAAATACTTCCAACATTCTTTATACTCCTTAATCACTCTTATGGTTATCTGAAAAAATCTGTTGGGTACTTAAGAATAAGTAAGAAGAATAGGAAATTTTAAATTTCATGTCTTTACAAAGAACGGTAGCTTGTAGCAATATTCCAACACTGGAAAAATGCCAGCAAATGTTATAAGATAGTATTCCAATAATGTAGCATTCAGATCTCCTACCCAGATTAATGATGCTACACAGAATCACATGTCAAAATTGCCAATTTAAGAACTTAATTTGTTTGTAAAACTCATTATTTCTTGGAACATCATCGGATTTGTATAAAGCATACTATGTGCATAAGCGTATTAATGCTCATTTCATTTGTAGGGATGACTCACCATTAGCAGCAGACAGAGCCAGGGACACCACTTATAAACACGGCAACAGCTACAAGAGAAACAGATTAGATTGTGATCATCTGGGTTCCCAGAAATGTCCTCCTTAACCTTTCTCCTTGTCAGCTTCTGCTCTTGCTTGAAGCTTGAAGTCACTGGCTTCTTTCCAACCAGCACCATCTCTGTTACTTGATAAGCTTTACATCTCAAAGGAGATTTGTAATACTTATTTCCTATTTTCCTGACTTCTTGATCAATTTTTCTCAGAATTGGGGATTCAGAAGACTGCAAATTCCCTGAGAAATGCTGTTACAAAATTCTAGAATGCAAGCATGGGGCTTGAGGTAGACTGACATGTTCAACACTCTGGCTGAGAGATGGCTGATAAATCTCAAGCCTGTTTATATCTGTGTTCTCTCCATCCTTCAGACTGCTTAGTCATCATGTAGACAGTGAGGTAAATAAATAACCCTACCCTATTATACACAATCAGAACAAAATTTCCCAACAATGAACTCTTAATCCTCTTTGAAAAAGTAATACACCTTTAGAAAGAGCATGGAACAAACCAAAATACAAATATTCCCCCAAATCTAGGGCTTTTCCCATGGGACCATTGAACCCTGGACTTGGGAAGGAGAGAAGATGGGTCAGATAGAGATACGAACATGATTCCTGTAGGATAATTTTCTCTTAGACATATTACCAGATTATTCATTGATTTCAACCCCAAAACAAAATATTTTGCTCAGTCAATAGCTACTCCTAAAGATCAGGTGGTTATCAAGGATGTCTAGAAAGGGGAATCCTTTTGCATAGTTGGTGGGAATGCTAACTGGTGCAGCCACTGTGGAAAATCGTATGGAGTTCCTCAAAAAATTAAAAATAGAACTACCCTAGGACCCAGCAACTGCACTACTAGGATTTATTCAAAGGATACAAAAATGCTGACTTGAAGGGGCACATGCACCCCCATGTTTATAGCAGCACTATCAACAACAGCCAAAGTATGGAAAGAGCCCAAATGTCCATCAACTGATGAATGGATAAAGAAGATGTGGGATATACGTGTATACAACGGAATACCACTCGGCAATCAAAAAGAATGAAATCTTGTCATTTGCCAACAACATTGGTGGAACTAGAGGGTATTATGCTAAGTGAAAGAAGTCAGTCAGAGAAAGGTACATGTAATATGATTTCACTCCTATGTGGAGTTTGAGAACTCCAGATGAACATAGGGGAAGGGAAGGAAAAATGAGGTAACAACAGAGAGGGAGGCAAACAATAAGAGATTCTTAAATACAGAGAACAAACGGGGCTGTGGGGGGAGGGGGCTGCATTAAATGGGTGATGGGCATTGATGAGGGCACTTGTTGGGATGAGCACTGGGTGTCACATGTACGAGATGAATCACTGGGTTCTACTCCTGAAGCCAAGACTACACAGTATATTAACTAACTTGAATTCAAACCAAAACAATAAATAAAAACTAACACTAAAAATATAATAAAACCATCTTAAGTTTTGAAAAGATTAGGTGGTTGAAAGTTTGAAAGCATGGCTAAGGGTGTCAGAGTGAAGTATGCATGTTTTTTTAAAAATGTATTTTTATTTATTTATTTATTTATTTTTGTAAGTGAGCAGCCGAGGGGGAGAGAGAGAGAGAGACAGAGACTCTTAGGCAGGCTCCACGCCCAGCCCAGAGCCTGACTCGGGGCTCGATCGCAAGAGCCTGAGATCATGACCTGAGCCGAAACCAAGGGTCAGACACTTCACCTACTGAGCCACCCAGGCACCCTGAAGTATATACATAGTTTACAAGATCAAGATAAAAAGTATTAATACAGAAATAAGATAAATCCATTGAGATTTTTTTTTAAAAACCTAATTTGATTCTCTCCACTAGCAATAAACAAGATGTGTTAGATCTTAGATCCCTAAGATGCGTTAGAAATTCAGGGCAGAGATGAAAGCAGAGATAGAATAGTCTGTCTACTGGCTTATGGCCGTGGCCACTGGCAACATTTCTAACAGCAGTGTTTCCTCCAGAACTGTGACATGTATACTTACCTAGGAACATATAGCAACTTACAGTGCTGAAATCTACACCTGGGCGGGGAAGACACTTGGCTGTTTGCCACTAAGTAATCAAGACCCCTCTGGGCATTTGGCATGGTCCCTTTTGTTCTGGTGCATTTGTCATAGCTTTCCCCACAGGGAATTATTTCTCAGGGTGTGTAGGGACGGGAAAACTGGGAAGAAAATGAAGATTGCAGAGAGAAGAATACAATGTGCTAGAAGAATCTTAAAGACCCAGAGCTATTTATAGATCTTGAAATAAATGGCCTTCCTTTGATTGGAAGAGGCACTTCTAAAAGAACTTAAAAAAAAAAAAATAGGACAAGAGATTGGTGGTAAAGGGGGAAAAATTACCTAAGACCTGTCTGTCTGGTATAATTTTTTCTTAGGAAAAAAAAAAAAATCAGAATTGCCACATTATCACATGTACCCAAAGGGAGAAAAAGAAGTTACTTGAAGAGGTGGCAGGTCTTCCAAAAAGGTTTCTTTTTCTTTCTTTTTGGAGGCTACAGATAAAAATCAAGAAACTGACTGAAAATTGGAGAAGAAACGTTTGGCTTGCTGGTGTATTTTAGGGTCGAAGTTTATTTTGCAAAGGCATGTGTGGTTAAAAAAGTCAGATACGAGGTCAGCGTATTCTTAGAAGACATTACATGCCAGGAGAACTGGAAAGTACTTGCACAATTGTATTCACTCATTTTTTAAGTATAAATTACTTACTTGACTCCAGTTCAAGCTCATTGTGAGAAATCAGTTCAATTAAACAAAAATACAGAATAACAGAAACAGGCAATGAGGAGGACTTGGAGCCAGATCTTAATCGACTTCATGGCTAGTGGGCATAAAACAGGTTATCAAAATCTGCCAATCACCCAGGAAATTTAAAGTCATCAAGAGTATTTTAGAGCAGGGATTATCAGCCATGGTTGCCCACTGAAAAGCTTGAAGAACTCATAAAAATGTTTGATGCCTGGTTTGCAGCAACTTTAATTTGATTGGTCTGGGGTCAAGACTTTTAAATGATCCCCAGATAATTCTGATAGTCAGCCAAGACCAAAAGCCACTGACTAAGAAGCTAATTAGGGCATCAGACTCCTAGTACCTTTGTGTCTGTTCATTATCTCCTGGGAATCTGAAATCTGGGCTCTTCCCCTGGGCCCAAGTTGGGCCAGACAGGGAAGACTTGCTGTGAATGGGGATGTCTCTTCTCCCTGCTGGGCCCTGACCGCTCTTTCCCTTTCTGTCAGTTTAAAACTGTGACTCTGTTGCTCCTTGTTCACCAGTGTTTCCCCTTCATCTGGGAGATCAAATGTTTTGCTCGATATGCGAGCAGTTGGTGGTGCAAACTCTGTAATTATACGTGTAGTTCTTCCTCTTTTCTGCTTTTCCTTCTTCTTCGTTTCGTTTTGCTTTTGTCTAGACCTTGATTTAAAAATTTTGTGAGGGGCGCCTTGGTGGCTCTATCAGTTAAGCGTCTGCCTCACGATTTCCGCTCAGGTCATGATCTCACGGTTCCTGAGAAGAGAACAAGCCCCGTGCCAGGCTCTGCACTGAGAACACGGAGCCTGCTCGGGATTCTCGCTCTCCCCCTCTTTCTCTCTGCCCCTCCCCTGCTCACTCTGAAATAAATAAACAAACAAAATTTTGTGACTCTCAGATGGGCATGAAACAAATGGAACTGTGGCTTTTGCTTCCCAGTCTACAGAGCTGGCTCCATCCAAGGGCATGTTTCATATACTAAAACCTCTTTTTGAAAACCATTTATGTCTTCTGGCTGGACGTTGCCCTGCGACCCAACGTGGCTCCGGCTGCCAGGCTTCCACCTGAGCTTTAGGCAACCCCAGAACTGTTAACACGTGGCTGTCACACAGCAATTACTCTTCGACACAGGCGTTTAGCCGGAGCTCCTACAATGGCCCTGCTCCGGGATTTCACACCGCTCCATTAATGAAGATGCGGAGTGTGGCATCCTTAGAAGACACATTCGCCAGCTGGACAACCCAGGCAGATACAGTGTATCTACTTTCAGGCTCTCTGTTCACATTAAGAGCCCAGGGTCAGCTTGACCTGAAGCAGAACACAGGCAATCGGCCCCACAGGAAAGAATGGTTACTGTTCCTTTCCTGTGAATTTCAATCTCTTGCCACCACCTGCAACTCAACCTTGGCCAGGCCTCCACACACAGCGGGAGGGCCGAGGGCAAGGGGTGGGGTCTTCTGAGCTCCCACATTCACCACCCCGGGCTGCTGCTTCTTTCTCCTTCCTTTTCTCCCTCCTGCCAAGTGTCACCCTCTCCTGCCAGGCTGTGTGGGGGGCAGGGGTGGGGAGAAGGCCGCGTGCCCTACGAGCAACAGGCAGGGCAAGTGAGTTTGCTTCTTGATCCTAAGACAAGGAAACCAAATCTCTGGGGCTGCACAATTGAGATTTTTGTGGATTGGACAAAATGAGGAGTAGCATTTGGCTACCGCTGGTCCAGGGCACAGCTGGCTGCGTCTGCCTTGGTTCGGCCTCCAGCCCTCACCTGCCATTAGGCAGAACCCCTGAAGCCCGTCACTCTGGTGGATCAGCCCACTGGAGTCCCGTTTGGGCCCTTTTAAGGCTCAACAGTGTAGAGCCCACCTCCCTGCCTTCTCCACAGGAGCCAGCCATGAGGGAAATGATCAAGGTCAGCATCAGCTGCTGCTACCACCAGCCCAGGGCACCCCAAACGCAAGACGATACACGTTAAAGCAAACAAATCCCCTTTGCCACGCCCTTGGGTTGGTTTTGAGCTGACTACTCATTAGCCATCTAGCCTCTGGAGCAGTGGTTGTCCAAGTTCCCAACTCACTTGGGGAACTTGTTATAAATGCAAATCCTCAGGTCTCACCTAGACCTATTAAATCAGCAAACTCTGGGGGGCGCCTGGGTGGCTCAGTCGGTTGAGCATCCGACTTTGACTCAGGTCATGATCTCACGGCTTGTGGGTTCGAGCCCCACATCAGGCTCTGTGCTGGCAGCTCGGAGCCTGGAGCCTGCTTCTGATTCTGTGTCTCCCTGTCTCTGCCCCTAACCCACTTGCATTCTGTCTCTCTCACAAATAAATAAACATTAAAAAAAATTTAAATCAGCAAACTCTGGATGGGTGATTCTGAGAGCCCCTGTTTAGGGGTACTGTGTCAATGTGGTTGGGAACTGACGGGCTTACGAACTCTTGAGCAAATGACCCAAGCTTACCAAGCTTCTGTTTTCTCATCTACACAACGGGAGTATGAAAATTCTGCCCCCACTGGGTTGTTTTGATGTTTACATGGAGTGAAGCATGTCCAGGGCTTAGCAGGTAAAATCCCAATTAACACGAACCCTGGCTTTGATCCTGTGTCACCTTGAATGCCAGCTTTGTTGTTGCCTCTTGTGTTTCTGTCATGGAGTTGCCCTGAAAGCCACATTCAGGGAATGGACCTCACTGCCACCCTGCCTCTGGATGTGTGTCCTACCCTTCTGTACTGTTCCTGTTGCTGTTAGGTGTTTCTCTCTCCTGGGCAAGGCCTCTAATGGACAGAAGAATGCCCCAGGGTTTTCCTTTTCCAGAGAAAGGCTCGCAGGGGAAATGGCAGGGTGGGTTTTCAACAAGACAAGCCTAGGGGCTCTGGCTAAAATCACAGGGACATTGGTTCCTAACAGTGCCCCTGACAGAACCCGGTAAAGGAGGTGAGATGCTCAAGGGCAGCATAATAAAACCAGTAACAGTACTTACGGACCTACGGGTGAGGACTGCCTATGACAGGACAGATGCTTAGAGATGGGGACAGGGCTTAGGTGACACCCAGCTTGGGGTGGGAAGAAGGCAGAAGAGCTTTTCCAGGGAAACTCTCAGTCCTCAGAGCTCGATGGCTGGTGGGGACACCAAACAGAAACTTGTGGTGTCATAGAGGCTCCCAGGTTTCCAGGATCAAGTGTGTTTGAATTGTGAATCTTAGCTCAGCCACCCACTAGACAAGGTCTGAGTCATGGGGCATGTCATTTCTCTGAGATTTTATTTTCTTCTTCACCAAACAGACAGAATGAGGATTCCATTAAATAAATCATTGGGGCGCCTGGGTGTCTTGATCGGTTAAGCTCTGACTTCGGCTCAGGTCATGATCTCACAGTTTGTGGGTTCGAGCCCTGTGTGGGAGCCTGGAACCTGCTTCGGATTCTGTGTCTCCCTCTCACTCTGCCCCCCCCCCCCCACCATGCACTGTGTCTCTCATCCAAGAATCAACATAAAAAAAAATTTTTTTTTAATCATGTGAGAGCACTGTGCAGATTAAGAGCACACGCGCAGGGTCAGGCGTGGGTTTTATCAGGGGCAGCCGGTTGTGGAATCTCAGAGGGGCCTGAAGTTTGGCTTGGCCACATAGCAACTGTGTGACCTCAAATGGGACCTCTTCCAGCCTCAGTTTTCCCACGTGTGAAGGGCGGACAATTTTACACGCCTCCCACACAAAGTCACCGTGGGACTTACAGCCAGGGGGCCCGAAGACCCCAGGGCAGATGAGACACACGCGTGTCGTTGCCTCCCTTTCTCCACAGATGAGCTATTGTAAGGGACCGGAAAGGCTGCATCTCTGAGGGCTCTCTTCATGCTTATCACTCCTGAGCCTGTGGAGTCAACTCTACCCAATGCTCAGCTGTCGGGCTCATCTCACATCTGTTTTGAGATTCCTGGGGTTGAAAGGACAAAGACTCCTTTCCTCTGCCTGGCCTTCCCTCCACTGGCAGTCAGTTTTTGTGAACAGTCCCTAGGCTTGCCAACAAAAGGCTATATGGGGGTTCCCCGGCGAAAGGGGCCCCCTTAGCCACAGCATGTCCCATGAGCTGAGTCACGGGCATATTTAGCAGGTGACCATCATAGTATTCTTAAAGCCTCTCCCCCCTGGCTCACATGTGAAGTCTGTATCAGCTGCCACACCTGGGGCGTTCACAGGAGAAGACGGACAGTCTCCCTTCACAGAGTAAACAGACCCCACGCTGTCCCCTAGAGAACAGCCTCCTCTATGTCTGGATCACACGTAGCCATCTATGATTGTTTCCTTGTGAGCTGGGGTTCCTCTATCGGCCGCGACATGCTCCTGCACAAAGCAGCCATCAAAACCTCTCACACAGCTCTTCCGCTCACAACCCATTTTACCAGATGTTCCTCAGGAAGCTAATGCCCCCGACCCACAAGATGACACAGTTCCTTCACACTGTAGCCCTGGTTTCGTTAGTTTCTGGGTTTTGCCCTCCTCCTACAGTGACTGCTTTCTTTTCTTTCCAAACTCACCCAGGCCCCCATCTGGGCTTGGTTTCGGCCTCAAGGCCCAACTCAGCACTTCTGTTTGCTTTTGTTTTAGCTACTGTAACAGCAAGCAAAGTATCGTTATGTTTAGCTTCTTGTTGTCTGGCATTTCCTTCCGTTTCCAGTGGCTCACCTCCCCTGGAGCAGGTTCCCTCTCTCAATTCCACTGGTAACGTTTACTTTTAGTAACTGAGTCCAGAAGTTCATGCTCCAGACTGTATGTGATCCCACGACCATCCAGGAATCCGATGTTCTTCATCCCCCAGCCTGTCATCCTGTCTCTTCCCAAACCACGTTTCTGTGACCCAGGGCTGTTCTAGCAAATTGCACTTGTGACAGTGACTAAAAGGATTTCTAATTCCAGCATGTGGTCTGGGGGGGGGGGGGGGGGGGGGGGGGGGGGGGGCGGGGAGTGGGGAGCAGGTTTCCTCCATAACATCAAGCAATTCTCAGACACCAGCTGGGTAGTTTACAATTCAACAAAATTATGACACTATCCACCCCGAGAGAGCATGAGATCCCACAGGAGAAAAGCCCAGTCCTATCAGACCACCGCTCTCCCACCTCAGATGCCAGGCTCAGGCCCGGGTCCTTACCTGTGGCTCGGAATGCCTGGCTACAAATAACACGTTCCAATGACCTCCTCCTTGAGTTGAATTAATTTGCTAGATCCCTGGTTTATGTTAAAAGGGTGTAACTCAGGAACAGTCAGGTAGAGGACAAGCACAGGGCAAGGTGTGTGGGTGGGGGGGCGGGGTGGGGAAGGGTGGAGCTTCCACGCTCTCTGGGAGAGCGCCACCCTTCCAGAATCTCCACCCGTTCCCTACCCTGAAGCTCTCCAAACCCGGTCTTTTCCCCACCACCTACCTCCCAGTTTTTATGGCGGTTTCATTCCATAGGCCCGATTGATTACATCAATGACCAATGGAGATGGCTTCCACCTGGTTGCCAGGAGAAGCAACCTGTGATTGGAGGTTTGGAACTCTCAGTCCCACCCACAGACTTCTGGGGAAAGGGCAAGGCTGGAGATCCTTAATCTCAGGTGCAGGCCAAAAGTCACCTCATTAACCTAAGGAAAGACACCATCATCACCCTCATTACTTAGCAAATGCCAAGGTTTTTAGGAGCTCTGTGGCAGGAACAGTGGACAAGGACCTAATATATATTTCTTATTATAAATCACAATATCACTTTCACTGAAAGCGAATGCTACTCTATTTGGTTTCACTGTTCCCTTGTGGGTATGCCTTCACCTCTTGGGGGAGATTATACTCTTTTTAGGGCAGGTGCTACGTCCTTTACAGCCCCAGGGAGAGGGTTAGGAATATGGTAGGAATGCAATTTCTACCATGTTTGAGGGAATTAAGGGAAATAAAGAGCTTGCTCCGCAGTCAGGGTGCAGTGAACTAATACAAGCACTGGGGGGCAGTGGAGGACCGAGCTGTGAGCTTGGTCCGGCCTCTGGGAGGTAACCCAGGGGTTGGGGGAGTGGGAGGGAGTACAGGTAGCAGTGGGCCCCTGACAGCACAGCCAGGGAGGATGGCCCCGGAGGAGGCTCTCCCACGAGATTTGGAGGAGGGGTAAACAGGAGGAGAGGAAATGACCCACAGCCAAGCCTTCCAATTTTCCCACCATCATCACCCCTGAAGTCCTGGGACTGACTGGGGAGCCCACAAGTCAGGGGAGGGGGGCAGACATTTCTTCCAAATGAGCATGCCCCCTTGGTTCCAGACACAGTGCTGATACAGTGGGGTCCTGTCCTTCAGGGCAGCCGGCCTAACCCTGGCCCACAGCCCAGCCAGAGTCATTGAGCGGAGAGACCACACTGTCTAAGGCTTCAGGAAGCCAAGAAAAATACCCCAAAGCAGAGGGATCCATGGGCTCAACCAAGCCAACACCACCGAGTGCCAGTATTTCCCAGGAAATATGCCAAAATGCCTTTATCCCTGACGGCGTTGCCAGCCAGTAGAGCCGGCCTGTCCTACCACAGGCGCCTGCGCCCTGCTCTGAGCTCACACAGAGTCCTTCCGCTGGTGATGGGAACCCACTTCAGAGAAACCTTTCACTGCGGGGGGGGGGGGGGGGGGGGGGCAACCGGGATACACAGGGCAGGTGGGGGTTGAAGCACAGCGAGGGTTTCGGTACTCTCCAGTAGCTGCGTGTACTGTAGGCCTTGACCTTGGCTGAAGCGCTAAGTTCCAACTGTGTTTAAGGCAAGGATTTTCAAGGTCAGAACTTTTCAGCAGAGAAGCTTCAATGACGGTTGCAGCCGTCAGGCAGGCGTTGGAGTTAGAACACACAGTGGACTGGCTTGGCCCTGGTGGCTCAGCCCAGCGGGGTTTCTTGCCTGCAGTGTCTGAAAGGATGTGCTGGGGAACTACCCTCTGCGTGACAGCTGCAGTGAATTCTGATTTATGGCTGCTGTGCCTCCCTCTGCCACCTGGGGCTAGGAGCTTTTGGAAAGGCTTTCTGGCAGCCAGTGCAGGTCGTTCCATTCCTGGTGCTCCCTGGCCCGCTGGGGCACTGTGCACCCTCCTTCTGCTGGCCGCGTGGAGGGGAGAAGGCAGTCCACCTGCCTGGCCTGCCTCCCGGGAGCCTGGTGGAGCTGCCCCCCGCCTGGTGGTTCCCAACCCCCCTCTGCCTGCAGCAAGGCCGGGGCTCGCTGCGTGCCTGCTCCAGCTCCTGCGCTCTGGGGAGCCGGCCTTGTAAGGCCTCCCCTGCTACACCCTGTCCCTGCCCCCTTGCCAGGCAGTGTTCCTTTGGCCCTGTCTGCACTCTCTCTTTCTCACACGTGACCAATATTTCGTGCCATCTCCTCTCTCAGGCTGTAAAGCCCCTGCACTATAGGATGATCGTTCCTTCTCCTTATTAAATTAACAAATGTTTATTGACTACCACCATGGGCCAGGCACTGAGCTAAGTGCTAAGGAGCAGGAGAGCCATGGTCTTGACCCTTGTGGGGCTAATAGTCGAGCAAATAAGCAAGTACACAGCAAACAAACAAATAGGTTACAGAGAGTGTAACACGATCCCCGAAGAAAGCAGAGCTTATGTGACTGGAAGGGGATGGAAGCTTCTTTCAGCACATGGACAGGAAGTGACGGTCCTGTTGAGGCCTTGAAGGAAGAAACTGCCTGAGGCTCAGAGTCTTGTGTGTCTGTCAGCTGGCTGCTGTCCCCTTCTAGGCACACCCCAGGAGAAGCTGGCCCAGGGGCTCCGCAAGTGCAAGGCCCTCTGGAAAAGTAGGCTTGATTTTCTAGAAACTGATGGACACCTGGTGTGAGAACACAGTGATTCGGGGGTAGCGGTAAGATATGCAACAGTGAACCTGACCTGTCTTAGAGGAGTTCCTAATTTCCTACCAAACTGCCCGTGGCATGGTCTTCCCCTTTGGTAAGGAAGAAACCCACTCTTACATAGCCCAGGTCCCAAACCTTGGGGCGATCCCTAACCCTCTCTCAAACGCTAGAGCCAGCTACCAAGCAGCTCCAAGGTTCTAGACGCTGGCCACCTCTGCCCACCCCCACCACGGCCATCCTATTCCAGCCCTGTAGGACGATGCCTACCAGGTCTCCAGCTTCCCCTCCCACCCCTCACCCCCGGAAATCAAGTCAGCATTGGCACCGTTCTGCACAAACCCTCTCAGAGCTGCCAGCTCTGGGAGATTCAGACTGTAGTGTAATGTGGTTAACACTTATGCACTACACAGTGCTGTAATTACCCATGAGAACTGTCATGCTCCTGAACTCTTACCTCCATTCCTTCCCATCCACTCTGCTCCTGCGGCCACCCTGCTTTCCTGAAAGAGGCTGAGCACACTCCCACCTCAGGGCCTTTGCACTTGCTCCTTTCTCTGCTGGAGCACTTCCTGCCCCCGCTCCCCACACCAGATACTGACACGGCTCCCTCTCTTAAAGCTCTCTAATGCCTCTGCTGAAACATCAATTTATTATGGACACTCCATCTCCTCCTTTTCCCAGCTGCCCCCAACATCCACCCCAGGAGCTTGTTTTTGTTCCCTCCATGACATTTTTGGTCTAATACATTTGTTATTTATTTTCTTGCTTGTTGTCTATGTCTCCCCACTCGTTGGAAAAAAGAGCTTTGTCTTGTTCACTGTTGTATCTCCAGCACAGAACACATTGCTTGGCCTGTGGCAGACATTCAAAAAATATTTGCTGAAAAAATATATGCAAAATATAGATAGCTCCAGACCATGGAGAACATCCTAGACTGTGTTAGATGATGTGGATTTTCTTCTAAAAGCAGTAAGAAGCCATTGGAAAGGTTTAAGCAGTGGAAGAAGTGATCTGCTTTCTATTTTGAGTTTACTGTGAATGTGGTGTGGAGAATGACCAGAAGCAGGGGGCCAGGGTGGAAAAGCCCAGTAAAGAGGCCAGTGGCTTGGACCAGGATGGTGTCAGTGGATATGAAGCGAAGGCTGTAAGCAAAGTAACTGGCAGATCAGCTGGGAAAAAGCCAGTGTCCAGGTCCAGAAGGTCTCCTCATATGGTCCTGGTCCTACGTGATTCGCCATCAGCAGCCTGAATGCCAAGGACAGCCCCACTGCGTGGGCTCTTGGGCAGAAGGAGGAGGACTAGACTCTGAGCTCATCTTCTGCAGATGGGAGTTTGAGCTGAGCCACCCACACTTCTCCCCTTATGCCCAACAATGAGCATCTTCACAGCAAGGGCTATGCTGTTCCTCTGTATCTCTCTCCCCCAGCCCAATGCTCACACATGCATATGCCTGAAGGGATTCAGTACTGTTGCAGGTTGTTGTCTCTGAGAGCAGATGCCAAAACAGACTGGAGGACAAGAGGTTTATTGGGGTCAACACCTGTGCAAGGAAAGGAAGGAAGCAGCAGTGAACAGCAAGAGAAGTCCATTATGATGTAAGCCCCATCAAGCCTGGCCAACCTGGTGGGGAGTTGGGGAGCAATTATCACCCACTCCAAATTGGGCCCAAATGGCCAGGCCTTGCGCCACTGAATATAGGCCGTTTAGGAAGGGCATACCCCCGGGTGAGACGGCACTCTGCAGATGAGGCAGATTCTGAAGGAGCTGATAACAGGAGGCATTTGCTGCCAGCATTTCAGCTGGATCCCTTCCTTTAAGGGATCTCTGTATCTGCCATGGAGAGGATCTAACTGTGGGCTGTTAGGCCAAGACCCAGGGCCCCTCCCTCTGCAGTGAGAACTGGCTCTCAGGAAGAGTTTCTGCAACAGCTTGGCTCTTTCTAGGCCTCTCGGCTGACTGACCTGCCTGACCTCATGAATAAGCCACTGGCCATGTATCAGAGCATCTCTTCAGACTCCAGGGAGGGCTTCTAGACCGGGGTGGATATTTTGAAATTAATTTAGTGGACCATTTTAGAGTTATTTCAGCATCTGTGGTATCGTGGAAAGATCCAGGCTCCGTGGTCAGGTACTCCAGCATTCCAATACTGCATCTACTACACGCCGACCCCGTGACCCCAAGCAAGTTAACAAGCCTTCTGGGAGTATTTTCCTTCTTCTGTAAAACGTGTGGAATGATGCTCAAAAGCCAGGCACTTGAGGTTAAGGGCTGTGTCTTATTAGCCTTGTCTTCTCATTGGCCTGTAGGTGTCCCTTGCATGAACGTCACTCACTGTGGTATGCGTGCCCTGTCTTATGCAGTGGTAAGTGCTGGGGGTGAGGGGCTGCTGTTCACACCGACAGAGGTCTGAGTGGGAGTTACCCACTTCTCCTGCTGCCGGAGGCTCCTCCATCTGACTGCCACTTCACCCCACCATGCAGGGTTCATGGCTGGAAACTTAGCCCCAGCCCAGAGACTTGCCCAGAGCTGGTGCCTGCCACCCATTGGCTGCCATGATGGAAATCTGCGATAACTCAACAGGGCCTCGATGGCACCCCAAAAGCTCGCGACATTCTCTGGGAATGAGTCCCAATTTTACCCCAACCTCAGCCCATCTTTCAGGAATCTCATTGGTACAGCACGCAGCATGCTGGCCCCAGCTGGACTCTAAAGTTGTTCATGAGTAAAGCATCTGCCATAGTTTGCTGGCTTACTGGGATTTCACGTCACCCTGGTAAAGCTCTCCCGAGCTCCTTCCTTTCAGCTCTCTTCCACCGACAGATATTTGTGTTTTCTTTAGGTTGTGTGAGGAAAAGACTGCCATCCCACAGGGCAAGTGCCACAGCTATCGGTAAGACGCAAAGAATCTAAGTTTATCCACCTCAGCAAATTGCCCCCTGGTTTTTCAGAGCAGAGCCCTTAATTTTACTCCATAGAGTGTGGTGTAGTGGGATAAGCACCTGCTATGGATCTAGCAAGACCTGAGTTTAACTCCCGTATGGTCGTGAGCAAGTCAGCTCGACTTCAGAGGGTTTCCATTCCTTTATCAGTAACACTTCCCTTGCAGGTGGGTTGAGGGCTTAGAAAAGTAATTGCCTAAGACACAGCAGCTGCTCAACAGCATGCACTTGTCATTTCCTTCTGCCAAGAGGAAGGAACAACCCGTGAGCAGTGCTGGTGTCTATCTCACATAATGCCATGTGATTTGTACTCGATGTGAAGTGATGCATCTGGCATCTGGTGCACTAGATCATGACCAAGCAGGTCAACAGGACAGCAGGTGCCTGGAAGGGTGAAGGGCTGTGGTGTGGCCCTGAGAGGGACTGTCCTACACAATAGAGCCTCTGAATAGTGAAGCAAAAGACAGAGGGTTGTGCTGTTCTCCCACCACTGCCATCCACGTTTACGGTATTCTCTATACAGGTCGGACCAGGAATATGGCTCAGACCCTGCTCTGCCCGCTATGTGCAGGAGAGGCTGGCATGCACTGCAAACACTGAAACAGGGAGATATCTCCAGGCAGGAAGAAGGAAAAGATTCAGAGCTCATAAACTTACATATCCAAATGGAAGACTTTAAAGGCGGGAGCCATTACTGTCTGGTGGCTGTTGAGTACCTAACACATAAGAGGTATTCAATATGCACCACATTAGCAAAATGAAGCATAAAAATCATGCGATCATCTCAATAGATGCGCAAAAAGCATTTGACAAAATTCAGCATCCATTTGTGATAAAAGCTCTCAATAAAGAGGTATGGAAGAAACACAATTCAACACAATAAAAGCCATATATGACAAACCCATGGCTAACATCATACTGAATACTGACAAACTAAAAGTTTTTCCTCTAAGATCAGGAACAAGACAAAGCTGCCAACTCTCACCACTTTTATTCAATATAGTATCAGAAATACTAGCCACAGCATTAGCAAAAAAAAAAAAAAATCAAAAGACATCAAAAATGGAAAGAAGTAAAACAGTCATTCAAGGTGACATGACACCATATACAGAAAACCCTAAACACACTAACAAAAAGCTTTACGACTAATAAATGAATTCAGTAAAGTTGCAGCATCAAAAATCAATGTACAGAAATCTGTTGTGTTTCTATATATGAATAATGACCTATCAGAAAGAGGAATCAAGAAAACAATCCCATTTAAAATCGCATCAAAAAGAATAAAATATATAGGAATACATTTAACCATGTAGATGAAAGAGCTATACACTGAAAACTGTAAGACACTGATGGAAGAAATTGAAGAAGACCCAAATAAGGGGAAAGATAAAATGTAAAGATAAAATTAATGTTCATGGATTGGATGGAAGAATGTTGCCAAAATGTCCATACTACCCAAAGCAATTCACAGATTCAGGGCCATTTCTATCAAATTTCCAATGGCATTTTTTAATAAAAAGAGAAAATGAGAATCATAAAATTTGTATGGAACCACAAAAGACTCTGAATTGCCAAAACAATACTGAGAAAGAGGAACAAAGCTGGAGGTACTATTCTCCCTGATTTCAAACTCTATTACAAAGTGGTAGTCATGAAGACAGTATGGTACTAACAAAAATACACAGGCACATAGATCAATGTAATAGAACAGAAAGCCAAGAAATAGGCCCACACATGTATGGTCAATTAATTTATGGCAAAGGAACCAAAAATATCCAATGGGAAAAAGTCTCTTCAACAAATGGTGTTGGGAAAACTAGACAGCTACATGCACAAAAATAAAACGGAACCACTTTCTTAACACCACATGCAAGAATTAACTCAAAATGAATTAAAAGCTTGAATGGAACACCTAAAACCATAAGACTCCTAGAAGAAAACATAGGTGCTAAGCTCCTTGACAGCAGTCTTAGTGATATATATATTTTGGAATTTGCACCCAAAGCAAAGGCAACAAATGAAAACTAAAAAAAGAAAACAAACAAACAAACAAAAACTACATCAAACAAAAAAGCTTCTGCACAGCAAAGAGAACCATCAACAAAATGAAATGAAAGGGCAACCTACGAAATGGGTGAAAATATCTGCAAATCATATATTTCATAAGGGGTTAATTCCCAAAATAAATAAATAAATCCATACAACTCAAAAGCAAAACAACACTCCAATGAAACAATGGGCAGAGGCTCTGAATAGACGTTTTTCCAAAGAAGACATCCAGACGGCTGACACACACATGAAAAGATGCTCAACATCACAAGCCATCAGGGAAATGCAAGTCAAAACCACAATGAAATATCACCTCACACCTACCAGATTGGCTACTGTCAAAAAGGTAAGAAATAGCAAGCGTTGGTGAGAATGTGGAGAAATGGAATTTCTCCTCGTACACTGCAGGTGGGAATGTAAATTAGTGTAGCCAGTATGGAAACCAGTATAGACATTTCTCATTAAAAATGGAACTACCATATGATCCAACAATGCCACCTCTGGGCAATTATCTGAAGAAAACAAAAATGGTAGTTTGAAAAGATATACGTGACCCTGTGTTCATTGTGGCATTATTTACAATAGCCAAATTATGGAAACAGCTTGGGTGTTCACCAGTGGATAAAGATGTGGTGTGCACACACACAGATATGCACACACAGAGGAATGTCACTCAGCCATAAAAAGGAATGAAATCTTACCATTTTCAGCAACATGGATGGACCTAGAGTATATTACGCTAAGTGAAATAAGTCAGAGACAGTCAACTGTCATATGATTTCATGTCCACATAGAATTTAAATAACAAAACACCAAAAAACAAGGTCATATATACAGAGAACAGATGGGTGGTTGCCAGAGGTGAACGGTGGAGGTGGGCCTAAGTGAAGGTGGTCAAAAGTTACGAACTTCCAGTTATACATAAATATATCACAGGGATATGATGTACAGCATGATTACCATAGTTAATAATAATGTACTGCACATTAGCAAGTTGCTAAAAGAGTACATCTTACAAGTTCTCATCACACACACAAATTTGGTAATCATGTATAGTGACAGATATTAACAAGACTCACTACTTACTAGACAGATGTTAACTAGACTTACTCCTTTCACAATACACACGAATATTGAATCATTATGTTGTACACCTGAAACTAATGTAATTTGCATGTCAATGATACCTTAATTAAAAATAAGTAAATAAAAAAATATGGATTTCATGACCCCCAAAATAATAATGATAAACAAATTAGACATTAGTGGTAAATATCAAGAAAGAGGTTTCAAAAAAGAGAGATTTTTAAAATTGGGAAAATGGAAGCATGTATCAGATTATATATATTTTACGGTCTTGTTGGAAAGCATTTTACTTAGATTGAGACTTTCTTGGGGAGTACCCGGGGGGACTCAATCACATCAAGGAATAAAAATTGGGAAATGACTGTTTCAGAAGGAATGGTTTTAAAAATGCAATCATTTGATCTACAGAGGGGAAAACTAACATGTAATGTCAAAAAAAGCCCCAATAATTTTCTTGTGTTATATAATTTCTCTCTTAACCAATTAAAGTAATAACTGTACTTAGTTTCAAAGGACAATTTAAAAAAAAAAACTGTCTCAAGAAGCCCGTTAAAGGAGGAATATATTACCTGGCAGGTAGAACACATTAGCCAGCCCCAGGTACTGACAGTTACCCACGAAGTCACTCACACACACACCAGGAAGCCACCTCAAGGCTCTGTGGATTCAGAAGCCAGGCTGAGTGTTTCCAGGGACTAAAGGTTGGCTGGGAGGGAGCAAAGATGGCAGAGGCCTAGCACACAGGGCTCACCTGGCAAGGTTTTCCTGGCGCAGAGAGGAAACATAAACTTTAGGCTAGAGCCTGGGAAAAGAGGCCGCTGGCAAATGACAGCTGACCCTTGAACAAGGTGGGAGGTTAGGGGCGCTGACCCCCATGCAGTCAAAAGTCTCCGTGTAACTTCTGACTCTCCCCTCAGACTAACTACTGATAACCTACTGTTGACCTGAAGCCTTACAGATAACGTCAGCAATCAGCCAACACATATTTCCTATGTTATATGTATTATAGACTATATTCTTGCAATAAAGTCAGCTAGAGAAAAGAAAATGCTAGTAAGAAAATCATAAAACACACCTAAGATCCTGCCTATAAAAAATCTGCAGACAAACGGACCTGCACAGTTCAACCCCGTGTTGTTCGAGGGTAAACTGTATATGCTTCTTGTTTATCAAGGCAGGGCCTTGACCCATTTGCGACTTACCTGCCCACCTCCCTGGGAGAGCTGCAGAGGGTGGAGGCAGTAGGAGGAGAAGAGGTTTGACAAAATGCTACTTTCTATTCTTTCTTTCCTAAGATGGACTCAAGGTGATATTCTCAAAGGGATGATGCCACTTTATCCTTTGAAATTGCAGGGTCCTATTGCTAAAATGCTATCTTTTATTCAAGCCAGAGATGCCTGGGGCCACAGGAAATGTCTCTGTGTATTTTCAGCGTGGTCTTGTGATTTCTGGCAGTGTCATGGGTCCGGGCAAGCCGCCTTTTGGGACAATGACCCTTCAAATGTCAACAAGCCACTCTCCTTGGAGAGATTAGAGAGGAAGACGGTCAGTCCAGGCATGGCATTTGAAACACCCTTTGCCAATACTGCTAAGCTTTTTGAATGCTCTTATTAAACTATTAAAATTTGCTTAGTCACCCAGGTGTGCACAATTCATCTGTACTGTTTCGTCAAATATCTGCTCTCTTAGGTAAATTGTATTCAGTCTCATCCACTTCAGGAGAGTGCTTCCTTAGCCGTCTAATGGTGGAATAACAGCACCCAACTCACAGAATGAGGACTGGGTGAGGCAGTGTTTCTAGAAATCCGGAATCCAGGGGTCTAAGTCTCTGTAGCCATAATGCTACATGACCTTTGACATTTTGTGTAACTTTCCTGGCTCATTTTTCTCAAAGGCAAAATTGCAATGATAATTCAAAGGGGTGCCACTTAATTTTATTTCATTTTTTAAAGCTTGTGTTTATGTTGTGTTTTCAAGCTCCCTCATGTTATGGGAAATAAAACATTAAAATGAAAATCACAGGGTGTCTGGGTGGCTCAGTCGGTTGGGCATCCGACTTCAGCTGGGGTCATGATCTCACAGTTCGTGGGTTTGAGCCCCACGTCGGGCTCTGTGCTGGCAGCTCAGAGCCCGGAGCCTGCTTCGGATTCTGGGTCTCTCTCTCTCTCTCTCTGCCCCTCCCCTGCTCACGCTCTGTCTCCCTCAAAAATAAATATTTAAAAAATTTTAAAAATAAAATAAGATAAATGAGAATCACAAAGGTAATAGTTCTAAAACCTAACTAAATAGGAAATGGCAACTAGGAGGGTATAGGACCGTCCTTGGTGATGCTTCCTCATTGCTCATTTGGATTCGGCCCACACCAGTTCAGCATGTAATAAGATGAGGCCCTTAAAAATTCATACTGAATCTCATCATTTCTGTCCATGTACAAATTCCATGCTGGCTTGGGGTAATTTCTGCGGGGTAATTTCTGTGAAGTGACTGTGCCTTTCTCATAATTTATGTTCTCTTTTCACTCTGTGGGGGCTGGACACAGATGCCTGCAGGAGTGTGAGTTTGATTAAGCCGTTGTGGGTTCTACCTGTGTGAGTGGCTCTGCGCCATTCCTGGCTGGTCTGGTGCTTCCAAACCCCACTGGGCAGAAGGGCTGAAGGTGGATAGTTCTCAGTCTGTGCACCAAAAAGGGTGTGATGGCTGAGCTAGCAACCCCAGGAACCAAACAAAGGAAAGTGTGGCACTACATTCCCTTAGCCAGAGCAAACACTTCTATATTGCTCCAAGGGACACCCTGGACCTAAGCAAACTTGGGAAATTCAAAGGCTGATCCCTAGGGTCAGTGTAATGGGTCTCAAGGCTGCTGGAGAATTTCCTGATCTAGGAAGCTTGAGGGTGAGATGGAAGGAGGTGTGTGTGTGTGTGTGTGTGTGTGTGTGCATGCTGGCGAGGCAGAAATAGAAAGGTCTGCCATTGCTAAGAATCCATACTCCTTTTGGAATAGGTTGCCTGTGCCTGTAATGTAATGAGGCATATGTCCCAGAAGACTTAAGTCAGCAACCTCTTCCGGGGAGCACCAGGACTGGTTAGTTGTTTGACTTCCAGACATTTGGGGGGGGGGGCGTGGTGGGGCAGGCCTCTTCTGGCTTTGGAGTTAAGCCTCTCTGGGTAGCTTACCTCACTACCAAGACATTACTCTCTGATCTCCAATTCTGGGCCCGGAAAAGGATGGTCGTCAATGGCTCACAATTCTATTCAAGTCACTAGAGGATTCTGAGCACTTAGCTCCACGTCAGGCATCCTGCGTCAGAAATGGAGGACAGTGGTGAACAAGATGGTGGTTCCAATTTCAAGGAAGTTACAAAACAATAATAGCTTCCCATGTGCTAGCCATATCCCAAGCTCTGTCCTAAGCCCTTGATACTTAATCTTTACCACACCTGTATGTAGTGGAGGTACTCATTTTATCCCTGTTTTACAGATGAGAACACTGAGTCACAGAAGATCAGTTAACTTACCTAAAATAACACAGCTAGTCTGTTGCAGAGCCAGGGTTTGAACCCCGGCAGTGTGACTCTAGAGTTGATGCTTCAACTATGACCGTTTGCTACGTTAGACCATCGAGGGGAGGTCTGCAGAAGGCGCATGTATGTTAAGTGCTGTGGCATTGAGCACAGACGTAGTGAGAGCAGAGGAAATCATCGTGGGCAGATGAGGCAACCAGACATTACTTCCCAGAGGAGGTGAGGTCTAAGCCGAGATCGAAGGTGGGGCTCCTTGCTAGGCAAGGTGGATGGGCACAGGGGCTCGGGGCCAGAGAAAAGGAAATGCAAAAGTCTCATGGTGAGAGAGAGCATGGCTTGTTTAAAGAATAGAAGGAATTCAGGCTGGTAGAATCACAGATTGCATGGCAGGAAACATTCAGAATGAGGTAGGAGAGCCTTATTCACTCACTCAGCTAACATTCATTGAGCACCTGCTGCGTGTCAGGCATTGAGGCAAGACAACACGGATTGATACAAATAAGGTGATGCCCTCCCGGAGCTGATCGTCTAAAACCTGACATGACGCCTCCTCATCTCACCAACGAAAAAACTTAATTAAACTTGGAAAGAAGGCAAAAGGTGAGTAGCATGTTCTCTCAATATCGACCGCTGCACGGTGTAACAGACTCACACCAAGATTGTTGCAGTGTCTAGAGCAACGTGCCTGTGTTTGACGTTGCTATTTACCGGTAGTTACGAAATCACTGTTGGTGAAGTTAAATGCCCCATGTAGGTATCTATCAGGTAGAAAAGATAACCTCAAAGGTGACAGTTTTACTGACCTATAGCATGTTAACAAATTTTATCTGTCTCAGTGCGTTGCTTTTCTATCGTTGCCATAGCAAATAACTACTGACTCAGTGGCTTAAGAGGACACCAATGTATCATTTTACAGCTTGAAAGGTCAAAAGTTCAAAGCAGGTGCCACCACACTGAAACCAATTTGTATGTAGACTGCATTGCCTTCTGGAGGCTCAAGGGCAGAATCCTTTTCCTGCTCATTCCAGTTGTGGGAAGAATACGCCTTTTCAGGTGTAGAACAGAGGCCCTTGTGTTCTTGCCAACTGTAAAGTGAGGGCCATTTGTAGCTGATGGAGGCCTCTGTTTCTTAGCCTGTGGCCCTCTTCCTCAGTCTCAATGAGAAAGAATGAACTATGGCCCTTTGTAGCAACATGGATGGAACTGGAGAGTGTGATGCTAAGTGAAATAAGCCATACAGAGAAAGACAGATACCATATGTTTTCACTCTTATGTGGATCCTGAGAAACTTAACAGAAACCCGTGGGGGAGGGGAAGGGGAAAAAAAAAAAAAAAGAGGTTAGAGTGGGAGAGAGCCAAAGCATAAGAGACTGTTAAAAACTGAGAACAAACTGAGGGTTGATGGGGGGTGGGAGGGAGGGGAGGGTGGGGGATGGGTATTGAGGAGGGCACCTTTTGGGATGAGCACTGGGTGTTGTATGGAAACCAATTTGACAATAAATTTCATATATTGAAAAAAATAAAAAAGAAAAAAAGAAAAAAAAAGAAAAGAAAAAAAAAGTGAGCAACAGGGGTTCCTTCTCACATCACATCATCCCCCGCCTACATTTCTGTCACCCTCTTCCCCTTTTAAAGACCTGTAATTAAACTGCGCCTCCCCAGATAATCCAGGATTATCTCCCATCTCAAGATCCTTAACCTAAATCACAGCTTCAAAATCTCGTTTGTCAGGTAAAAATCACATGAATATGCGTTCTGAGGATCTGAGTGTTGACATCTTTGGGGAACCCTGTTTCAGCCTACCACATTATAATGACTACCATTATTTAAGAATGCCCCCCCTTTTATTGTAAACTATGTAACCCCGTTCCTCAAAATGCCATTTTAACTATCTTTACCAATCTTACTAGTTCCCTTATGGATGAGTCAGTAAATCTTTAACACGTTTATTCTACATTTGTACATTTTTAACTTTTTGAAAACTGTAGTAATTAAACCCATCAGTTCTGGAGGCTTCGATAAGATTGCCAAGTGGTCTAACCTGCCAGGGCCTATTTAACTATGATGCACGGGAGCAGACCTCATGGGCTGTCCAGCCTAGCATGCTATTTTGGCTCCTGGGATGGAGTGCAAATGATAAACATGGTAATAAACGTTATCTTCCCTAACTCTCTGTCTCTGAAATCGAATTCTAAGTTGTTCTTTTTAATTTCTGCTCCTTGACCAACTTTAGTTCTGGTTCTGATTAGTGCATGGCTGGGACGTTATCGGCCATTGTTGACTACAATGACCAGGGCCCCAGCTTTCTGGGCTGATCATTTGGTGATTTCTCCTGAAATGGTGGCATCTATTCTCTGTTGGGTAAGAAACGGGTTTGTTAGTCTTTTCTGTTTGTCCGTTTGGCAACTTGTGACCTCAAATCAATTAGGAAAATATTTTATTCTTCCTGGAATGAAGAACAGCCCTTTGAGATCTGGAATGGTGAATTTTTCTATTTCTCTCTGTTCATGGCCGGTAACTATGTAAAGCTACAAGGTCTCTGAAGGGTTGTGTGTAATTAAGAAAAGCTTTACTTTTCATTGCGATATATTTCCCTTTTCCTGAAGTATTAATTAATTAGATTACAATGTCTCACAAATGAAAGTAATTAATTGCTGTATAGAGATTTTAAGCACTTAAATAAATTACGTATATTCCCAGAATTACCCTCCAAATAAACTAAGCTTCTGATATTTTAAATGGATTGGCTTACCAAAATCCTTTCTTATAGAAAATACTAGCTAAGAAGCATTTTTATAAGAATCAAAATTCAAGTAATCAAGATGAATCCTTAAGCAAATCATGCTGATTGAATCTTTTGGCTTAACAATAGTTATACATATTTTCTCTGGTTTTATCAGTATGAGGTATAATATAACAATTATTAAAAGCAAGGTTTGGTATATTTTTCATGAATAAGCTAGTTAATCTGAACTTCCTAAAGTTTTTGTTTGTTTGTTTGTTTGTTTGTTTGTTTTTGAGAGAGAGAGAAAGAGTAGGGGAGAGGAGCAGAGAGAGAGAGAGAGAGAGAGAGAGAGAGAGAATCTTAAGCCGCCTCCATGCCCAGCTCAGAGCCCAACAAAAGTGGGCTGGATGCCATGACCATGTGATAATGACTGTGAGATCATGACCTGAGTCGAAATCAAGAGTTGGAAGCTTAAATGACTGAGCCACCCGGTTAACCATGAGCTTCCTAAACCTTTTATGTTAATTTACTGGTTAGATAAGCTAATATTATACCTACATAATATTGAGGATTGTGAAATATGTAAAAATTTTAAGTACATTGAACAGTAATTCTAAAAAACCTTTATAAAAAAACTTTTTTAATGTTTTTTTTTTAATTTTTTTTTAACATTTTTTATTTATTTTTGAGACAGAGAGAGACAGAGCATGAACGGAGGAGGGCCAGAGAGAGAGGGAGACACAGAATCTGAAACAGGCTCCAGGCTCTGAGCAGTCAGCACAGAGCCCGAAGTGAGGCTCGAACTCACATACCGCGAGATGGTGACCTGAGCCGAAGTCGGACGCTTAACCGACTGAGCCACCCAGGCGTCCCCATTTAATGTTTATTTTTAATGCGGGGGGAGGGTGGGGTGGGCAGAGCACAAGCAGGGAAGGGGCAGAGAGAGAGGGAGACACAGAATCCGAAGCAGGCTCCAGGCTCTGAGCCGTAAGCACAGAGCCTGACACAGTGCTTGAACTCACAAATCGTGAGATCATGACTTGAGCTGAAGTTAGATGCTCAACCAACTGAACCACCCAGGCGCCCCTAAAAAACCTTTTATATCAACAGCAACTGTGATTGTAGTGTGTCCATTTGAACATAATTTCCGACATCCTTAGTTAACCTTAAAATCATAGACTAATGTTAAATTGAGTAAATTAATGAATAATTTTTGGATACCCAGGTAATTTCTAAACAAAATAAAATACAGAAATCTTGGTTATTTAGTGAAGTCTTAATATATAAAAATATATACTTTTGCCTCCTATTTTCATGGTATGGAGTAGCTATATCTTTGGGTGCTGTTAATGGACGCGTTCCTTTTGCCACTTTGAGAACACGTAAGAGGCATGTGAGTAACCAAGGGGGTCGCATTACATGTTCTTGTGAGATTTCTGGGCTGTGTTGATAGGTGGTTCTCAATTCCCTACCTAGCTTTCATTTCTCTGAGATAAAATTGAGTTGCTTTGGTTAAAAGTTTTAATCAATACGAATGATTAACACTATATACCGGGAGTAATGACAAAGTAATGAGTACTTAAAGCTAACAGGATGTATCTCTTAAGGCAAAGAGGGATAGGTTTGGCTTAAAGCATCAGGGCGTTCCCGAATGTGGAAAAGACAAAACTTGGATACGGAAAGTTGTAGAAGGTTCATATAAATTAGACGTTATTCACCTTGGCTTAGAATATCTGCAAATAATGAGTCTGGTGTAATCAAAGGGGTGTGCTAAAATTTTGGAAAAGTGTGCACATGGCTGATGGGCTTATTCCTAAGGTAAGTTTAACAAAAGAGGTAGGGGAGCTGCGGAATCCTTACTGCCAAAGCTGATATTAATTTCAAACTAGAATTTGATTTCTCTCTGTTAAAATGATAAATTGATCTTAGAACACATAGCCTGCTTTTACAAGGGAGAGAACAAGGTTATTCACTATCTTCTGTGTTATCTGTCTGGATAGCAAGGCTCCTAAGTCTTACCAGAATAATCTTCTGTGCTTTGCACTTACTTCATCATCATCACCTTGATTTTCAAGGAGCCAAGGTTTCACAAAACCGTGTCACCTTCTTCCAGAATTTACTTAAAATATTCTATTGCCACTTTGATTAATAGGTAACCAAGCTACTGTTTCTATCTTAATCAAGCTTCCAGATTTCCTCTCCTAACTCTTGATTTTGCCATCAGAGAACCAGACCATCATTTAGGGAAAAGATTGATTATTTCTTTTACACCCAAATATCTTTGCAATGTCCCAAAGTTCCCATGGGAACTCACAAAGATTTCTTCTTTAATATTACATATAAAAAATTGCTAAAAATAATTAGGATTGTTTCTGCACATTTCTTAATTAGTTCCACACTGTTGTACAAGCTAAATGACAACAAATGATGTGTCAAAGCACAGAAGAGTTTTGTACAGGTAAAACGTTATTGATATTAATGTGGCATAAGTTACCCGTATTATAGAAGGGAAAGCGAAGTCCCAAAGATTTGCCAATGCTCTCACTGTCTACAATATGTTCTTGCCTGAGAGGGAACATTAATTTTCAAGGAAACAGTTATGTATTATATCCCAACAGAGAATTTAACTCTCCTCTTTTTTGATATTATTATCTGCTGCACAAAATGAACCACAGGTACATAGTCTCGTCTACCTCTGGTTTTCACTCTCCTCTGACATGTTCCTGAAGGCCTGCAGGCTAGAATCTGTATCTTTGATAAAGAAAAACTCACAGTCTTGAGGAAAGGACTGTATTGGATACCAATAACTATTGATGCGTCAAGACTAGGCTTACGGGTAAAAGCTCCAACGTGTAAAGCTGACATTATCTAGACAACTGTCAGACTGTATTAGGGGACTGGTCAGAACTTCTAACATTCTGTTTAGTTCACAAGTAGACAATTTTACACAAGGAGCTGCTGACCCAAGATCCAGTGGAATAAATTTAATGACATAGGACTGAATTCACTGATGAGGGAAAACCAGACTGACATTTAAATGGTAGTTATTTACTTTGGCATACGTTAATTTTTTAATGTTCTATTTATCATAATGTATGAGAGGAGATTTTTACTCTTCCTTTTTAATCTCTCTCAGTGTAGTAGACGATGCTTTAGGAAACTGAAAAGAGGACACTTTTTTAATGTTTATTTGTTTTGAAAGAGAGACAGAGATAGCAAGAGCAAGCATGAGCCAGGGAGGGGCAGAGAGAGAGGGGGAGAAAGAGTCCCAAGTAGGCTCTGAACTGTCAGTGCAGAGCCCAATGCGGGGCTCAATCCCACAAACTGTGAGATCATGACCTGAGCTAAAAACAAGAGTAGGACGCTTAACCGATTGAGCCACCCAGGCGCCCCTGAAAGAGGGCACTTGTAATGATATCTGCTTGTTACTGTCACCTCTGAATTCAGAGACGAGGATGTTTATTGAGATGCTTTACTTTGCACAGCAATATAGTTATTTGCGTAGGTTCAGTGAGGATTTGGCCTCCTTTTTACCAAGATATAATTTGACAAATTAGCTGTGCAACTAAGGCCAGATCTGGAGTGTCATGTTGAAAATGAACCTCACTTAATCAAGTGTGACAAGCTCACCTTTACAAAGGTATATTTAACATGTGGCGTCAATGTTTACAAAGCTCTCCCAGGAAACCTGGCCTGAGACATGTTCTATGCCATACAGGCTCCCAGCCTCCCAGAGGTAAGGAAAGTCACTTCCTGGAGTACCAGTGATCATAATAAAACATGGGCAATCTTGAAGAATTCACCAAAATTTACTAGCACTTCATGTGAGATCTGTCTGGTGGAGTTTCTTGGACCTTGGTTTCTTGCGTCAGAATAGAAGTCCAAATCATTAAGACTTTTAAACAGCCCAACCTGAGATTCTTTAATAAAATTTCCAGACAGAAGTTAATTCTCTGGCTTTAGTGAGGCCTCAGTACATCTGGCTCAAGGAAGATTATATGGTTAAGCAACACTGCTTACTTCGCCTTTGTAAACAATCAAGCTAAAACATGAGACCAGCCTTTGGGGTGGTCAAGAATGATCTCTGGATATTAATTATAATAAAAAACGGGGGGACAGCTAGAAAAGATCTTTTAAAATTTGGAAAAATAGGCAAAGAGAGGGAAGCATGTCTATTTATGGTTATAAAGGAAAATTGTTTCATAGGCTTATTTGAGAATTTAACTAAATTTCCAGGGAAATATACCTGTATTTGGCTGTGCCATTAAGGGATGAGACCCAGTGAAGTTACATGTACCATGCAGATTTCTCTAAGGTGACAAAGATTACCCTACATGTTAGGCTTCACTGCTCTACAGAATATTCCAGTTTTATGTTTGACTCAGAAGATTTATTTCAGAATGCCTTTATCCAGTAGATGAGATCACCCTGTTCTTCAAAACGCTCTTTTTTTTGAGAGAGAGAGAGAGAGAGCTGGAGAGGGACAGAAGGAGAGGAAGAGGAAGAGAGAGAATCCCAAGCAAGCTCCACACCCAGTGCAAAGCCTGATGTGGGGCTTGATCTCATGACCTCAAGACTAAGAGATCATGACTTGAGCTGAAATCAACAACCAGATGCTCAAGGTACCCCTCAAAATGCTCTTTGAACTACCTTTATCATATTACTGGTTTCCTCATTATTTAGTTGGTAACTTTTGACACATATACATTCTATATCATTAAAGAGTCATGCTTTTCATTGTGTGAAAATTATGATTGTACATACATTACCTCACAAGATGGAGAATGGGGTGGAAACAGCCTCTCTTTCCTTCCCAGTTCCAGAAGGTGCCATCGCCTTGGCTTCTGACTGAACGACTCTTCCCCCTCTCGCTCTGTTCCCCTCCTCACTCGCCAGGAGCTGTGCAGTGGCTGTGGTCAACCTTTTTCTGAGCCTCTTGTTAACTGCCTCAGAGTCTTAGGCCTGCATTACAATTCCTGTCTCACTTCTCTGGGAGTAAATCAGTGCTTGCTCTAAGCTGTTCCAGACACAGCTAGAAAGGCATAAGGAAGGAGACGTTTTTGCCATATTACCCACTCCTGACAGGGCTGTTTATTTATTTATCTATCCAATGATTTATTTATTTATCCAGGGTTGATTTATTATTTATTATTCAGTATCCATTCATTAAGTCCTCAGAAACTAGCATCAGAACCACAGTGGGGGGGGGGCGGGGAGGGGCGCCTGGGTGGCTCAGTCGGTTGGGCATCCGACTTCGGCTCAGGTCATGATCTCACAGTCCATGAGTTCAAGCCCCATGTCCGGTTCTGTGCTGACAGCTCAGAGCCTGGAGCCTGCTTCGGATTCTGTGTCTCTCTCTCTCTCTGCCCCTCCCCTGCTCATGCTCTGTCTCTCTCTGTCTCAAAAATAAATAAACACATTAAAAAAAATTTTTTTTTAAAAAGAACCACAGTGGGTGGTTTATTGATATAATTAGGTGAACCCTTAAAAGCTGACATTTAAGTGACTGTATATCATGGAATAATTGATAATGCAAATACCTTTTGTGTGTGTGTGTGTGTGTGTGTGTGTGTACAATATGCAGCTACTTGTGTAGCAAACTCCAAATTTTCTGCAGTTGAGTGCATAAATTTATTATCCTTGCAGAATCCAGTCTGTGATGGAGGCATCATTCAGGAACCCAGGCTACAGATTGTCTGCCATCTTCAATGTGTGACTACTTCCAAAGTTGCCCTGGGTATTGGTATTCAGCTGGTGGCTGCTGGAGAGAGATTTGAGGATTGGGTGAGAGGTTTTCAGGGGTCAGGCTCAAAAAGGTATCTTCCACCACATCCCCTAGGACAGAACTCAGTGACAGAGTCACAAGGCAGACCCACAAGGCAGGCGGGGTTGCAGGCCAGCTGTGTTCCTAGACAGAGAGAGAAATGGTCTTGGTAATAGCTACCGAGTCCTTACCACAGCTTCTGGAAGTCAGAATCCCGGAGTCCCTTCAGCCCTCGCTGATGCTGACTTTGGAGGTCCCTAGAAGGGGGGTGTGAGGTTGTGTCTATTGAAAACCTCATTTCACTCACTTGAGCTACTGGCTCAGGAACAAGTGTTATGTTAGAAAGTACAATCGTGAAAGTGACTATTTCTTGTCCACAGATCCCGGGGGCACACAGAGTCCTATTCCTTCTTCTCCTTTATCCTCACAGATAGGAAGCTTTCAGTGTTATTCCCAGAATTTCATTCAGTAGGGAGTGGGAAACAGTTGTCAGCCCCGGTGTGGGGATTGAGAGGATCCAGGTAAGCTTCTGGAAGGTGACTGGAGGCCGCCATCATTGGCTTCACCTGCAGGACCCGGTAGGTGATTCAGCACGTGAAAAACACCTGGAACTACAGGGTTTCAGAGTCTCTAGCTTACCCCTTCAGCATTCTTTTTTTGTTGCTGTTTATTATTTTTGAGAGAGACAGAGCTTGAGCAGGGGAGGGGCAGAGAGAGAGGGAGACACAGAATCCAAAGCAGGCTCCAGACTCTGAACTGACAGCACAGAGCCCAATGCGAGGCTCAAACCGATGAACCGTGAGGTCATGACCTGAGCCAAAGTGGGACGCTTAACCAACTGAGCCACCCAGGCGTACCCATCCCTGTTCCGCATTTTTAGCTTCAGAGAGGTTAAGCCATTTTCCCTAAACACCAGACTAATTCACGGTAGAACTTAAACAAAGCCAAGTTCTGCCAGGCAGCACTCCATCAAGCAGTGAATGATTCCCCTTTCACTTTAATGCAAAAGACAACAAAAGTGTTGAGTCAGAAGTCTGTGTAGATCTAGTTTTTCCTGAATTGAATTTTCTGGTTAACTCTATTTTAGTCAGATAGCCTTTCTACTTCAACCTGTGCGGCTGAATAGTCTCCTAACGCATACCGGCTGGCTTGCCGGCCTTCCTAAGCAGTGTTTCAAAACAGGCCCACAACGTTGCCTTAATGTTGTCTCGTAGGGCCAATTATTATTCACAAGTAGGGAAGGGGATGACAATTTTCAGTCACCCACAGCTCAATCATGGTGACCTGAATAAACTGTGAGAACCTGTTTTCAGTTATTTTGTCCCTTTAACCACCTCTCAATTTCAGACTTCAGGTCACGGGACAGAGTGCTTCCTCGCCGTTCTAGACCAAGTGTTCTTGCTGCTAGCTGAGGGCACCGTGGATGTGAGCCCACCTTCATCTCCGCCATTTCACCACCCTCACTTAGGGAAGAGGCCTAGATAGGTCTGTAAGAACATCTCAAAAATAACAGAGTTCACTTTGTGTGTTGTTTTTGAAGAGTAGCTATCAAACAAGAACCATGCTAATTTTGGGTCCCACACTCGCATTGCATGATGACCATGTAAGGAAGCTTTACGTCATAAATCCACTCAAGGACTGTATATACTAAATAAGGATTAAAGCTTTTTCTTTTGGTTATCGCTTCTCGCTATTTTATCTCTCTCTCTCTTTTTTTTAACATTCATTTATTTTTGAAACAGAGAGTACAAGTGGGGGAAGGGCAGAGAGAGAGGGAGACACAGAATCCAAAACAGGCTCCAGGCTCTGAGCTGTCAGCACAGAGCCTGATGCGGGGCTCAAACCCACGAGCCGTGAGATCGTGACCGGAGCCGAAGTCGGATGCTTAACTGACTGAGCCACCCAAGATCCCCTACATTCCTCTCTTCTTAAAATTACATTATCTTATCATTTAAAGAGCCTGCAGGCATGCTTCCTTCTAGCCATGGAGACACTGAGCCCTGGAAATTTGAGGCCATGTTCACAAGGTAACAGACAGCACCTGTGGCAGCCTGGTTCTCCTGACTCAAGTTCTGTCTCCGCATTTGGAATTAAAGTTTGCACAAAGTTGTCCATTTTCAACTGAAACCTTAGAATGTGTCCTCCCTCTTTCCCTGGCACTGCAACAATAATCATCGGTCAAGCAAAAATCCCACGGCCATATAATTGACGACTGGGATACTCTGATGGAATTTCCCCTTCAGACGTGGGGAGGGTGCCAGAAAAGAGACCTGGTGCCTTATTTGGGCCAGGCAGCCCTACTGGGCCATATTACTTTGTTTTCACAACATTGTAAGAGAAGTCATCGTCCCCACCATACAGATGAGGAAATGGCAGCTGTGAATTACAGCCTTTCCCCAGATCATGAAATTGGCATATGGAGAAACCAAACTAGAACCTGGCCTATCTGGCCACATCCTGAAGGATGACTCCTCCTGCCCTTTCAAGACAACAGAAGGTCCTATTTATATCCCGGTTCCCATTAGTCCTGGAGTCCAGGTTCCTCACAGAGAGCATCTCCTAATAGTGACTCTCTCCCACCCTGACCATGAGGCTCCCCTCAGATAGAATGCTCCCTGAGGTGTCCCAAATCCTTTTGCTACCTAAAGAAAGATATGGGCAGTTTTTCAGGTGCCCAAGAAGGCAGAGGATATTCACCCAAACCTGACATCAGTGTGCGTACTCTCGTAAGAAATTGCTTTGCAGAGACCAGCTAGTAACCTGGGGATGTGTGGGAGTCTTGGAATTCATACAGACCACTGCTTCTATCCGTTATCTTTCAAAAAACATCTTATGAAAATATTTTGCATGCACGGAAATAACTCACCATCCAGTTTTTAACATTCAAGTTAGCCTTTTGTCATGTTTCTTTCTGAGTATGCTTTTTAACAATTGTTTTAACTTTTTAAAATTATTTTGAGAAAGAGAGAGAGCATGCACACAAGAGGGAGAGGGGCAGAGAGAGAGAGAGAGACAGAATCCCAAGCAGCCTCCACATCATAAGAGCACAGGGGCTGAAACTCATGAACCCGCAAGTACATGACCTGAGCTGAGTTCAAGAGTCAGGTGCTTAACTGACTGTGCCACCCAGGTGCCCCCTGATTTTTCTTTTTTAAAGGAAGATCTGAAATTGAGGTTTATTCTGTTATCCATGTTTTTATATTATTACTACATAGATAAATATCCACACGTGGCCTTGTTTTGTCTTTTAAAAATTCACACAGTTTTATCTTTTGCAACTTTCCTTTTGCAGTGGACATTCGTTCCTCGATACTCTCATGTTGATATATTTGTCTGGAGTTCATGCGAGTCCACTGTAGGACAGCAACTCAATGTATGAGTATACCGCAATTTATCGATCCATCCCTCTTCTGAAAGATATTAAAGTTATTTTGAATTATATTTGCAATTATAAATGGTAATGGTTAATTTTATACATCAGGCTGACTGGGCCATGGGGTACCCAGACATTGGCTCAAACATCATTCTGAGTATTTCTGTGGGTGTTTGAGGATGAAATTAACATTTAAATCAGTAGAATGAAGGCAGACGGCCTCCCTAATTCGGGTGGGCCTCACCCAATCAGTTCAAGGCCTGGAGAGAACGACACGACAGACCTACTCACCCCGAAATAAAAGAGGATTCCTCCTGCCTGGCTGCCTTTGACCTGGGACAGCCCCCTTTTCCCGTCTTCAGACTCAAACTGAAGTATCACCTCTCCCTCGGTCACGAACCTGTTAATCTTTGAACTGACACTACACCACTGGGTCTCCTGGGTCTCCTGCTTTTTAAAAATTGTTTTAAGTTTTTTAAATTATTTTGAGAAAGAGAGAGAGCATGCACACAAGTCACACTGCCAAGTCTCGGCGGCCTCCACAGTCACGGGAGCCAATTCCTTCTGATAAATGTCTTTCCATATATACACACTTCCTACTGGTTCCATTTCTCTACAGAACCCTGACTAATACACAAAGCTGGGCCTTTTATGCAGGGCTTCTGTGCATGCATAGAGTGTAGACCTAAGAAAGGCCCTCCGAAACCATCTACCTCTATGATCTCAGGATTCCCTCCTTCATTCAAGCCACCATCCCTGCAAACAAGGCGGAATCTCCATTTCCTTTGTGATGCTTCACAACTTACTCTACTTACGTGTCCGTCCTAGTCTTTCTGTAACAGTGGGGGCATCTTACACGGCACAGGCGGCCTCCTTCCTTCTCCAGCCCAAGTCTTCTCAGGTGACTGTTTCATTCTATCCAGGCGCTCCTTCCATTCCTCCAACCCTCTCTTCCCCTTCCTTCCTCCCACCCTCAGCTGCTGACTTAGAGCAGGGCAGGCACTTTCTAGGTGGGGGAGACTCAAATAAGCATTAACATAGCTCCCCCACCCCCGCCCCCGCCCCCACCCCCACCCCCTTGAGCAGCTCTGAGCTCAGGAGTCCATGCAAAAGGTAAACCAACTACTGTCAAACCCTCAAACTAAGGCCTTGCCTGCAAAAAGAGTGCCATGCCAGGTGCAGAGGGAGGCCCTGGGGAGGGTATCCGGCCAGGCAGGCTGCCAGGAAGGGGAGGGCCCACAGGCAGGAGTCCTGAGGGAGGAGTCCTGCAGCTAGGTCTGAGTGAAGTGTGCGGATTTCTCAGTTGCACCAAGGAGGAGAAGAAACAAAGACGTTCTAGTAGAGAGGAGAGCTGCAACAAAGCATGCGGCTGGCAAAAGGCTGAGCAGGATCAAGTCAAAATGAGCTGAATGAGGCTGGAGACGCAGGCTGGCTTCTACTGTCGATGATGCCCGTCGTAGGAGGAAGGATGGGGGAAGAAGTCAGAAGCTGGTATTATTTATTCGAGGGAAAGCTGTATCTCCAATGCTATATGCTCCAATTATTAATGGCACCAGTTAGTTTCCAAAGCCTCTGATCATGATAGGTATTACCATAAAGAAAATTACTACGAATGCATGAGCAGTGACAATTACATTATAGATTTGGTCGTCTCCTAGTAGGGTGCCCGGTTGGCCAAGTTCAGCTCGAATTAGAAGGCTAAGGGCAGTTCCTACTATGCCCGCTCAGGCACGGAATAGGAGGTAGAGAGTGCCAGTGTCTCTGTGGTTAGTAGAAAATAATCAGAGGTTTATGAATGTAGGTAAAATGGCAGAGTAAAAGTTAGACTGTAAATCTATGAACAGAGGTTCAGGCCCTCTTTTTACCAAGCTCGTGGTGAAATATCACATTGAATTGCAAATTCAAAGCTGCTGCCAGGACTTCTCCCGCCTTTTTTTCCCCAGCCTGTTGGAGAAGTCGATGAAAGTGAGTTGATTAGGGTATTTAGCTGTTAACAGCCCTCTGAGGGCTTCGAGCGGGGCCATGTGGGCCTCTCCCCCAGCCCTGGGCCACTCAGACACACAGGCCACCTGGTTGGTCTAGCTTGTGTTCACACAGCTGTTGTCTACCACATATGACAAAACTGAAATAAGTTGTGTGATGTACATGTTCACATGGGTGAGATTCATAAACAAGAGAAACAAATTTAAGCCAGAAACCCTCTGAGGTTTTCCCTATTTGGGCTTCTAGACTTTCCTTAAGATCACCTTTCTTTTTATTTTTTTTATAATTAAAAAAAATGTTTCTTTAATGTTTATTTTTGAGAGAGAGAGAGAGAGAGAGAGAGAGACAGAGTGTGAGCGGGGGAGGGTCAGAGAGAGAGAGGGAGACACAGAATCCGAAGCAGGCTCCAGGCTCCGAGCTGTCAGCACAGAGACCGACGTGGGGCTCGAACCCACAAACTGTGAGATCATGACCTGAGCCAAAGTCGGGCGCTTAACCGACTGAGCCACCCAGGCGCTCCTATAATTTTTTTCTGATGTTTGTTCATTTTTGAGAAAGAGAGAGTGAGCGGGGGAGGGGCAGAGACAGAGGAAGACACAGAACCTGAAGCAGGCTCCAGGCTGTGAGCTGTCAGCACAGAGCCCAACTCGGGACTCGAACTCACGATCCGTGAGATCCTGACCTGAGCCAAAGTTGGATGCTTAACTGACTGAGTCACCCAGGCACCCCAAGATCACATTTCTGATGGTCAGAACATAGCACTGAATCTGGCATGGGTTTGCTGCATCTGTGAGCAAATAGATGAGGAGGGGCTTGGCTAGGGTTGTGTGACCTCAGAGCTATAAAAGCTTCCTTTCCACAGGAAGGGCCTGGGGTCTCACTCACCTCATTGTCAGAGATACCAGCTTTCTTATTTTAGAAACACAGTTAGTTGATCCTACTCATTTAATAAGCTTTGTCCTGAACCAGAAAGGGAAAGAAAATCCATTTTGAGAATTTGCAATTTTATTTGGTTTTGCTGGCTCATTCTCCCAGGAAGGAGATTCCCCTATTTTAATCCCATCAAGCTGGGATTCAGCACAGCTTCCAAGGAACCGAGAGTTTCCCAGGGCAGCCTGTCTCACTGCACAATACTTGGTTACTACAGTGGAATTAATTTACTACAAGAGCTTATTTCTACCTGCTGTTAAAATCACCTCCATCCTGCCACACCAAGTAACCAATACATTTTGTGGGCTCATTTGCTTTTTTTCCCCTGAGTACTTTCATCTGGTTGTTTCTCGTAGTAGAAAAATGGAGGAAGGTGAACATAAGATGTTAGTGAGAGCTGGCAGAACTACATTTCTCTCTGCATCTGTGTTCCCTTTGCCACTGGTGGTGGCCTGTTTATGTGAGTTTGCCTGGATCACCCCACTGGATTCCCTCCTGGCTCAGAGCCAGCCGGCTATAGAAGGTCAAGGACCTTTTTTCTTTTTCTCTTGTCTCTCTGTACCCAGAGCTTCAAGTGTAAGAGGTGCTTTTCTTCTCTCTTTTTTTAAATGTTTATTTCTTTTTGAGACACAGAGAGAGAATGAACAAGGGAGGAACAAAGAGAGAGGGAGACACAGAATCTGAAGCAGGTTCCAGGTTCTGAGCTGTCAGCACACAGCCTGACGCAGGGCTCAAGCTCACAAACTGAACCATGAGATCATGGTCTGAGACAAAGTCAGAGGCTTAACTGACTGAGCCACCCAGGAACTACACAAGAGGTGATTCTACTCTTGTCTCTGGATTCTGGTCTGAGAACTCCCACCTGGAAGCTGAGTTTCGCTCCCAGTAGTTAGTTAAATAATGAACATTTTGTTGAACTTACTGGAAACATTGTAATAATTATAGAGGAAAGCACACTGGTTCTTGCTCTCTCCTTGCCTGCAGAGAAACAAATGAGAGTAAGTGAAATGTACGGAAAAGAATCTCCCACTCTCCAAAGACCAGCAGGGCTGGCGGACTCTTTTTTAATCGTTTTGAAGTTAAGGAAAAAAAAAAAAAAGCATAAAATGGGATTTTCAAGAGTCCGAACAGCCAGCAGAAAGGCAAGATACTATCTTTATGACAAAGGAATGCCTGATAAGAACAGTGTTTATGATTTTTCTCTCGCCAGGATGTCTCTTTGCTCCTAGAGAACTTTCATGCAATTCTCCCAGTTTAAATGATATGTAATTCATTACACAAAGCTAAAAGAGTACAATATGTCTTTAGGGCACTGAATAGTTAAATGGACAATAACTGCCATTCTTGAGGGCCTACCATGTGTCAGGGTGCAGTATACTTTGAAGGGCATGGTCCAAGTCTAAGCTCTTCAGGGGAAAGGGCATGTTTTTCTCGTTGACTGCTACACTTAGAGCATTTAGTTCTGCTTCTGGCCCAGAGAGGTGCTCAGGAAGCTTGTGGAGAGCAGGAGGAAGAAAAGAGGCTGCCCGTGACCTTGTCTGGTTGCTTCCTTTTCTCCTCAAGCCTACCTTTGCTCATATTCATGGTCTCCAAATTTATAGGGGCGTTCTCTTTTTGCACCCCATCTCATCTTTCCAATAAAACAATGCGTTAAGTGATAAGGGTCTTGTGTCTAAAGCCGCACAGGTCAGTGGTAGGATTTGCTTCTGAGTGATTCTGTTGCCAAAAACCTTTGTGTTCTTCCCAGTGTCACAGCTGCCTCCCAGCAAAAGATGACTGCCGTGTGGTTGCAGGAGGCATCCCTGGACAGAGGAGGGCCCCAAAAGCAGATTGTGGAGGGAAGCAGGGCTGGGTGGCATCTGGGGCTCACCCTCACGGCAGTCCTCGCAGCTGACGCAGGCACAGGGCTAGGAACTGATATTTCAGGGAGAGAAAATGCTTGTGCAAAACGAAGAGAGACTTATTCCTTAACAAATACCCATGCCAGTTCCAGCATCACAGATGGGGGATTTCCTATACGTCTGATGCTTCCCAGGTTAGGCTGCAACACCAACTGGTAAGAGAATCCCTTCTCTGATATTCAAGGCCAAGTCCAGGCATTGTAAACTGAGGCATCACGATGAAGAGGATGAGGCAGATCACTCATTAGGAAGCTAGACTGCCCACCTCTCTTTCCTGGTGCATCACATATCACGTAAAATGGGAAAATTGTATGAAATTTCTCTAGGAGCAAAGAGACATCATGGAGAGAGGGGAAAATCATAACATAAACACTATTATTATCTGGCATTCCTTGTCCTGAAGATGGTATCCTGCCTTTCTGCTGGCTGTTTGGACCCTTGAAAATCCCATTTTATGGCTTTTTTTCCTTAACTTCAAAATGAGCAAAAAAAAAAAAAAAAAAAAAAAAAAAAGTCAGCCAGCCCTACAGGTATTTGGACAGAGGGAGATTGGCAGGAGAAGGCTAGAATGTTTGGGAAGCCTGTCTCAGAGTGTATGCTGTGTGGGGGAAGGTGGTGCTGGCAGAGAGGAGCTCAGTAAATTCCTGTAGAAGGGGCTGGACATGGCCCCTTCTTTTCACCTACAAAGCTACCTGGATATTGGTCATGTTTGCGGTTTTCTTTTTTTTTTTTTTTAATTTTTTTTAATGTTTATTTGTTTCTGAGACAGAGAGAGACAGAGCATGAGCACGGGAGGGGCAGAGAGAGAGGGAGACACAGAATCCGAAGCAGGCTCCAGGCTCCGAGCTGTCAGCACAGAGCCCCACGCGGGGCTCGAACTCACAGACCTCGAGATCATGACCTGAGCTGCAGTCGGACGCTCAACCGGCTGAGCCACCCAGGTGCCCCTCTGTGGTTTTCAAATTTAGCTTCAAAATTCATGACAGAAAAGTTAAAATGTTTGTGAAATAAAAGGTCCTTGCTAATGCAGGTACCTTGGACCTAAAGAAGGGCTGTGGTGCTCAGTTTACCCCTGTACAACCAGGCAATGAATGCATTTCCCCCGCAGACAGGTAGACCCCTCCCAGGGTCCTCACACAATGGTGATGTTCTTGATCGCGTTATGGGGCCAGCATCTCCACCTGCAGCAGACACTGGCTTTCAATGTCTGTGGCTTTAAGCCCAGAGGAGGGAGAAATTCTCAGAAGAAGAGACAGAGACTGAAGATGGCTTTGGCCTCTGGCCTCTTATCCCCTAGAAGTGATTTTTCTCCTAGCTGGCCAAGGATCTGTCCTGAAAGCTGGCCCTGACTGCCCAACGAGCTCTGTGTGCCCTTGAATCTGACCCCAAATTCCAATTTTCTCACGCCGCTCAGATTAGATGTCTCTTGTGGAGCTGACCTAGCCTCGGACTCCAGACCCCTCCCTCCTCCGTGCCCCGGCTTGGCCTCATTTCATACTCTTGAGCCTGACATTCAGTCCCACTCTGCTCCCCCGCACCTGCCCTCTATTCCTGGCACGGGGCTTTTCTGCCTCAGTGCTGACGGTGGCTGTGACTGCCTCTAACTGGACTGCTAAAGAGTGGAAGCTTCTTCCCACCTGGGGACTTCCGAGTTGCTTCCTCATCATGCCCAGAGTCCTGGAAGGAGACGTGGGGCAGCCTGTACCCTCCAGGTCGTGCTTTTGGCCTCACCCAGAGCTGAGAACAAACCAGTCTTCCCTACTGGTGCACAGAGTGCCGTGATCCTGTCCAAAAGTGGACCTGGAATTCTCTGCTTAGGAGGAAACCACATACGCACTTACTAAATGCTTCAGAATGTGGCGTCTTAACAGCATTGATCTATTGTGCCAAACCCTTCAATCTTTACTTTAAAAAACTGTTCACTAGTTCCTTTTATTTTTCTTCTCACCATCGTAGCCTCCCTTCCCCACCACCTCCCTACTGGGGATGTTGAAGTACATGTGGCTTTTAAAAAAATTTTTTTAAATGTTTTATTATTGAGAGACAGAGCATGAGCACGGGAGGAACAGAGAGAGGGAGACACAGAATCTAAAGCAGGCTCCAGGCTCTGAGCTGTCAGCATAGAGCCTGACGCAGGGCTTGAACTCATAAACCATGAGACCATGAGCCGAGCTGAAGTCGGACACTCAATCGACTGAGCCCCCCAGGTGCCCCCATGTGGCTCTTTATCAGAATGTGAATTCTCCAATAAGTCATGGTTTGTGGGTACCTAGGTTTTTCTTCCCAAAGCAAGATCACTTCTCTGGGCCCTCTCTCCCAGAGCTCTGGATGTGTTTCCCTTTCCAAGAGCAGAAATACGAGCAGATGTACATTTCTTAAAATCACTATGGTTTCAGCATACAGCATGGATCAGAAGAAGGCCAGGCTGGAGGATTAGAGACTTGTGAAGAGTTAATTTAAGAGTCCTGAAAAGGGATATTCAGGATATCTATTGTCCCAGAACATTTGCAATGACTTAGTTGAGCCTAAGTAGTTTTAGACAAAAGATGACACAGAGCAGTCTGACTATCCCCCACTGTCTACTCCCCTAGCACCCAAGTCTTGAATCTTATTATTATTGTATAATAAAGACATCCACCAACTACACGGTGGAGGGAATCAAAGAGAGAATCTGCCTGTCCACTAGGGCTTGTGTATGCCCTTGAGGCTTGTCACCTGCTGGAAAATGGGTTCCTGAAATCTGACCAGATTAATACCCCCTCAGAGGGCAATCAACGGAGTTTGAGAGAAACATTGATTGAATTCCATCCTCTAAAGGAAGCAGAAATTATTAGTCAATTTCTGAGAGCCCATTCACTGGTATCCTCTCTTGACTTCCTTCAAGGGCGATTAATAGAGATTCAAGACCCAACCTGGGAATCCAAGGGGAGATACAGTCAAGCAGGAAAGGGAAATTTTCTGAAGGGGGAAAGGAGGTTTGAGGCTTCACTGAGAGGAATGTTATTTAATAAGAGCCTCAGAGATATCATGAGATATTGGGACATAACATATCCCTGCAACAGTGGGTGATAGCATTTTCAGTCATCAATTAAGAGACACCAGTGTCAGAGATCCAGTAGTACATCTGGGTTATTAACAACAGGAGAGAAGGTTTAAATTACTCTCTGTTTAACCTTTCCAAGACTTGATTTTTATGAAAACCATTAGCAAATATGAGCTGGTCAGGGAGAGGATAAACAAAAGATAACTCAAGCAGAAAGGCAGAATTCAAATCAGAGTGAGGAAAAATGCAAATGGAAGACCAAGAGAATGCAATGCTCTCTCATCGCTTGGTTGGTGGGAGTTAAGGAAAGAGGAAGGAAGGAGAGGAGATACATGGCAGAGCTTCAGTGATCCAAATCCAAGTATATGATATCTTTGTTCATAGTGTGAAATCTATGGGGACACAGTCCAGCTGAGAGCAGCAAGACAAGGACAGTACAAAGCGAGGGTCACCCATTCTCTGGGCCAAAAATGGCAAACAGGCTTAATCTTTGTATTAATTTTATCAATTAGGAGTTGCTTCTCTAAACTTTATCCTCAAAGTCAGAGGCTAGATCTGAGATCAACAGTAGAGTACTGTGATTGAGTAGTGACATCCGCCCCGGCCCAGGGTTGGCATGGGCTCAAGCAGTGTGGGAGAAAAGAGTGCTACCCGTGGCCCAGTCTGGTTTACTGGCATTCTCTGTACTGGAGTTTAGAGTCAAAGGCCAAGCTACACTATGGTAAGCCTTTTATCTTTGTCCTGTACATGATTTCTCAAGGGGATTTATATGGAGAGTGATGTATTAGGAGTATGTAGCGTTCCTGGATCCCCTGGCACTGAAAAATCTAATAGAACCTACTCTTGAGTCCCTACATTTTATATGCAGGTATTTTTGGAATTGGGGACATAAATTTTTCCCTCATAGGTCCAGGTAAAGTTTCCAGAGGTCTTGTTGGTTACCTGGGGGAGTGGGCTGGGAATGGGATCTCTGGGTGGACATCAGTGAGCAAAATTTGTTCCCGGGCTCCTGTCCTCTCTCCCATCCAAGGGAAGAGATGCTCAAGTTCTTGGTCCTATGGTCCAGGACACCACCAATCCTGGATACCACTGGCCCAGCCCAGGAGGGCCTAGGGAAATGTAAGTATTTGAGATTCCCCTTTGCTTAACACGAGTGTCAGGTGGGGGATGGTGACATTATCTACCCGGATCTAATGATTGCTTTTTCCTTCAATAGCCAGAGATAGATGTTCAGGCATCCATGTGAAAAGCTTCCTGGCATAAAAGTAGATTGAGTATTGATTCTCATTTATGGTTTCAGGGGTCCCCCTTCAGGAAACAGGACAACAGAATCTACATGGCAGACCCAATAGCTTAACTGCAAAGACTGACCTTTCTCAGAATGACAACTCATGTCATATGGCCTAAGTCTGAGTACAAATAGAACAACCCCCAAATGCCTTTGGGTCAGAGCTCATTTTATGTTGTTCACAAGAACCTATAAATCAAAATTTTGGTCAAGTGCTAAGTCAGCAAGACTGGTTTTGTTATAATGCTTGCACTTTGTCATCAGGAAGACAAAACAAATAAAAGAGTAATGATCTCTTTCTTTTTCCACCCAGCATTACAAAATTGAAAGGCTGACATAACGATTTGTGTCTATATACAGCCTCCTTTCCTATATAACAAATACATTTTGAGGGCATTATATAACTCCGTTCTTTTCCCCTACATAGTAGGAACGCTTGATAGAGTTGTTAATTTGAAAAGAACAGTTGCAGTGTTCAGTAGTGGAGAGACCCCTGCACTTACACATTTCCTGCTGTATTCCCAGCTTCTAGAATAACCTCATAAAAGCTCTTACTAGCAATATGAGCAGTATGGTCATGGGCAAGCTTTAACTCTAAGACTGAGCTTCCTTGTAAGTAGAATGGGGAGAGCATGTCTACACTGCTTCATGTCTTTGCTCAAGGTTGCTTCTTCTCCTGGAAATGTCTTGACTCTCTCATTTCAAAACCTTGCTCAGGGTCCCTTTCCTTGACATCCTCTCCTTTCCCAGGAAAAAGTGACATCTCCTTCCTTTGGGATTCTGCCAAATCCCATAATCACTATCATCAAAACACTTAGAGCCCTTTGTGACATTTATCTACCTGAAATTCTACCTGCCTCTGCCAAACAGTGGTTTTCTAGAGGGTAGGAACTATGTCTCATTCATTCCTGTATGCCCAATGCCCAAAACAGTAGAAATTTGGTGTACAATTTCTGAATGAATAAGGGTATGGGTAACAGAGGACTAGAATCAACCAAGTGATGTGACCCATTCTGGGTTTTAGGAAAATTCCCCTGGCATGGTAAGGCACACAGGCTAGAGTTCAGAGGGGGTTACATAAAAAACATCAAGGGGCGCCTGGGTGGCTCAGTCTGTTAAGCGTCTGACTTCAGCTCAGGTCATGATCTCACAGCTCGTGAGTTCGAGCCCCGCGTCGGGCTCTGGGCTGACAGCTCAGAGCCTGGAGCCTGCTTCACATTCTGTGTCTCCCTCTCTCTCTGCCCCTTCCCTGCTCATGCCGTGTCTCTCTCTGTCTCAAAAATAAATAAACATTAAAAAAAAAAAAGCATCAAGACTCCTTGGGACTCAGACACTGTCTCTAGAATGCTTGTGTTAATATCAGAAGCAACCCTAGGTCATGCAAGCCATTACTGTCTACCAGTACATTATTAACACTGAGTCTGCTGAGCCTAAGACAGAGAGCCCATGTCATGATGGGGTCCAGAATGGCATAGGAAATGCTGAACCATGAAGCCCCTTGGGAAGGGATCAGCCTTGGTGGGCATGCTGGGGTAATGGGAGGCAGACTGTTGACTAAGTGGGCACCTGAGACCCTTCATTCCCTGTACAGCTCTCCCAAGGTCCTTTGGAAATAGCTTATGCTCAAGGGGATGTAGTATCATGGACTTATTTCTCAAAAGCAGGGGCAGGTCAGTCTTTTGTTTGGGTTGTGAGAGCCCTTACAACCAAGTAGAGTACAGGCGGTTACCATTGCCCAAAGCAGACTGGGGAAGAAGAGCAACCAGCTTGGGCTCAGCAGGCATAGAGGTGGCATTCAGTCCTATTCTCTGGGCCACATCACAGACACAGGGGTAAGCTCAAGGGAGTGTTGGATTTGTGGAAGGGTGGAGGTTCCTGCTCCCACTGCTAACCTGAACAACAAGTGACTTCATTATTCAACGCTAGGGTAAGGACTAACCTCTTACTTTTCTTTCCTTCCCTCCTTCCTCTCTTTTCTTTCTTTCTTTCTTTCTTTCTTTCTTTCTTTCTTTCTTTCTTTTCTTCCTTCCTTCCTTCCTTCCCTCCTCCCCTTCCCTTTTCCTTCTTTCCTTCCTTCCTTCCTTCCTTCCTTCCTTCCTTCCTTTTTGTAAAGTCTGTATTAAATCTACAGGGTCAACCTCTGGTTGTCTCTCATCTATTCTATTTTTTTATTTATTTTTTTTTTATTTTATTTATTTATTTATTTTTTCAACGTTTTTTATTTATTTTTGGGACAGAGAGAGACAGAGCATGAACGGGGGAGGGGCAGAGAGAGAGGGAGACACAGAATCGGAAACAGGCTCCAGGCTCCGAGCCATCAGCCCAGAGCCTGACGCGGGGCTCGAACTCAGCCCAGAGCCTGACGCGGGGCTCGAACTCACGGACCGCGAGATCGTGACCTGGCTGAAGTCGGACGCTCAACCGACTGCGCCACCCAGGCGCCCCTATTCTATTTTTTTAAAAACAACTTCATGGAAGTATAGTTTATGTACAGAAATTGCATTCACTGAAAGTACACAAAATCCTGAGTTCTGACAGATCTATATACACCCATTGCTATGGACTGAATGGTGTCCATCAAAATTATTATGTTGAAGCCCTGACCACTACTGTGACCGTATTTGGAGACAGAGCCTACAACGACATAATTAGGGTTAAATAAGGTCACAGGGTGGGGCCCCAATAGGATAGGATTAGTGTTCTTGTAAGAGACTAAGAGACACCAGAACTCACTTGCTCCCTTGCAGTGTGCCCGCTGATCCTCTCCTGCTTCTCTCTCTTGCTTTCTCTCTCTGTCCTTCCTCTCTCCCCCTGCCTTGTGAGCACATAGCGAGAAGGCGGCTGTCTATAAGCCAAGAGAGGGCTCTCATCAGAACTTGGCCTTCCAGCTTCCAGAACCGGGAGACATAAATTCCTGCTGTTTAAGCTTCCCCGACTATGGCATTTTGTTACGGGGGCCTGAGCAGACTGATATACTCATGAAAGCAGTCATTGTACAGAACGATTCCACCACTCCTACTCCTTTTCACAATAGACTGAAAACCTCTAACCTTGAAACTAGGAGAGAGATGTCTGCTGTAGGAAAATACACAACCTTTCCAAAATGCCTCTTGACATGTTTTGTTGCCCATGATGTCATTATGCCAAATTTTAATGAAGAAAAGAGGCTATTATGCAATTAAGGCAAAGAATTCATGGTAATTCAGCCCAGAGTATCCAATTAAGCTTGGCACAGTCACCAGCTCTCAAAAGCTTCTGGTCACCTGCATAAATTTTCTAGTTGAAGCCTGACAGTTATTCACCAGAAACAACAGGTTCTCTGAGCATAGGGGATTCCAGAAAGTTTTGGAAAAGGGAAGTCTTCGATGTTCTATGGCATCTTCCTCATTTCCCAGGAGCCAAACTCCCTTTTCCTCCCTCTGGAGATGGTTTTTCAATCCTTGTCACTTCTCCCCCATCCCCCCCACCCCAGGAAGGGTCAATACAGCCTCCAAACCCAGTCGACTACCTGAGGGAACTGGTCTCTTGTGGTTCCTGGCAGTGCTCCTGGGTCTAACACACCGCCAAGAAAGAGCTGCTGCCCAGGAGATGTCTATGGAATGAATCCTTGATTAAACGAAGTGAAAAGAATTGACCAAAGGCATGGCAGCCATTTGAGGTCACAATGCATATTAAGGCAGCCTGGAATGCTGTCTAGTGAAGCAGCCTTTTGATTCTTCTGAGATCTCTGGGCTGGCAGGGCCAGTAGATCAGAGAAATTATTCTTATCGGCACCAAGAGAAATGGTCTGTTGCGTCACAGCACGAAAGGCCCCTCTGCCTGGTCTAATCCACATTTGCACCCCACCTCCCACCTACGCTCTTTGTAACTGAGAGTCCACATCGCCCCCCAGTATGCTTATTAGAACTTGAATATACTGTGTGTGTTCTGTCTCTACTTTTGTCCACGTTGTTGCCCTTTGTAGGACCAAACTAAAATGGGTCATGCATGTCAGGGACAAATCAGACTCGGCCAATGCCGATGCATTAAAAAAGATGAAAACAACCTTACCCAAGTTGCAGAATTTTACAAGTCTCCGTAGAGGTCAGCAGAAGATGCGGGCCAGTCCCCAAACATCAAGCCTGCTCACGCCGTCCCTGGACTTCCTCATCCTCCTGACTCAGCTGCCCTGACCCAAACAAGGGAGAAGACAACTAGGTAACCAATCAGCTGAAAGAGCCACACACTTCCACACTCACCCCGTGAAATCCCTCAGTCTGTAAGCAACAAGGAACTCCTGGTTCCTGTAGCCTCGAGTTTCCTGGTTTGCAGGTCGAAACCCTTGCAGTAAACCGTTCTTTCTGCTTTGTCTTACTCGGTGTGCAGTTGGATTTTGACACCTCTCACCTATGCGCTTCCCACTTTGTCTGCTGTGGCCTCCTACTCAGTCTTCACGTCCAAGCTCAGTCTCCTTCCCTTTGGAGGCTTCTCTACCGTAGCAGCATACCGACTGCATCTCTGCCATAGGCTCTCGCATGGTTTCCACCTGCCTCTTGATGGTCTTTCCCACCAGACACTGAGTCCCCACGGGATGCTGTTGGGTCTAAATCATCTTGTAAACCCACTGCTTAGTACATAAAGACTCTCTAATACTCGTAGAATGTAGTTGTCCGGTAAGCCCTCCTTACTTTCTCTTCCCCAGCACAGGCAGCTCCTGCAGTGGGGGAAGCATGGCCCTAAGTCCAGGCAGCCTCCAGTTTAAATTCTGGTTCTTCATCTTCTGTATTTGTTATCTATCACCGTGTAGCCAGTTAACATAAAGGAAGCACTTTAAAACAGCACCTGCTTGTCAGTTCCTGGAAACTCCGGCACATGTGAGCTGGGTTCTATGCTCAGAGTTTCACAGGACTGCCTTGAAGGTGTCAGCTGGGTTGAGTTCCTTTCTGGGGCTCAGGGCTTTCAAACACCTGTGACTGTTGGCAGACTTCGGTTCCCTGAGGTTGTAGAATGGTGGTCCCATTCTGTTGCTGACTGCCTGCCGGCTGGGAATACTACCCAATAGCCTTCTCCACCTTGAAAACCAGCAAGGGAGGGTCTCCCTCACGTCCATTTGGCCTTGTTCATCAAATCCCTTATGTCCTTTGTCCCTGATCTCTCCGTGCAGCTTTAAAGGGTCACGTGATTAGTCGGGTCCACCTGGATAGTTTCCCTTTTGATTAGTTGAAAGTCAGAGGATTATCACCTTAATGCCACGTGGACAATTCTCTCGCCATGTTACACACCCTAATTACTCATTACCTTCATTGGTTGTACCCACACTCAAAGGGAAGGACTTACACAAGAACAAGGGTCACTGGGAGTCACCTTAGAATTCTGCTCACCCACCTCCTCAGGATACATGACCCCCTTTACAAGGTCACTTTCCTCAGATGGAAAACAGGGAAAAATAAACCTGCCTCCCAGACTTGGGGGTGAAGATTAAAGAACAAATGTGAAAGAGCCATTCAGGAGACAGGTCTCTTTTCCTCCTGCTATCTCTAGGATGCTACTTTATCACTGTTCCCGGTGAGACCAGCTGGACTGGATACCTACAAAATGACTCAACGACATCCTCAGTAATTAAGGCAGATTAAAAAAAAAAAAAGACTGATAATGTCTAGTGATGTGATTTTTGGAAGGTGGTAATAGCTGAGATCACCCAGGATCAGCCCGTGACCCAAGCTGTGATAATTTCATAAAGACTGAAATCCAAGCTCTTCAATTAGATTACTTTTATAGAAAGGCTTAAACCATTATTTATCTTGATAAAACAAAAACACTTGTCCATGGTGCTTGAGTTTTAATAAATTAGATGCTCTGACAAAGAAAGCCCATGGCACTGGGTTTTAATATACTAGAATCTCTAAGTCTGGAGACAAGGATGCTGTTGGCTCTCAGGATACAGCTGACACATGATGAGGCCAAGTTTGTCCTCTTTGGCTGTCCTTCTCAGATAGTCCTTGCTGCTGGTGTCTTATGCCTGTGCTGATTCCCAGCCCTGCTGCCTGGGGACCTTCAAAGTGGTGTCCCACCTGGGCAAGTTCTCCTCCAGACATTATCTGATTCTTCCTCACAAAACTTAACAGTCCTGTGGTTTATCCCTTCGATGCCCACCTGGGTGCCTGCCTAATTAGGTACAAGACGGACAGAGACATCTGCCAATGAGAACGGCTAAATATGATAGGCTTCTCCTGGTTACGTCCACACTGTATGGGGCCTTCAGGATTACTCAACCAGAGTAGACTTCCTTCCCTTTCAGTGTTCAGCTTCTCCAAACACAGTGAGCCAGTGCTGTCTCTGCTAGAGCAGACGCTACTGCTGACAGAGGTCCATCAGTGGTCTGGGGAGCACCACCCCCACCCCAGGACAGGTTCCATGGCTCCAGTCCTCACCTGAGATGTCAACTGACCGTGCACATTTTCCAAAGAGTCCCTGTTCTTCACTCATACCTATGGGGCAAGAAGGCGCCTCTGGGTCAGAGGAATGCAAATAACTAACAGTAAAAGACAATGTTCAAGTCTGACTTGGTACTGAAACCATTCTGCACCAGTGGATTCTTAGGTGAAAGAAAAATTGGGCACATCCTCTAAAAAGTGCATTTTACCAACTTCTGTTTTATTTAGATAACAAGGAAGAATAGAACACCAGTGCTCTCCCCCTCCCCTTTTTTGTCTTTAATAACGAATTTAGAGATAAAAAAATTCAATTAACCCTCATCAAAGGTGTGCATGTTTCATCCAGGCTGTAGTCTTCGACCAGCACCTCGGAGGCCGAGCTGACTGGCGGCAGATTCTGCCCAGCTGGGAGCCCTAAGGCATCTGTAATGAAGAGGTCAGCTTGTTTTTCCTGGGAATCAGAGGCTCTGGTGGCGTGGCTACAAAGGGCTAAGGCTTAGCAACTTGAGCTGTGAGGCTCCACTGTCTGCTCTGGGGACTCTGGGCGTCATCTGGACGCAGTGAGTGGCACCCGCTTGGAACCCTGCAGCCCCGTGGCAGGAAGTGCACCACCAGAGATCTTTCATGACGTCTTGCCTTCCCCACAGCCCAGCCGTGGCTCGGGCCACTGTTTCTTACTTTTTTTCTGTCTGCCATCCCACGCTCTTCTATGTGGCCACAAACACATCCAGGGTGCGCCCCGACGGTGGCCCTCTCCACCCCTCTCAGGATAAAGTTAATTGCTAGGTTTGGTTAAGGCCATTTAGAACCTGTAGCCTTTCCATTTTGGCTACTTCTCGTCTTGCTGTGACCCTCACTCCCACACCCACATACACCCTCAGTGTACTCTTTGGGCCCTAAATGCAGAGGGGCTTACAGTCCCTCGGGCATGCCATGCGCTTTGTCACCTGCGGCCCTTTGCACAAGCTGTTCCTTCCGCCAAGAGGGAAGGCTCTCCTTCTCCTCCTCATGCTTCACCTGGCTCAATCCTACTTGGTCCTCAGGACTTGATTTAGAGGCCACCTATTCTAGGAAGCCCCCCCTCCTCTGCACGTCTGCAACTGGTGTTCACCCCTGCGTTCCCTCAGCCATCACATATCGACCACATTGGTGGTGAAACAGCTTGTGGGCTGGCCGGTCACTGCAACCAGTAGGTGAACGCTGTGAATCTCTAGCAGTGTACGTGACATTTGCTTAACATTCAGAAAACTTTGTGGGGGGCAGGGAGGGAGGGAGGGAAGGGGAAGGGAGGAAGGAAGGAGAAAGGGAAGGAAGGAAGGAGGAAGGGAAGGAAGGAAGGAAGAAAGGAAGGAAGGAAGGAGGGGAGAAGGGAAGGATGGGAAGAGGGAAGAGAGGGAGGGAGGGAGGAAACAGAAGGGAAATGACATTTGGAATACTGTGGCCTTGGAGCAAAGCCACTGGCTGGGGAATAGGAGTGACAGGCCACCCTGAGTCCCTAGAACATCCTGAAGAAGGGCACTCACAGACACCCTGTATCAGCATTTCAGTCTAAAACCGGGCAGGCAGCCAGTCCTAGCCAACAGGCTCTGCCACAGTCACTGCAAGATGCTGGATGAGTCCTCTGCTCTGAGGCAAGTCTCAGATTCCTCCCTGAAAAAAGTGTGGTTTCGCCAGAGTCTCTGGCTTGTGCCATGTATGGGAAGAATCAGCAGTAATGCCCTGACCCACCAGACCCTAAGTATCCTCTCTGCCCAAAGCCTAGTCCTGAGCTTTCTGCCTGTTACTTACTCCGAGGAAGCTTCCCAGACCTGAGATTTCACCAATTAATATCAACTCTCGCTGCAGCCCTTAAAATGGCCAAACAAGCCACAGCAAATGAAAACTGACTGGGAAAGATCAGATGTTGGCTGGGTCAGAGCCGTCAATTTCGCCATTAATCTGCTCCATCAGTAGCAATGATTCACCTTTCTCAGGAGAGGAGCCAGAGGGCAACAGAGGGGAGGCAATCCTTCCACCCACCAGCGTCTGCCTCAGTGAGCCGGTCCTCAATGGGCACAAACGCCGAAGTAGGGCAGCTCGTGGGCAGCACATGAGTTGTCGAGGTTCCGCACAGGCCAGGGAAGGGGAGGGCCGACAGCACACCCTTTGTTCTCACCTCCCCCTGCAACAAAGCGGGTGGTTCATTTCACGTAGCTAAGAGTTGTGCCGGATGAAAGTGGGTGGCACGTAAACTAGGAACCATGACCTCACGCTGTGTCATTTACTTGTGAAAATGTCACATAGAACACGGGAAAGTGGTTAGAAGATACTGTTAGGTGAAGGAGCGAGATACACATGCGTATGTATGGTGTGGTCATCGTCGTGCAAACAGAAGCAAAAATCCTAGAAATCTATGTGTGACGACAAATGACAGCATAGAGATCTCTGTGGCTGGTCGAGTCATTATCTCTGAAAATGTCTCTTCTCTCTACTTTTCTGATTTTTCTAAAAAATGTCTGTATTTTGTTAGAATACAATTAAGTAACTTTTTAATTTTTTAAATGTTTATTATTTTTGAGAGAGACAGAGAGAGAGAGAGAGAGAGAGAGAGAGCATGAGGAAGAGAGGGGCAGAGAGAGAGGGAGACACAGAATCCGAAGCAGGCTCCAGGCTCTGAGCTGTCAGCACAGAGTCCGAAGCAGGGCTTGAACTCAGGAGCTGTCAGATCATGACCCGAGCTGAAGTCGGATGCTTAACCGAAGGAGCCACCCAGGCTCCCCTACAATTAAGTATTTCAAAAATAATTCTATGAGAAAGGGCCCTTTATAAAGGTCATTTAGTTCAGTGGCTCCCAAAGGGGGTTTTGATGAGTACCCAGCATCTCTAGGGAAGTTCACTAAATATAGGCAAGGACCCAGGTCACAGCCCTAGAGACCCTGACTTAGCAAGCCTGGCACCGGGCCTGGAAATCTGCATTCACTGAGTTAAAAATAAAAAGCTTGCCAGGGAATACCAAAATGAAGCCAGGGCTGGAGGTGTTTATTCTCGTGCAGTCCAGCCTCTCCCTCTGCAGAATGAAGAAACTGAGGCCCCTGAGAGGGGAGTCACTTGTCAGGTATGTGACAGAAGCAAGACTACAGCTCAGGACCCACTCTGGCAGAGCACAGTGGACTCTGGGTAACTAGACAAAGCATTTCGAGCCGTGCAAACTCTTTGCCCCTCCTGCGTTTCTGGTCATTGTGCGGTGTGGCTTTGCAAAGGCCGGCCCTTCTGGAATGGCCTGACCCACGAGACTGTTTAAGAATGCTTATTGGAGTCAATGTGCTCTTCTTGTGACCTTTTATGAACAAAAGCATCCAGCTCTCTGTATCTGAAATGCTAATATGGAGGAACTGGATAAAAGGGCTCTGATTCTGCACCACCTCCCCCCTTTTCCTAAGGGCTGGCCTTATGATGTATGTTTATGTTGGCCTTCACAGCAGAAAGTGAAGCTGCTCATCCCCCTTTGACGTGCAAGGTTGGTGTGTCTAAATGGGACGCTGGAAGGGCAGGCTGGCCTCAGTCTCCTGGCCAGTCCTCCCCTGAGTCAGAAGGGCTAACCTTCAGCCTCGGAAAGGAGCAGAAAGGCAGGGGCAGGAGGAGGTGGCCTCAGAGATGCAGCGGCAGTCAGAGCTGCTGAGTCAGTTCCGTAGATGTTCCTAGTAACTTCACCGGAGGTCATTCAGCCAGGCTCTTCCCAGCGGAGACCCATCAGAGCCGCCTTCCTCCCCACCCATTTGTCATCAAAATAGAAGTCATCGGAGACGATGGGTGTCAAACTCCGAATTTCTCTGCTTTCTGTAAAAACAGCTATGCCTGGCTGGTGCTTCCTTCTCCTGCAGTATAAGCTGTCCCTGCCCCACTGAGTGAAGGAGATGCGGTGTGTGTGTGTGTGTGTGTGCACGTGCGTGTGGTAGAGATCAGTTGGTGTCCTGGCTAGAGGCTCGTCTAGTTACTTCCTAGGAGAAATGTGTTCATTGTTGTGATACCCAGTGCCTGGAGAAGCAACAGAAAAGCAGTCAAGAAGCAGGCCGTTCTAGATGCCAGCAATAACATTGACAATAACAATAACAGTAAGAATAGCTCTAGGGTGGCAAGACAGGGCTTCGTTTCATCATCATGTCTCCTCCCCTGCCCCCTCCCTGGGGAAGAAGGTGTCTGTGCTAAGACAATGTAAAGAGACAGAGGCTCTGCTGAAAGCATCGCCAGGCTGAAAGGCCCCCGCTCTGCAGTGTCCAGACGCACAGTGGGCAGCCGGGAGGAGGTGCACCTGCAGTGGCAGACCTCTGCATGGGGAGTCAGAGGAGAAGACTGGCAGCGGCAGCAGGCTGGCAGGATAAAAAGAAAAGACTCAAGCTCACAGTGAGTGGGAACAGGAGGAGGAAAAGCCTCCCAGGCAGCCCTCCAAGGCAGATTTTATTTATATTGTAACTGACTCAGGAGAAAAGTTAAGAAATATTCTGCACCACGACCTGAATTTGGTGGGTTTAATCTACTTCTCTTTTGAGGGAGGGTGGATCACATAGACAGAACTGAGGGGGTCACATGCCATTTGAGTTGCTTACTCCCTCACATGGTTCGATTTCCAAATCCAAAGTGTACAATGAAACTCACAGCTCCCAGCACCACCGATTCTGGAAATTCCCAGAAAGCACTGCTCCGTGCCTGGCCACCTCTACTTAACTTTCTCTGAATTAACTGCCAATTAGCTTCTGGCATCTCAGACCAGCAACCATCAACACACTGCATGTTAGCCTTATTTCTCTCAAATACCATCTACACACCCGGATCTGTATGCTTTACAGTTTTTTAATGTTTATTTAAATTTGAGAGAGGGAGAGGGAGAGAGAAAGATGGAGAGCACGAGGGGAGTAGGGGCAGAGAGAGAGGGAGGCAGAGGGTCAGAGGCATGCTCTGCTGACGGCAAAGAATGTGGGACTCGAGCTCACAACTGTGAGATCATGACCTGAGCTGAAGTCAGATGCTTTAACCGACTGAGCCACCCAGGCATCCCTATGCTCTACTTTTTTTTTTTAAGTTAACAGACTTTACTTTTTACAACAGTTTTATGAGTTCTTTTTTTTTTTTAATGTTTATTTTTTTTTCAACGTTTTTTTTTTTATTTTATTTTTGGGACAGAGAGAGACAGAGCATGAACTGGGGAGGGGCAGAGAGAGAGGGAGACACAGAATCGGAAACAGGCTCCAGGCTCTGAGCCATCAGCCCAGAGCCTGACGCGGGGCTCGAACTCACGGACCGCGAGATCGTGACCTGGCTGAAGTCGGACGCTTAACCGACTGCGCCACCCAGGCGCCCCCTTAATGTTTATTTTTGAGAGTGAGAGAGACAGAGCACGAGCGGGCAAGAGACAGAGAAAGGATACACAGAAACCAAAGCAGGTTCCAGGCTCTGAGCTGTCAGCACAGAGCCCGACGCGGGGCTTGAACTCACGAACCATGAGATCATGACCTGAGCCGAAGTCAGAAGCTTAACCGACTGAGCCACCCAGGCACCCCTTTAGAAGAGTTTTACATATAGTATAGGGAGTTTCCATATCCCCCTTCCTCCCACGAAGACTTTCCCCTTTTAATACCTTGCATTTGTGTGCTAGGTTCTTAGTACACCTTCGTGTGCTTTCTCTTCCACGTATTTGAAAAGTTAGAGGGAGGGCCTTGTTGCCTTCCTGAGGTGTTGTCTAGACCTCATCTGCTTCTTGTTCTAGATGTTCTCTTTCCAACTGCAGCAGAAGGGTGGGGTGGCCAAAGTCTGACTTGAAAGATACTATTAAGACCTACTACTCAATTCAGCTCAGCTCACCCAACACTTGCCCACACCTCCTCCATTGCCAAAACCAGTCTCAGAGTATCTACCTACTGGCCAGAGTCATGCTTTGGATTTTAAGGACCCCAGAAGTGGGCTGCAATAAAGTGAATGAAAGGCGCCATTGAATTAAAGTCTGTTATTAGGCAGAAGCAAGAGATCAGTACCCGCTGACAAGAACCAGGAGAATCAAGGTTTAGGGAAGATGCAGTGGAGGTGTTAAGATTTGGTGGAAGAAAGGTCTAGAGTTCCTAAGGGGGATGCACAAAGCTGAGGCTGGGGGTGGGGGGGTGGGGTTTGGATCTAGAAGCCACATGTGGGCTTCATAGAAAGAGTGTGGAGTTGTAAAGACAAACTTGACTGGATCTCCATTTGCTGATGTGTTATTTGAGCACTGGGGACTCTGAAAGAATATTTATCTTGATAATTTTAAGGGAAAAGCAACAGGATGTGGTCACAGTTGCCAAAGGAATTCACCGTAGGCCTAGGTCAAGGACCCTTGTGTCTGTTCTTCCTTGGGGAGTGACATTTCATCACTTCATCTACACTGCGTGACTGTTAACCTCACTTCTTGGAATGTGGGTAATCTCTCAAATGGTCCTTTCAGGATGTGATGGAAACATGGGTGGAGGAAGTGAAGCTGTCTTGGGGAGAGGAGAGGAAAGAGCAAGAGAACTGTGTGATCAGAACTTGATTATAAGAAAAGAAAACTTGCTTGAGTCTGAGAAACAAAAGACCAGAAGCCTGGGGGAAGACGCAGGGTTCGGGGGATGGTGTGAGAGCAGTGCCCCAGCCAGGCCTCGGGGAGTCCCTCAGGGAACTGAGGGGAGGACCAGCTCTCAAGGCCCAGGGGAGCCACAGGCTGACGCCAGGGCGTGACAGTCCAGTCCCGTCCTCACTTGCTCGTTTCTACTGACAGAGGACCTGAGGCTTCAGTGAGGCATTTGTTACCCATCAGGTCAGGTGTTTTTCAGTCCATTCTGGCCCAAATGAATTTTATGTTTTTCTGATATAAATTAGGTTGGAGTACTCTGAGAAGCAAGCTCTGTCTTCCAGCTTCCGTTTTCAACACTCCTAATATATGAGTTCCTGTAACTGACAGATCTAACGTGACTGGCTGAGCATGAATCACCACCAACTTGATAACACAGATGATTTTCCTTGAAAGAGGAAAGGAGGGCAAGGATTCAAATTAGAATTCACTCTGTTTATGGAGCCATAGCTACCAGGGATATCTATACTTAGATGCATTCTAGAAGAAACGTGGAATGTAGATCTTTACAGAAAAACCTCATGTGTCAATCATGACAGCTCAAGATAGCTTCTTTAAATCATTCTAACTCACTGAGAATATCTCTGAGTGACTCTTGCATCCCAAGAAAAAGAGGAGACTCCCAGAAGTGGGGTTGGTGGGTCCCACAGTGCAGATCAAGTTCCACTGGATGGAGAGTGGAGGCTTGACTCCTTGACCCAGACCGACAACAAATTTCTTTTGTAAATCTGAGCATATGCCCTCCTCTCTCTATACCACACTCCTCTCCTCTCAGGCCAGGTGATGGAGCAGGGGCAGGGAGAAAAACAGGTTTTGGCTCTTGTCCCACATGCCCAAGGAAGAAACACAGTTTAGGCCGAAGTGGCATCAAAGGTCAACGGTTTGGCATCTTGCCTTGGTTGCAGAGGGGCACTTGGGTCGGGAAGCTAGTGGCAGGACTGGGCCATGAAATGAACATGAAGAAGAGGAAATTATTTGTTAATGATCCTCATCATCCCATCTGTACCCTCTGCTCGCTCCAGACAAAGGTAGTTTTACCTGAAGCAAAGGAGGCTTACGATTTAGGTCCTGATTCGGATCTTAAGGATCTAGCAATGTCTTCACATTGGCAGGTGCTTTTGCGAAATTAGAAAAAAAAAAAAAATCAGGTACGGGAATTACCATCGGCCGTGACTGTGCTCTCTTCTCAAGGCAACTTCCCTTAGGTCACTTATCCTCCTGTTTTGAGCAGTGTCGGAGAAGGTAGGAGAACTTTTTTGGATCTGGCTAAGGAGAAGCTGACTTCTGAACGCATTTAGTTTGGGCCTAGTGGGCTACGTTTTTGGACTGGGCCACCCTCTCTGTGCCTCGTCATCCCCTGCCATCTGCCGTGAGAATGGCATCCAGGCACCTGCTGTGCCCTGCCGACTCACCTGGCCTCACTGCATGGCAGAGGTGCAGACCACGGGCACAGACGCAGGCCGCGGGGGCCTGGAACGGCATGTGCAGCAAGAGCGGAGGGGAAGCGGGGTGGAAAATCCAGAGCCAGAAGCCGGTCCCGGGAAAATGCCTTTGTCAGATGCGTAAAACCCTAAGCGGAGGACTTCACTCTCAGGGACACCTTGTCAAAACGGAAGTTCTTTCCTGTCAGGAGTATAGCCCAAATGGAATGATAACTAGGCAGTGCAATGTTTTTCCCTTTTCTGAATGGAACTGCGTGGAGGCGAGTTTAACGGGAGGCCCACGTTTGTGGGACACAGGCCTGAAAGTGGTGCGCCCAGCCGTGAGGACATGTGAGGGTGAGGTCACACGCCTCATGCATCCCAACCAGAATGAAGAATACTCTTTGTTCACCGGCTGTGCTCCTCTGTGACTGAATTATCCTTCTGTGCTCGTTATAAAAAACAGTGCCACGTCGTCCTTAATATGAAGGGGTATTGAGTGTATGGGTAAAACTTGCAGGAAAGATGATTAAAGGGGCGTGTCAGCCAGCTAATAAAAACAATGTCGTTTTTCTGAATTTCTGTCATAGTCTTAAAGTTTGTAACTTTAAGTTACAAACTTTAGTTGTAAGTTACAAACTTAAGTTACAACTTTAAGTTGGGTTTCTTTCTACACTCTAAATGAAGGTTCGCTTTGAAACCTAATTTTATGCATTTTGTACTTTTTGTTTTTTACGTTTTCTTAAAGAAGTCCCTTCCAACTGTACAAGGTTCAGATCCCCCACCCCTCCCCAAGCCTGGCCTGAACCCCGCCCACAGGCTTTCTGCCTTTGGGTTTCCTCAGCCCCGACATCCCTCTTCTTCCCCAGAAGAAGTTGCTAAGACTCTTCATAATCCTTCCCCTATGAAAGCAACAGTCACAAAAAGTCTCACTCTGGCCTCCCTGTGCGCTCCGATTTCCCATTTCCCTTTCCATCTTTATTCCCTAATGTCCCACCCCTTTGCTCTGCCCTTTCCCTTTCTTGCAGAGTTGTTTTTCTCTTCTGCTGTCTTCACCTCACGCTAAGGCCTCTCAAGCAGTGGATCAGAAATTTGACGCAGGTCATAAATCCTTACTCAGCGTGCCTCCAGAAGGCTTCCACAGACAGCTGACATTTGCTCCTCCACACCTCAGGGACTTCCCCTCTAGAGCTCTGTGGCAGACGCCCTTCCCTCAGCCACCTCTCCATCTTCCTTACAAACAGAGCTGTATTTTGTTGGTAGCAGGTGGGCAGCAGAAGACTTGGAGAAGAGTGACATTTTCACATCCTGGGGGGCGTGGTTTAAACTGGCCAGGTAATCCCAGTCGTCTCCACCGGTGATTGTGCTGGACAAGGGTATGTGTCCCAGTCTGGCCAGTGAGACTGAGGGGACATCTGCTGAGGGACCTTCTCTTTCATAATAAAAGAAAGAGTATTGCAGGAGGAATAGCCCCCTTGCCACCCTTGCCCTTATTGCCTGCCTGGGATGCCATCACCTCAGAACGTGTTGCTTAACATTTCAGTGATCATCTTGTCACTCTTAGTGAAAGGCCAAGAGCATCTCAGGGTGTAGACACAGAGCCCTTCCTGTCACTGCCAGTCCTCTCAGTCAACCCTGGGATCACTTGTCCCCAGACTTGTCATTTGCTGTACATAATAAATATCCTTACAGATGTAAGCCACCTTTGCTCTGTTTTATTGTTACTTGCAGCCCAAGGTAATCCTAATAGAAACAGCCAGCACAGATTTGCATAGCAGACCAAAGTCACTCCCAGCATGGCCCAGTCCTCTATGTCTATCAGTTAGGAGGGTCTGTTACCCCCATTTAGCAAATGACTTACTCTAGTGATACAGCTGGGGAACACTGTACTGAAATGCAGCTGATTATACTTTAGGGCAGAGACGATGTGCCAGAGGGGGCTGATTCGTTAGGAGAAGTGGTAGAAAAATGCAGGCTGTTGGTATGCTTTTAACCACTTCTTTTAGCCATCAGCAAGGTCTTATAAGAGGTAAGTTTAGGCTTAACTGAACTCCAAAAGCAGAGAGAGAAAACCACACAGGTTTATTAAAAGGAGGCCTTTTGTGCTCTTGCCCTAAAATCCAAGTTGAATGCAGGGCCAAGAATCTGGAGATGTTCAAGGTCAGAAAGGCTGTGTTGTCCACCCAAGCTACAGTTAGACATGGAAGATGCAGAAGACTGAGAAACAGACAACACTGAGGGGAAAGATGAGCCTGTTGTCACAGGCCTCTTTCTGCCACCTTCTTGTAAGTACTCCCTGTTCCCTGGGAAGCTGTATCTAGAATGAAGTATGGGGTCAAGGAGAGGATTATTGTTGCTGCTTTTGCAAATGATCCAATGCTTGAAATAACCCAAGGTGAGGAAGTTAAACTTTATGCCAGGGAGTGAACATGGCACAGAGGCAGAGAAGACACCTAACTCTGGGTACCTGAGTGCCCAATGAAATTCCTAGAAGCAAAGAGATGAAACTCCTAAGTTTTTAAGGGACCTCTATTGCCAAAGAAAGCCCCGGGTTGTCTGACAATAGCCTACATGCCTAACCCCTAAGCCTTGACCTTGGTATTTGTTACATTAGGAAGTGGATCACAAAAGCTGTGCTTCCCAAAAGGATCACATTTCATCTCCCAGTAAACATGTCAGGGGTGACTATGGAGGAAATTGAACACGAACATCGTCCCGATAGGAGAATCAATGAATGTCAAGTTGGCTGGCCAAAGAGTCATTCCACTGCCTGGGCAGAAGGTTCTTACCACTTCTGTCCAGCAGCAGGATATACTACAGCAGTTCATCTCAAAGCAGAAAGATCTACCTGAATAAGAAAAAGTGAAGGGTGTTACAGTTGTGATATTACAAATAAGAGAAAAAGTTCCAAAGGTGAAAGAAGTTTTCTAAACTTTCAAATGAAAAAATAAAGGGGCATTATCCTTCTATTATCTCTATAATCATTGAATCATGAAATCATTGTCATATGACTAGATGATTAAAGAAAGAGACAAAATGTAGTAAAATAATTGAGTTAGGCACTTAATAAACATATTCATTATACAATAGTATATTATTTTTATTTTTGCTCTATTTTTTGATACTTGGGGTATATGGCAACCTTTTACATTTCATGATTTCTTACGTTTTTTTCTCATTCTGGGTAAATAGTGCATTTGTATGCCTAAATCTGTATTTATAATTTAGTATTTTTCTTAAATAAGGACTCCCAAATTGTGTAAGCTCAACCCACAAAGCCCAAATCTCTCCCTGATTCTCTCTCACCAGATCATTCAGATCTGAGGGGAGATGCTGTCCATCATCCGGAGATCTTGGAGTTGGGGCTGGACATCCAGCTCAGCTGGATGAGACTGAGCATGTGAGTGAGTTTTTCATGTATGTGTCTAGCTTGCCGAAGTGTATGTGTGAGAAGACAGGTGGGTACATACAATGGGAACCACAAGATTATTGTGGTGAACACCACTGTTTTCTCACTAAGCAGCCATTTCCTCTTCTTTCCTTCCCAACACAATCACAATTTTATTTGGTTATCCACCCTTCTCCTCATAACACACAGTAAACTAACTGGCTCCATCCTATAAGCCTGGGGGTAGATTATGATTAGTTAACAAAGAAGTACATGGCATGTCCTGTGCAGGTGTTATGGCTCAGGAAATTCAGGAGGGGGTACATGTGTGGACTTTGTCCGTCCAAGTGAAGGAAAGGACTAGCATTCCACAATTCAATGGAGATTACCCGGGAAGCTCGCTTCTCCAGCTGTAGCTGACAGCCAACACAGAACCATGAGACAGACCAGCCTTAGAAAGAATCTGATGTTGCGAATGGCAGTCCAGATGAATGGAAAAAAACACAACCCCACCATGATATGGTCGACCTTCAACTCCACCAACCCTGAATCCTGCCTTACCGCTTGATCTGTTATGCAAGATCAGTACGTTCCTTTTTTTTTAAAGCCAGTTGGCATTAATATTTGTTGCACTTAAAATCATCTTAATTAATACAGTGTGTGGCTTCGATTCAATATATCAAGGTTCTTGTCAGTTTGTTTTCTTCAAACCATATCATTCAGGAATTTCACAATTTCGACACAGCACATTTAGCTAAATTATACTTTTAAAAAATTATACTCTATATTTCACTGCTATACCATTTGTGCTGATAAGATTGCTTTTATAACTCATAGCATTGAAAGTACATGCATTTCCCTCCATCTTGATAATACTTGGTGTAGTGTTCGTAGTTAACTTCCCACATCTTTTTCATCTCTGAAGTAGCACACCGATTGTTAATCTTTAATAGTTTTTAGTAGCTAATTAAACTGCTACACACTTTCAGTCTTCCTTGAATGAAAACTACTTATTTCCTTTCTGAAAAAAAAAAAAAAAAAAAAAAAAAGGACCAGAAACTCTATTTTTAACTGTTTTTTTTAAAAACCTAGAGAATGAAAGTAAGCTTCATCAATGTTTCTGTAAATAGCCTAAAGGTAAGATGGCATGTTATGAGAGATCTAAGCAATTCACCAGGAATCGAAGGATCAATTTCCCTTAAATTGTTTCTGTACAATGCAAGCAGCCAAATTCTGCACGGTTACTGTGCTCCCAAATAATCTGGGACAGATAGAGGGTGCTGAAGACTAGACTGGCCACGGAGGTGATGTGAAGGAGGCATGAAAGCAAATCGCTTTCCCAGTAATCACGCTTGAGCCTTTAAGACTTGGATCAGATTCCTCAGGGATTGTGAAATCTAGGCCTCTGACTTGCTAAGCTCGCCAAGAAAGATAGTGTGTTAGTTTCCTCTTTGAAACTGCCAGGGTCCGAAATCCCTTTTCTCAACAGCATCCAATTCGAGGGTTATACCTCCTGTCAGCCAAGAGGCTCTACCTTACGCCTCCTTGAAGTTTCTTCTTTCAATGACATCAATTCTTGTCTCCTTTTGTTCTACCCGACCCCCACCTCAGTAATGGACCAGAAATGATTCCAAAATTCTATGTAAAGCAGTAGGTAAGTAACCCTTCTCTTTATACAAGGCAAAGCTGGAAACCTTACTAGGCTGTTTTCTTTCCTTTTTTTAATTTTTAAGTTTATTTATTTATTTTGAGAGAGAAAAAGACAGAGAGAGAGAGGGCATGCACACAAGCAGGGGAAGGGAAGGGGCAGGGGGACAGAATCCCAAGTAGGCTCCACACTCCATGTTGAGGCCAATGCAGGTCTCCATCTCATAACCATGAGCTCATGGCCTGACTCGAAATCAAGAGTCAGACGCTTAACCAACTGAGCTACCCAGGTGCCCCTCTATGTGCACGTTTATACTCTGCTTTCTTATGATTAACATGTTGGTAAATATTTGTCCTGCATGATAGTAAATATTCTTAATCTGAAAACACTTTCAGAGCTGCATAGGGGGTCTGTCATGAGCATGTATTTATTTAACCCCCTCCCCAAACTTCAGCTATTATAAAGAAATATTGCAATGCATATATATGGGCACAAATCTTTTCCTGGCTTTCTGTTTTCCCAACAAAGACTCCAGAAAGAGCAATTGCCATTTCACAAGACCTGGAAGCTCTATAGCATATTGGTTATGGTTGTAGGTTCTGGAGTCACAGATAGAGACTTGAATCTCAGCTTAGCCATTCTTTAATGAAAGACTGTGGGCAAGTACATAAATCCTCCAAGCCTCAGTTTCTTTATCTGCAAATAGATGAAAGCAGTCTGTACCTGACAGGAGTGTTATTAGAATTAAATGAAATGATGCATGTACAAGTAGAGTCTTTGACACATACACAGCACTCAATAAATGATGTAAGAATTGCTATAGCAGAATAGGAAAAGAGTAACAGAACATCTATCTCTAGAATTTGAAAAATCCAGAGGCGTAGAAAGAAGAAAATGTCCATCGCCTATATTATATTAACTTTTCGCATGTTGACATGTACTTCAAGTGTTTGTTTTTTAAATTACTCAAATATGATATGACTACACTCTTCCTTGTGAAAAGGACAGTGCAGATAAGTGGAAAGACGAGGTATAACCTTCCCAGTCTTAACAGAGCCCCAAACTCAGTTGTATTCGTTTTCCTAAAATCACCTTTGTTCCAAAAGGTTGACTACCTTAGGACCATCATGTCACTTCTACTGTCACCTATACCCTAAGTCACTTACCCGGGCCTCAGTGATATCAAAATGGACGTCAAGCCCACTGCTCCCCTTCACTTTTGCTCTTACTTCTGTTTTGCTCTCTTGGACCATTTCTTCCCATTCTGGCGTGGAAGCGCATCATTGTCTCGGGTCTTCTCAAAAAGGGACCTCCGTTCTCTGTTGCTGTTGGAACGAAGTGGGAGCAGTCGGTCAGGGTCTTACAGAGGATCCTCAGCTGCATCGCTGTCAACAGGCCTCCTCCCGGGGAACACTCACTTAGCTCAGGTGAACCCAATAGTCCATGTCTGGCCTTCATTCAGACTTACAGGTTCAGGGACCTGATTTTAAGCAGGAGAACTGCCTCTCAGGGACAAATTCCTACCATTCCAGCTTTTGTACCCTGAAGTATACTCAGGGCTAATTGTTGAATTTCCACTGAAAAATATCACTCTCTTGGTGTGCCTGGGTGGCTCAGTGGGTTGAGCGTCCGACTTGGGCTTGGGTCATGAACTCATGGAGCGTGGGTTTGAGCCCCGCGTCCGGCTCAGTGCTGACAGCTCGGATCCTGGAGCCTGCTTCGGATCTTGTGTCTCCTCTCTCTATTGCTCCCCTGCTTCCACTCTGTTTCTCTCCCTCCCTCCCTCCCTCTCTCTCTTCTCTCTCTCTCTCAAAAATAAAGATTAAAAAGTTTTTTTAAAATTATCACTCTCCTTGTGACAGCGGAGTGCTGTCTCTCCAACAGAGAGAGACACACAAGAATCCAAATTTAAGTTAGAAGCTGTTTGCACATATAAAATCAACACTAAATGCTCTTGGAACATACTGCCCAGTATGGTACCAACTTAAAATTTCACCAGTTGTCTATCAGTGCCTGTGTTAATACATTCTTGTCAACATTGGTCATCAGTGAAATATTTTCAGTTAATTTGTAGGCAAGCACCCATTCTCATTGTTTCCACTGGCATCAAATGACATTGTGAATTTTCTTTCCATTTTCTGGGGGTATTAACAGTATTATGTCAATCAATGTCACATACAGTTCTAATGGGGGGACGTTAGTCTTCGTGAGGCTCCACAGTAAGACAGCTGGACAGAACTGAACTTTACAGCTTTATGTGAGGGAGAGCTCACTGGACATCCCTAAAGTAGGGAAACTTTTTACCAGGGAAAAATATGAAAACACTCAGACTCCGAATCTGACTTTAAAGCACCAGGTTATGACCCTTTCTAAACCACATGCATATCCTATGCTTGAAATACTAAAGCACAGAGCTTTGTTTGGGCCAACTTTGATCCATCCATAAGCACTTTGGTCGGAGCAGATGAGTCACTCCTATTAGCTGTTATCATGGAAAAGAGAGATTAGGGTTTGGGAACAGAAAAGAGAGAAGTGGAATGGAGGTTTTTGGTAAAGACTTGGGAGGACAGAAAAAAACTGAAGGAAGCCAACCGAAGCTCAGACCTATGTCCTGATGTCTCCTGGGAAGAGAGATGAGTACAAATCTCTAAGAGCATACTGATGGGTATGCTGTGCATCCAGCTCACTCCCTGACACTGCAACAAGACCAGGAAGATGGGAGTCAAGAAGTCTGAGTCATCTCATCAAAAAGGAATCAGACATTTGGGTTAATAATCAAATAGAAAAAAATGATATGGTGTCTGTGAGGAAGCATAATGAATTCCCAGACACTCTTCTGAAGCTTTAAGGAAGGGTCATATTAAAATTTTTCCATGCCACATAAATTAATTGCATAGTAGTGATTACTGTTAATTTAAAATGTATTAGATGAAGTTGATATTCTTTTTATTGGGTTGGGTTAGATTTATTTCACATTGATGAATGTGGAAGTTTTATAAGGGTGTTTGCAGAGTTTTCTGTGACATTGGTCCTCTTAACTCTTTTTCCTATGGTCTTAAGATCCTCAACCATGCATTTTTTTTTTTTTACCATGAAAGTTTTTAGACAAGGGTCTCTATAGTGTGAGTGAGGCTGGATTTTCATGGTTTTCTTCTTCCTGGTGTGATTTCATTCCCGCAAGTACCAGAGTGTTAGAATCTAGTCATCACAACACAAGCTTGCGTTTCCATTTTTCTCTTAGGAGACTTTGGAGACCATGGGTCCACAGTTGCTTGCAGAAGAGACCTCTTGGGTAGATGGGTGGGGAATTTCTCTTGCCTTCTCATCATCTGACTTGCTCAGTTTCCTCGGTCCATTACTCTCATTTGCCTTCACATTGATTTTCTAGCATCCCTTCCTGCCTCCTCAACACACAGCCCCCACCTTGTCCATAGTCATTCCACTTCTCAGAGCGCTCCAGCACTATTAACTTCTGTCTTACCCATCCCTGCCCTCAGTTAGCCTTCCTGTCTGAATTCTAGCTAGTCCCAAGCTACTGAGCATACCTGGAGAAAGTCCCAAAACAAAGGGACGAGTCAACATGGCAGACTGGTTAACTCATGTGCTTAAGCATCAAACTGATTATGGCTTCAATGAAAAAATGAGTGTTTTTAGTTATGTGACCTTAGGCGAGTCACTCAGCCTGCCAGAATTCCAGCTCCTCATCAGATATAATAAAACAGATATAATAAAAGCACCTACTTAGAATATTAAGCCAGGTGTCGGGCATACAGTTGGCATTCAATCAACACCAACTGTTGTTACAGCTACATGATGATGGTAATGAACCAGATATTCTGCTAGGCACTGCACTATGTCACTTAACCTTCGCGGCAACTCTTTGAAGGTGGTGGTGCCTCCATTTTACAGATGAGGCAGATGAGGCTCCCAGGGTAATTGAAGAATAACTATTAAGCAGTGCTGCTGGTTCACAACTGTGGGCTCCAAAGCCTTTTTTCTTTCTCCCAAAGCACACTGTGCTCTCAGTGTCCATTGTAAAAGGAAATAGAAAGGTTTTTCTTAAGCCACCGTTTTCTGAGTTAAAAACCAGGGACTGTGCTGCCTGCTTTCCTTGCAGCATCTCATTTCAATCCTCACTACACCTCTCTAACTAACGATGTAGCTATTAATTACATATATAACTTTAGAAAACCTATTCACAAGTTCAACGAGAGCTTTCCACACAAAGAAAAATCACTTTTCCTGTCCAACACGGGCAAAGTTCTAGTAGCTGTTGGTGCCACTCGACCCTTCTACATGCCTAACAGGTGCTGGCCGCCACATGCTGCAATTCCTACTTCCTTCTCCCCCCCCCCCCCCCCCCTCCGGCTCTACTACTGGCTTATTTTGTGCTGTTTTCCCATCCCCCTTACGTTGGGGCACTTTGAATAACTGCCACACAGATGCCAATGTTTCAGTGGTAAGACTGCAATTAGAGGGAAATTAACAAGTATGTCAATAGTGATGCATAATGGAAGGATTACTGATGTTTTCCAGTTAGATATTGTATTTTGTTTCATTGTGGGATTCAAATTAACTCATCAATATTGGATGGCATATGATAAATAGCTCTTCTAAATAAAGAATAGAGATTCTTCCTAAGCGCCAAAGAGATGAAATTTATGTACCTGCTTGGGAACACCTGCCCTGGGGCTTTGTGCAGGGCCGCGCCTGACTCAGGGCAAATCGTCAGCACGGCAGTGAGGCTGCTCTCCTGAGTTCACAACTGCTCTAATATAATTCAGGTGGGGTCCTCGTGGAACAGTTAGCTGGGGTACTGACAGGGGGACAAAAGTCCATTTGCACGAGGAACTGAAGGTCCTTCTGCAAAAACCCTCATCCAGAGGGAAAGTGGAGCCAGGCTCCACGAGCTTCGCCCAGTGATCAAGCTCTGTCACTGGAGTGGGGCGCTGCACTGCCACTTAATGTCCTGAGTCTGGCCTCACCCTCACACATTCACATCTGGGTTTTAAAGAGAGAGGACACTGTCAGCAAATAGTGAAAGCACTATATTGCTAAAATAAAACAAAAACAAAACCCAAAGTGGGTAGCTTTTTTAAGACAAGTTACCACCCTAGGACAGTGCAGAGATGCTCCCCCCGTCAACCCAGACTACCACATCTCTGGCACCTCAAGAGTTCATGGTGCTGATGGTCCCATGCGAGTTGGTGAAAGTGGCAGCAGTGGATGATGGAAAATGACTGTGTTTAATGGAAAAGTAGAGGCAAACCCGGCAGGAGATGGCAGAGAGGTCTGGACGAGGCAGTAGCATTCAGTGGGCTGGTGGTACCCAGTCAAAAGGGACAATGGTTTGTGTCAGTTACCTACAGTGGCTGACTGAACTTGACAGAGTACACATGTGAGGCCCCCCATGGTACTCCCAGGAATATTGCAGGGACTTTACAGGAAGTTGCAGCAAAGGAAGAAAGAGCCACAGCTTATTGTTGTAACCATGGCGATCAAGTGAGGTCTGGCTCTCAGGTTGCAGGGAACTACAGCACAGAATAGTACTAATTATAGGGGCACTTGGGTGGCTCAGTTGGTTAGGCGTCTGACTTCAGCTCAGGGCATGATCTCACAGTCTGTGAGTTCAAGCCCCGTGTCAGGTTCTGTGCTGACAGCTCAGAGCCTGGAGCCTGCTTCACATTCTGTGTCTCCCTCTCTCTCTGCCTCTCCTCTGCTTGCACTCTTCCCCCCTCTCTCTCTCTCTCAAAAATAAAGTTTAAAAAAATTTAAAAATTTTAAAAAGAGAATAGTATTAAGTATAAAAGTGTGTACCACAAAATGTATCAAAGGCCTAAATATAAGACCTGAAACTAAAGTTCTTAGGAGAAACCGCAGGAGAAAAATTCACAGTACCAGATTTGGCAAAGATTTCTTGGCTATGACACCAAGAACATAGGCAATAAGAATAAAAATAAACTGGACTAGATCAAAATTAAAAACTTACTGTGCATCAAAAAACACAATTACCAGAGTAAAAAGGCAACCTATTAAATGAGAAAAAAATATTTGCAAATCATGTAGCTAATAAGGGGGTTAGTATCTAGAATATATAAAGAACCCCTACAACTCTGCAACAACAACAACAACGAAATAACCAATTTTTTTTAAATGGGCAAAGGATCCGAATAGACATTTCTCCAAAGATATTTAGGCCAACCAGCATGTGCAAAGATGCTCAACATTACTAATCATCAGGGAAACATAAATTGAAATCAAATGAGATATCACTTCACATCCATTAGGATGGATATTGCAAAAGAAAAGAAAAGAAAAGAAAAGAAACAGATAATAGCAAGTGTTGGCTCGGAAGTGAAGAAATTGGACCCTTGGGCACTGTTGTGGTGAATGTAAATTGGTACAGCAGCCACTATGAAAAGCAGTATGGCAGCTCCTCAGAAAATTAAAAATAGAATTACCATATGAGATGCGCCTGGGTGGCTCAGCTGGTTGAGTGTCCGACTTCCGCTCAGGTCACAATCTCACAGATCGTGGGTTTGAGGTCTGTCAGTGCAGAGCCTGCTTCAGATTCTGTCTCCTTCTCTCTCTGCCCCTCCTCCCAGGTCTCTCAAAGATAAGTAAATAAAATTTAAAGAAAAAAAAAAAAAGACTTACCATATGACCCAGCAATTCCACCTCTGGGTATATGCCACAAAGAATTGAAAGGAGGGCGTTGAAGACATATCTGCTCATCCATGTTCACAGCAGCATTATTTACAATTGCCAAAAGATGGAAGTAACCCAGGTGTCCATCAGCGAATGAATATACAAACAAAACGCGATGATCCCACCTTTGTGAGCTTGGGCCTCACATCAGCCTCCGTGCCGACAGTGCAGAGCCTGCTTAGATTCTCTCTCTCTCTCTCTCTCTCCCTCTCTCTGCCCCTCCTCCACTTTCTCTCTCTCTCTCTCAAAATAAAAAAATACATAAACAAAATGTGATACATATACACAGTTGAATATTCAGCCTTAGGAAGAAAGAAAATTCTGGCACAGACTACAATATGGATAAACCTTGAGGGAATTACGTGAAGTGAAATAAATCACAAAAAGACAAATACTGTATGATTCCAATTATGGGAGGTATCTAGAGTAGTCAAATTCACAAGGACAGACAGTAGAATGATGATTGCCAGGGGCTGGGGGGAGGGGGAAATGGGGGGGGTTGTATAGTTTCAGTTTGGGAAGATGGAAAAGTTTTGGGGATTGGTTGTACAACAGTGTGAATAGATCCACAAAACTGAAGTGTAAACTTAGGGAGATGGTAAATGACGCAGCATGTATTTTAGCACAATGTTTAAAAACATTTATTTCGGGGAGAGAGAAAGTGCACATGGACATATGTGAGCGAATGAGCGGCAGAGAAAGAGAGGGAGAGAGAGATTCCCAAGCAGGCTCTACGCTGTCAGCACAGAGCCCGATGTGGGACGGACTTGAACCCACAAACCATGAGATCATGACCTGAGCTGAAATCAAGAGTTGGATGCTTAACCGACTGAGCCACCGAGGTGCCCCACATTTAAGCACAATTTAAAACAAAATGTGTGCCAACCTGAGGGCAGTATTTGGAAACTAAGCTTTTCTCAATATCATCTGAGGTCAGGGTGGTGGAACATCGGTTCCTTCCCTCACCCTACCCAAACTGTTCACGAATGCCTAGCTTTAGACCAGCGCTTCTCAACGGGGAGAGATAGGGTGACACTGCTGGCATCTATGGGCAAGAGACCAGGGATGCTTCTAGACACCCTACAGTGCTCAGGACAGCCTCCCAGAATGAAGAATCAGACAGATTTTCATGTACCCCCAGAAAGATGTCTCCAAAGCGTCATCTATCTCGTTTTGTCCTCAGCGAAGATGCTCCAGATCAGCCATCATCTTTCACTCATCTTCTGAGAGCTGAAGCCTGCGAAGAATAAAAGGAGAGAGCTGTTATCGCTGCAGGCATGCGGTGATTCTGTCCTGGCTCTGGGTGACAATTTTATCCACACGTTCCAGGTTCCTTAGTCACACACTCAGCTACATTGCACGGATGTGGCCTGTCCCTGTATGAAATCCTCTCACTAACCTCTCTGTGAGCTAGAGAGGCTTCAGTGGCTCGCCTCTGAACGACTGCTCAGAAGGAAGCTGGGTTGAAGTATCTGACTGTGTGATTCACAATGGGAAGTATTAGTGTAACAACGACAAATGCCGTTGACCCGAATGTGCAATTCTCAAAACCAGACTATTCAAACAGGCAACCAGTTAAATTCCCGCTCTTTGGTGGCTCCTGTTTAGGTGGACACGAGGGGCCGTGTCGGCATGAGAATAAACTGTTTCTCAAATGCGGCAGAACGCAAAGATAGGATGCCTCTTTCCTTTTTCCCATCATAAGGTAATTATAAGTGCAGTAGTTTATGCTAATTCTAAAATTACTTATCTCTAAACTGGTAGGGCTGGAAAGGTGAATTGTGGCAACCCCTAATTGTTACAGACAAAGCACAGAGGCCCAGAGAGGGGAAATGATTTGCCTAAAGGTAAGTGAGCTCGTAAGTCAGGGAGGGCTTTCTACCCTGAAGGGTGGCGAGCCACGGCATCTGATGCCTGGATTCTCATGCTGTTTCACTCACCATGAGAGCCTGAGCAAGTCAGGATTAAATGACAGAGAACAGATACAGTGTGTGTCACATTTAAGTGGCCAGTGTGTGATTTAATACTATTTGAACTCCCCAAAGTCAACTATAAGCCCTAATAAAGTTAGAGGCAGCGCTTTCTCCTTTGTGACATCATTCACTGCTGTGCACGTAAGTTGTTTCCAACATTTTATGCCAACTGCAAACATCCAACATGTTTTAATTGCCTCCTATTCATTCCATCGGTGAGGGAGGGATTCCTGCCTTGGGGTTACAGGGATGGCCTACCACAGAACATCTGACACTGGACAGATCAAGATCTACTACTCATGCATACAGCCTGGGGAAGGAGGCCACAACATGACATACAGGGCCACAGGGGGGCTGCGTTCAGGAAAAGAGTGGACAGGCAGGCCTGTGGGAGCAGGCTTTGTAGCATTGAGAAGAAGGGGTGCTCCTTGGCCTCAAGGGAGGATGTGACTGACTTGGTTGAATGATTCTGCGGACTGGCAAGGAACTGAACCCCTCTACTCAGGGATATAAGCAAGGACTGCATCTGGTGCCCTGGATAAGGAGGGTTATTAGGCCACGGAACCTTATCCATAGGAGCAGGGTGGGGAGGGAAGCATGTGGGAAGGCCATCGGAGGCCCTCTTGATTTAACCAGATGTCAAGGCAGCACATAACACTGAGCCTTACTCGAGCCTCATACCTGAAGCCTGAAAGAATTTTATAGTGAAAAACTACACAACCACCACCTAAATTCTAGCAGTGACACTCTACTTGTTGTATTACACATTCACCCATCTCTCCATTCCTCTTTCCATCAATTTATCTTATGTTTTATGTTTCAAACTGTAAACAAAAGCATACTTTCTTCTAGATATTCCAGCATGAAAACCACTAAGTTGAATATCTGCATAGTTGTTTCTTTTGATGAGCATCTTGCAAACGATGAAATGCACAAGTTTTAAGTGCCCACTGTGAGTTTTGACAAGTGCATACACCTGAGTAACCAAAACCCCTATCAAGATATAGAATATTATTACCATCATCCCAGAAAGTTCTGTCATGGCCTCTCCCAGTCGATGCCTGCCTTCAGCTCCCTCAGAGGAAACCACTTTTCTGATCTTAGTTTTGTCTGTTCTCGAATTTCATATGAGTTGCACACAACCTGACAATGTGTCCTCTTTATGGGAGTCTCCTTTCCCTCAACATACGGTTTCTGGGTTCATCCCTGGTGTGTTCCTTTTTATTGCTAGGTGGTAGTATTTCATTGCAGGAATACACTGTGAATATGTACTTTTTCATACATTCTTCTACTGAAGGACACTTAGGCTGCTACGTACATTTAAATAGAAGTCTTTCTATGGACATGTTTTCATTCCTCTTGGATAAGGCTTAAGATCACAGGGTAGAGGATATGAAACAGAAGGCCGTTTTCAAAGTGGTGGTTGTACAATGTATGTCTCCACCAACAATGTATGAAAATTCCTATTGTCCCAAATCTTCATTAATGTTTGGTGTTGTCTGTCTTTTTGTAACTCATTCTTGAGTTGAGTTTGGAAATTGAGAAGGTGTGTGTGCAAGAAGGCAGGACTCCGGGGACCATACAGAATTTTTGTAGAGCGTGGCCCCAAGCCTGTCGATTGTCATCAGACATTTTCCTGGCTGAGTCCAGGGCAGCATCGATCCCCTGTTCTTTGACATTTAAGAGCTGTGATGTCCCTGAAACCTGGCAAAGGTACTTGCGATATGACCCGAAGCTGCAGTGTTGGAGGCCACAACTATGCTGTTTGACACTTCGTGAAGGGTACTTTCTGCATGAGTTAACGACGTGCTGAGGCCTCGGGCCATGTCCACTGGGGAGCCTGTGAACCTTCAGGGTTCACACACACACAGCCTCTTGGCTCCCTTCAGTGGGACTGAGTCAACAAAAAGCTGGCTCGCACTACCAACCTGTGGCCATTAGCAAGGCAGGTGAAAATGGATCTGGCCCTCCTCTACCTTCCCATCCCTGAGGAACCGAGCAGCTGAGAGTGTGGAGGGGACACTGTAGATGCATCGGCAGAAGAAAAAGTGCCCGGAGCTCTACATTCTGTTAAAAGAAAACATTGGCGCTGAAAGAAACAAAGCAGGAAGAAAAAGAAGACAAGCACGTAGAGGTAAGGAATGGCGGTGTCTCTCAGCTCTGATCCGCTGCTAAGCTGACAATGCTCCCTGAGGAAGGGGCAAGGAAGGGAGAAAAGTGCAGCCACAGGTCCTCCCCCAAGTGACCCCAGGACTAAGATGGGCAGCAGTGAGGAATAAGCTGTGGTACATGCGATCACGGAACAAGCGGGATAGGGCACATGGCAAAGATAAACATTGAGGCCGGAAGTAACTGGCAGGAGGAATTTGCCCTTGTCCTTCACGGAGGGGAAACATCACGTGGTTTTGACAGGCAGGGCCGATTCCAAAGGCAGGAGACAGGAGAGCAAAAGCTGTGGTCAGAGAGTGGTCCTGTGTGGTCAGTCATCCAGGGGGTGGGAGCAGAGGCACTCTGGGAACTTGAAGGCCAAGGTTAAGACCTTCAGTTTAATTCATTCTGCAATGAGAAGCCGTGAAAAATCAGGGAAGTGGTGTCCTGAAGGCTATGGCTTGGAAAGATGAGTCAGATTTCAAGGTAGGGCCTGATTAGCAGGAGACAGCTGAGGTCGTCACACCAGTGGGGAGGCAGTTAGAGAAGTCTACTGCAGAGAACCAGGTCAAAGGAGGTCAGGGACCGAGCTGAGGTGTCAGCAGAGGCTGGAAAAAAGGAGATGGATGGGAGAGATGCAGAGGGTAAATACACTCCTGTGTTTGTTCACCACCAAAGAGCACAAGCAGGTGGCACGTCCCCAAGGACGAGAATGCTGCAAGTCAGTGTGGAAACCAAGGACCTGCCACCCTGCTGTGTCCCAGAGGCCGGCCTGGAAGAGTGGGCAACATGATAACTCGGCCAACCTCCACCCTGGCCGCCTCGTTCCTCCAGACGCAGAAAACACAAGTGCTAACGTGCAGTGGACGCACCTGCTGTTCCCTCACCCCCAGGGTCCAAGCAAGAGGAGGGTAAGGTCGATCAGAGGGGTGAGGGCGCTGTGTGCCATCCCCTCTCACGTTCTCTCTGGTGACTTCACTTCCACTGGCGCTTCTCCAATGTGTCCTCCTCCTAAAGACCCACAATGGTCATGTAACCCCCCCTTGTGCCCCCCGCCACCAGGCCCTCACTCAAACTGCCCTAAGGCTTCCCGTGGGTCTCAGGATAAAATTCCAAATCCCCCTCACCCTTCCACTTCTCCTAGTATCCTTCCTGTCCCTGCCCACTGCCTCTAGTCATGCTAATTCCCTTGAGCAAAGTGCTAAGCATTCCCCTATAATGCCCCCTACCTGGAAATACCCTTCACCCCCTCCCCCAGCCACATCCCACTCACCTCTTGGGCCCAGGGTGGCTGCCCTGCCCCTCACTCACCATCCAGTGTCAACAAGATTCCCTCTATTAATTTCTCTCATAGCACCATTTCCCCCCCTTTCCCGGCACTTATCACAACTTGTAGTTATATAATTATTTGATTTTAAACATTAAACGTCCATCCTCATTAGCTGGTGAACTCCATAAGGCAGAGGCCATGCCTGCCTTGCTCACTGCTGGCCCCAGGCCTTGTAGAGGCCGGGGCAGGTGCTCAGGGGCATGAACACGTTAGTAGAATGGATGTGTGAGTGAATCCTGAGCTCTGGCGTTCCATGGCCATCTCTCCAAGTATAGCAGCCCGGGAAACACTGCTCACTGGAACCCGACTGCACGTCAGGCTCTTTTCTGGAAAGGAGGTTAGCCCTCCTGGAGCGTACAGATGGTCACTTTCCTGGGAGTGGCTGAGTCTTCTCACAAGCCCTCGTGCATGCTTACTCCACTGCGATTTTATCTGTGAATGTGAAAACTATGAGTGCTAAACATCTCCCTGGCCCTGCTAGGGAGGGGAATGGCTTCCCAGAAGCACCAGCAGGTGTAAAACAGAGATAAGTAAGTGGGTTTTTATCTTTACTGGCGTTGCACAGGAGCTGTGTGTATCCTACAATGCTAGTTAGCACGGACTTCGGAAGAGAAAAGCACTATTTTAAGGAGAGCCCTTCATATTACAATGGCATTTACACAGTGACAGCTTCAACAGCTGTAGGAGTAGTATAAATAGTCTAAGACACAGCACTGCGCTATGACACCCCAACACATGCCCTTCAAGGGCCCAATGGAGAAGGACATGCCAAAAATAGGGATCTGGCAGCTACTGGCACGTGTGTGATGCTGTGTTATGGAACTGTGACATACCTCAGCTTCCCCTTGAGGAGTGGGTCCAAGCTGGTACATATTTCGCATGTTTGCTTGCGTCATCAACACCTGGAAATAAAATCAGGTTAGACGGAGTGAAATCGTCCTTGCCAGTTGAATCAGCTGATGCTCAGGTTTATCAGAGCAGGCGTTCTCAGTGATGCTGCACATTAGAATAACCTGCGGAGTTTTCATAAACCCTGGTGCCCACAACACAGCCCGTAACGACACCCTCAGAATCTCCGGGATGAGGCTCGGGTATGACTGTGTTTTAAACCTCCCCAGGTGATTGCAATGGGAAGCCAAGTTCCAGAAGCCCAGCGTAAGCGTTTTTGAGATTTGGAGAAATGGCCCGAACTAGTCAGGTATTTCATGACTCCAAACATAAATCAAGGCCGCATTGCCAGTACTGAGTTGATTATATAAAAGGAGAAAAAGGGAAACTGATGCTGGCTGAACGCTTGAGAGGCAGAGACAGGGTAGGAGTTAAGAGCACTTACTCTAACTTCTTAACATCAACTCCTGGTTTTATTACTTCCCAGCTGTGTGACCTTTGGCAACTTGCTTAAAACCTCTGTGCTCTATTTCTCTCTTTTTTCAAAGCATAAGTGCAGCCCACAAATATTTCTATATTTACCTGCCTTGTGGACAACGGAAGGTCAGGAGCTGGGAAGAAGCCTTCCCAGGAAGGCAAAGAGCCCTCATGGGCCCAAGTGCATGAGGAGAAAGATCAGGCCACATGGACGAGGAGTACAAGTACTTTCATGGGAACTACATGAGAAATCAGAGACATGTGAATTAAGTTTCTGACAGGACTAGAATTATTGCCTGCACTGAATGCCTTACATGCATGGGGGCCGAGACAAAACAAAGCAGGCAGAGCTATAAAATAGGATTTCAGGGGCGCCTGGGTGGCTCAGTTGGTTAAGTGTCCGACTTCAGCTCAGGTCATGATCTCATGGTTCGTGGGTTCAAGCCCCACATCAGGCTCTGTGCTGACAGCTCGGAGCCTGGAGCCTGTTTCGGATTCTGTGTCTCCCTCTCTCTCTGCCCCTCCCCCGCTCATGCTCTGTCTCCCTCTGTCTCAAAAATAAATAAACATTAATTTAAAAAAAAATAGGGTTTCATTCTGAAATGCATCCAATTTATAAATGCTATATATACACATAAGCTTGGCACATACAAGGTTCTCTCCCTTTCCTCCCTGTCTCTCTGAATTGTTCTTTTTACGACAAATAAGCTGTCTACATTCTAGAGTCTGAGTTATTTGAACCAAGAACATCCTTACCTTCTCATCACCCAGCTCAGCAAGGCAGAGACTCTACTTCTACTTCTGACTGCCACCCCAAGAACACAGGGCTCCCTCCCCACCCAGCTCCTAGTCAGGGGGTACGGCAAGGCTTCAGCTACCTTGCTTAAGCTAAGTCCCAGTTGAATGAGGTCGACAGGTGGGGGCTCCCTTCTTCCACCCAGTCCCTATGTGTGGAAAGGAGGCTCTCCTCCCCTGAGCATAGAGAATACTGATCTCATCACTGTTGACTGGCTCATGAGGTGGTGCCTCCATGGCAGGAGAGGCAGGCTGAGGGGACCCCAGGCTGCTAACAGCAACACACACACACACACACACACACACACACACACACAGTGAATACTCAACTCCTAGGGTAAGAGTGTCACTTAGAGTGCAGCCTGTCATCGTCTCCACCTCCAGCTCTAGAGCTCCAGCTGAGACAGTTTTGCCTGAGGTGGGAAGTAGACCATCAAACAGGGAGCTCATAAGCTCTTTGCAAAGGAACTGACTTCATTTGCAACAGAGAGCCGGAGAAGTTCAAAGGGGTCCTCAAGACAGAGGAGGTTGTGATGGAAATCGGCTGGGGGGAGATTGGTGGATTTAGTGAAGATACAGCCCAGGCTTTAGGTTGGCTGGTTTGTAGTAGACACTCAGGGAATAAAAGAGCTGGGAGGAGCACCCCTGGGGTCAGAAGAAATATTAAATATTTCAGTTACCTGCGGTCAACGATAGTCAGGGAGCAGAGGTCCTCCTTCTGAGGCATCCGTGGAAGAGCAATACTAGCCTAACGCTTTGTCACAATGTCTGTGTCATTCCCCTCATTTATCTCACCACAAAGGCATTTTTCATGTCATGTCACCAACACAAGAAGGGTGAATACAGTACGAGGAGTTATTCTGAGAGAGGTTGAGAGAGAGAAACCACATTCCCATAATATATTACAGTATATTGTTAATTGTTCTATTTTATTATTGTTGCTAATCCTAACTGTGCCCGATTCATAAGCTAAACTTTATCATAGGTATGTATATAGGAAAAAACGTAGTATATATGGGCTTGCATACTGGCCATTTTCATGTGTCTATTGGGGGCCTTGGAATGTATCCCTTGTGGATAAGGTGGAGGGGGGGTACTGTCCCAACCTCAGAAACCACTCCACAATTTGAAAGGATTAAATACAAGCAATTTATGCACAGGGCATTGTTTCAAGTAATAAAGCATTCAATGGAATATACACCTGCATGTGATCAGGCAAGGAGAGAAAGGAAGGCCTACGGATACCACTGTCACCCCCAGGTGACCACGGGCATACCCAAAGCTGTGCCTTCCTGTGGAGTAAATCAGAGGCTTCATTAACACTGTATTGTGTGTGTTGGGAGGGGATAAATGTAACTACAATAATCCAGACAGTCACTACAATATCAACAAGCCAATAACAACAACAAGCTGCAGAGGAGGGAGACTAGCTTCCAGAGTTGCTACACTGAAAAACAAGGCAGCACAAACTGCCTGTGCAAGATGAGATGTCAGACTTAGCAGCAAAAGACTTCAGAATAGCCCTTCTAAATATGTTCATGGAATGGAAAGCATAATTAAAGAAGTAAAGCAAGATGTGATAACAATGCCCTATCAAATAGAGAATGTCGATAAAGAGACATAAATTACAAAAAAAAAAAAAAAAAAAAAAGAGAGAGAGAACCAAGTGGAAATTCTGGAGTTGAAAAGCACACTAACAGAAATTAAAAAAAAAAAAAAAAAATCATTCGAGGTTGCAATAGTAAACTTTACCTGGCAGAGGAAAGAGTTAGTGAACTTGAAGATACATCAATAGAGATTATGCAAGCCAAAGAACCAAGTGAAAAAAGTAGGGAAAAGTAGACACAGCCTCAGAGAAACACGAGGGATACCATCAAATGCATCAACTGAGTATAAACAGAGTATCGGAGGAAAGGAGAGAAAGGAGTAGAGGGAATATTCCAAAAATTAACGGCAGAAAAGTTCCCAAATGTATTGAAAAACAACCTGCACATCCAAGAAGCTCAATCAACTCCAGGTATAATAAAAACAGAGATCCACAAACAGACATATCATAGTAAAATTTCTGAAAATCAGAGACAAGGAGAAAGTCCCGAAAACAGCCAAGAGAAAAATGACGTCAGTTACAAGGGGATCCCAATAAGACATACAGTTGACTTACCACTCCAGTAGAAACAATGGAGGCCAGAAGACAGCAGGATAGTATTCAAAATTCTCAATTAAAAAATCATCAGCCAAGAACGCTATATCCAGCCAAGTTATCTTTCAAAAATGGAGGGGACAAGCACTGAGTAATGTATAGAATTGTTGAATCATTATATATAACACTGAAACTACTATAACACTGTACATTAATTATACTTGAATTAAAAAATGGTATTTGGGGCGCCTGGGTGGCTCAGTCGGTTTAAGCGGCCGACTTCGGCTCAGGTCATGATCTCGCGGTCCGTGAGTTCCAGCCCCGCGTCGGGCTCTGCGCTGACAGCTCAGAGCCTGGAGCCTGTTTCAGATTCTGTGTCTCCCTCTCTCTCTGATCCTCCCCCGTTCATGCTCTGTCTCTCTCTGTCTCAAAAATAAATAAACATTAAAAAAAATTTTTTTAAATGGTATTTTTGCAGATATTGGATTCAATGTTTTTTATATATGCCTATTAAGTCAAACTTGCTTTAAAAAATGGAGGTGAAATAAAGACTTTCCAAAATCATAAAAGCTGAGAGTAATTATTGCTAACAGGACTGCTTTAGAAGAAATACTGAGGAATTAACCTCAAACAGTAATTCGAATCCAAATGATAACAAGGCACTGATAAAGGTAACAGTATATATGCATATTTTTCTCTTTCTGATAACTGATTTAAAAAGCAACTATATAAAATAACATGTAGGGGCACCTGGGTGGCTCAGTCAGTTGAGCTCTGACTTCGGCTCAGATTCTGATCTCACGGTTCATGGGTTCGAGCCCCGCGTCAGGCTCTGTGCTGACACCTCAGAGCCTGGAGCCTGCTTCAGATTCTGTGTCTCCCTCTCTCTGTGCTCCTCCCCTGCTTTCTGTCTCTCTGTCTCTCTCAAAAATAAATAAACATTAAAAAACTAAAAAATAAGAAAAAAACCATGTATATAATGTAATGTTGGGTTTATAACATACCACAATGTAATGTGTGTGTACTATTCTTGCCAGTAATAGCACAAAGGAGGTAGGTGGGAGCAAAATTGTATTGGGATAAGGAAACCACTACAGATGGCAAAGCAACAACTATAACAAAGTATTTTTGTGTTTGTAACATTAATAGATATACTATGTGTAACGCTATACCACAAAAAGGAGGAAAAGGGAATAGAGCTTTATAGGAATGACATTTCATTATAACACTGTAATTATGCTAGTACACATTTGAAGCAGGCTCTCCTAGGTTGATGTAGATAATAAACCCCAGAGCAACCACAGAAAACATAACTGAAAGATGACAGGTGAAAAAACATTAAAGAAATAAAAATGACATTTTTAATTTATAAGGTGGGAGTGGAAAGACCTTAAAAGTTGGAAAAAGGTAGGGAATAACTTTAGGTTTTAGGGAGTTTGTTTAGACAGAAGGAAGGTGCTGGGTCTCCTCTGAACATGGCTGAGTTTCTTGGCAAGAAAGCAGGATTCTGAGGACCAAGGTATTTTCAAACTTCCTCTGAACACTACTCTTTTTTTTTTTAATTTTTTTAAAATGTTTATTCATTTTTGAGAGAGAGAGAGAGAGAGAGAGAGAGCGCACAAGCAGGGGAAGGGCATAGAGACAGGGAGACACAGAATCTGAAGCAGGCTCCAGGCTGTGAGCTGTTGGCCCATGGCCAGATGTGGGGCTCGAACCCATGAACCTCAAGATCATGACCTGAGCGGAAGTCCGACACTTAACCAACTGAGCCACTCAGGCGCTCTTTTATCTTGCGCAATGAAACAGTCTTATTTTTATGTAAATAATCCCAAGTGGGAGACTGACTTACAAATATTTTTAAGCAATTTAGTAAAAATAGTAGTATTCACACTGTACTGATTTGAGGTTGAGTATATAAAAGGAAGAGGCTGTAGAAATCTGGTAATTGGTATGATCAACGTAACCTGTCCAACCTCTGAGAGAGTTTAGGTTTATTAGATGATAGTATCTTTCTTTCCCTCTAAAATGAGATTGTTTACCGCCCTGGCATTAGCAGAAAGTTCCTAACACTGAGGACACCAACGCAAGCTAAGTGTCTACTTTGATACTGTTCCTGTCTAAATGCATTAATATTTTCTGAAAGATGGAGAACTGCATAATTAACTGACTATATTTAGTGCTGAAGAGTTGCTATTGACATCTGTAGCATACAACTCTTAAAAAAACAACGATTGTTTCTCTGATAACCACAGAGGCAATTCTATCATTTTTGTAAACATCTAATCATGTAAGGAAAAAAATGAAAAGTAATATGCAGAAGCTACATGCAGAATATGAAAACAAAATACTGGGAAAAAAATCAAATAAGACTGAAAATATTTGGCAAGTGAAATGTGGTCCTGAAGAAGTCACTATGTTACAAAATGTTACTTCTCTTTACATTATCATTTTAGTATAATTGCCCCCCCAACAAAGCCTAATAGAATTTTAAGGGATATTTAAAGATGATTTATATATATGGGAAATCAGTGAGAGTGACTAAAAGGAGTTTACAAAATAACAGTGAAGGGGGGCTTCTATTATCAGAAAATCAATGACATTAAAGAGTTACAGTTACTAAAGCAGCATGACACTTGCAGAAGAGAATGGATAGATATCCATGAATAAGAACAGAAAACTCCAAGAGAGACCCAAGGTCAGCACTGGTATAGATAAAGACACTACAGATCAACAGAGGAAGTTTTGTACTTTCCAGTAAATAGTGTTCAAATTTGCCTACATTTTTAGAAAAAAATTGGGTCTTTATTTCCTATTATTCACCCCAATGCATATTAAACAATTAATGTAAGACCATGAGAGTAAGTAATGTAAGACCATGCAAAATACAGATGAATATCTGTTCACTTTGTGACAAAATACATACTAAGCATAAAAGCAAATGGAATCAGAAAAAAAATTCGTCTGTTAGAGAAAAATTTCAAGCTTCAACATGTTGAGAAGTTTGGAAGTAGGAAAAATGTCCGTAGCATTTACAACGGACGGTTAATATTTTAAATATAAAAATATTTTTGTAAATCACTATGAAGGCAATACTCCTACAGTAAAATGAAAACAGATATAAGAGGCAATTCGGAAAAGAAGAAACACAAGTGGCCAAGTTAAAAACAAAACAAAAAAAAGCTCAGGGGCACTTGGCTGGCTCAGTTGGTTAAGTGTCCCACTCTTGATTTTGGCTCGAGTCATGATGCCAGGGTCGTGAGACAGAGTCCGGAGTTGGGCTCCGTGCTGGGTGTGGAGATTCTGGCTTGGGATTCTCTCTCTCCCTCTTCCTCTGCACCTCACCTGCTCTCTCTCTCTCTCTGTGTCTCTCACTCTCTCTCTCAAAAAAAAAAAAAAAAAAAGCTCAAATTCACTGTAATCAAGAAAACGAAAACTGCAACCATGATATAGCAGTGTCACTTATTATCCAGGTAGGATGTTTTTCATTCCAATTACAGAAAACCTGACTAAATGTAGCTCAGAAAATCGTAATGTTTATTATCTCACACAGAAGAGTCTGGTCTGGAGTTGGTCGCCTGCTAGTTAATTTAGTGGCTCGCCATGCTGTCTAGGACCCGCTTTTTCTATCTCTGCCCTCCTCTGCACGCTGCCTCTTGCTCTCCATGCGTGTCCCCTCAGGGTCACCTGAGGGGTGCAGTACCTCTAGTTTCTAGATGTCCCCTCCCACTATGATGAAAAAAAATGGACCGTTTTTCCCTCTGTGTCTCTTTTAATCAAAGAGTGACCCACTTCCTAGGGGCCCTCAAGGAGTCCCTTCAGGCTCAGCTGGCTAGGACTGGGTCATGTGCCTGTGATCAACCTTGTTACTGGAAAGGGATATGGAGTTACACCTGTGGGTTTCGATTAGCTAAGATTTACACCCTGAGTCCGAATTAAAGCTTGTATAGTTGCTAGCGGAGTATCAGTGGATGCAAACTTCCTCGGTCAAGCTTTTCAGAAGCTGTTGGACTACATATACCCACTAACCCACAATTCTAGTTGGATGGCTCATAAAAGGCTTCTCACTAAATTATTTTTAAAAATAAGAAATAAGCCACATGCACAAAAATAAGTAGTTGGTTAAAGAGCTCAGGCTATCATTACAAGGTAGAATAATATGGAGCCATCAACATTGTTTTATATACAAGTTATTTATGTGGACATATATTCATGTTCTATCAAGTGGGTAGGAACAATGCTTAAAATATTATCCTATCCTTTAAAAATATAAGTAAAAGTCTGGGAAGATATATACCAATATCTTTTTAAATATTTATTTATTCAGAGAGAGAGAGAGAGAGAGAGGAGAGGAGGGGGAGAGAGAGAGAGAGAGAGAGAGAGAGAGAGAGAGAATCTCAAGCAGCTTCCACACTGTCAGTGCAGAGCTCCATGCAAGGCTCAAAAGAAGCTGTGAGATCATGACCTGAGCTGAAATCAAGAGTCAATGCTTAACCAACTGAGCCACCCAGGCGCCTCTATACCAGTATCTTAATACTGATGTGATGGCTGCAAATTATTAATTTTCCCCTCGGTTTGGGGGGTATTTTCCAACATTTTTAATATTAAAGTTATTTTGTAATTAAAATGGAGGAAACATTAAAAAGGAATAATATTCAATCTTGTTTCATATTTTTTCTTCCCTTTCACAGCCAAGATGAAGGCTCTGACAAGTATGACACGTGCGTTAGTCTGGGATGTTTGCATCAAGAAAGAAGAGACTGGCTCAGCTGTGCACCAGGTTCCTGGCACCAGGAGCCTGAGGAGGGACAGAAGTTCAAGCAGAGCGCGTCGTGTGCAAGACCCAGAAGACCTGGGCTCCTCTGAGCCTGGGGGCACCATTGTTACCTCTGCGAATGTCCAGCCCTCATTCAGCTCTTAAAATGCAATAGGAAAGTGGCTTTGCATTATTTTTAAGTCGAGATTTAAATAGGTGCTTATGTTTGCCCAGAGAAGCAGCGGGTAGCAACAGAAAGCACTGCAGGAAAGAAACTATATAGATGTGTAGCAATTTTGTTTCATCGTTACATAGTACAAATCCCCACCCTTCTTTCACCCTCCTTTCCAGCCAGTTCGGGGACCAGTATTCCTCTTAACTGCGGAAGCTATTTGGAAGGGCTCCATAACAACCAGAATAATGAGAGCTTAAATTACAGCATACTTACTCTGGGCTGCCTTGCTAAATTCCTTGCACATTTTATCACATTTAATCCACATGACTACCTTGGGAAGTTGATGCTATTTTTAATGCTCTTTTCACTGAAAAAGAAACTGGTAACTTTTTTTAAACGTTTTTTAAGGTTACTTTTAAAGGTCACGGGGCTAGGGAGCCGCAGAAGCCAGCGTGTATCCTTGTCTGTTAGGCTCTGAAGTACAAGCTGCCCTCTTCCCTACTGTGTTGCTCCTTAAATTTGGGGGAAAGGGGTGTAAGCATCACTAGGCGTGGCTGAAGGGCAGAGCCAGAGAAGGCACAATATCAGAGTCCTCTATGTCTCCCAGCAAAGTGCGCGGGGGAGTTGGCAGTAGAAGAGCTTTAGGAAGGGTGTGGGGGTGCGTGTTTGGGTAAGAGCACTGGACCTGCTTTGTTGGGGGAAGCACACCAGTGTCTCACTGGGCATTGGGTCTTAGAGAAGCAAATTAGATTGCAGCTGCATCTGTCACATTCTATGGGACAGTCTTCTCCTTTTAAGCATCCAGGTTTGCAACCCTTGACCCTTGATTCCTAAAGTTATGGGACTATTGTCCTCTAATCATGGATTTTCCCATGTGCTTCTGTAAACACAAAAACACATTCACACAGACACACACCAGGATTTCTCACTTTAAATTGCTTGGGTCCAGGAGGAGTGAATGCATAAGCCTAATGAGGTCTGTACATGTGTGAGTGCCATCTGCTCTCCTGGGTACATTACCTGATGGCAGAGGTTTCCTTCTGAGGTTTCCCTTTGGAATGTTAAGTCTATGGTCAACTTAGGCATGGAAGTCACCATGGCCACCATTCATGCAAAGGATTTTGTTAAATACCTACTATAAGACAGAAACAGAAATGATGTAAGACTGACCTTCATATATATCATATATATATATGATATATATATCTTTATATCAATATATAATATTGATATCCTCTCATATATTATGTATATAATATATATATATGACCTTTTTATATAACCCTCAACTTCCAAGTTGCTTTATGTGACTATTAAGGCTGTATAAGTATGACTTATAAAAATGCTTTTCCAGATTCCAAGAAAAATTCAAGGGGTACCTGGGTGGCTCAGTCGGTTAAGCATCTGACTTCGGCTCAGGTCATGATGTCGACGTTTGTGACTTCAGTCGCTGCCTTGGGCCCTCTGCTGTCAGCTCAGAGCCCGCTTCGCATCCTCTGTCCCCCAGTCTCTCTGCCCCTCCCCAGCTGGTGCGCTCTCTCTCTCTCTCTCTCTCTCTCTCATAGATAAACATTTAAAAAAAAAATTCTGTTCAGTGGTACAGGTAATATTCATTGGTGGGCAATAATAAACCTTTGTATTTTAGGATGGAAGGGTTTTCGTGCATTGTCTCATGACAGCTATTTAGGGTCTAAATCCTTAATTATCACCACTAGTTACTGCCGGCAGGCCCCCTTGTCTCCATGATCAGATCTCCACAGCACACGTGGCCTCTCCAGGGCCCAATGTGTTCTCCGGGGCATAACTTCTGCTGCGAAGAAGCAGTTGTCTACCACTGCTGTCACATTTCGTTTACTTTCACTCCTCAAAAGCCAACGCAATATTTTAAGAGGAATAGTGTTCCTATCTTCATTCCACAACCCATTGATTTTTTAATAAAGGAAAGGTTTAGAAAAGGCAGTTCACTAAAGAGGAAAAGCCAATAAATGTGTGAAAATGTTCAAAGGCGCATAAATCAAAATAGGATTGAGGCACCAATTTCATCTTTCGAATTGGCAAGCATTTTTAAATGACTGCACCTCAGTTGCCAATGGTGAGGGGAAACTGGAATTCACCTGGCAGGATATAAATTGGTCTAGAATTTCTGATGGAAAATTTGGCAAGATGCAACAAAAGCCCTTAAAAATGTGCATATTCTATGGTCTCAAATTTCTGCATCTACAAGTTTTTGTCAGAACATAATAGCGATCACGCGCGCATATAAATGTTTCAAGATCTTTATCAAAGTGTCGTTCAGGTTATTTAAAAAGTGGAAGTAAATTTCAAACAATTGATGAAGTCGATTTTGACACCAAATAGTTTTAATAAGGTAGAATAATCTTTACTGATATGGAAAATATTCACAATATTCCATTCAGTGAAAAAAAGGCTATAAAATATTATGCATTTTATTATCCCATTTGATTTTATGTAATACAGTGTGTGTGTGTGTGTGTGTGTGTGTGTGTGTGTGTAAACAGAGGATGGGTGTGGGGGAAACAGACTGGAAGAACAGATACCAGAATGTCACCTATGGTATTCTCTATCTGGTGGTATTAAAAGCGATTTAAGAATTGGCTAAGGAAAGAAGGCCAAAAATATTATTTTTGTGGACACAGTTTTCTGTGTTAAAAAAACCAATTGTGCTGTGACTTCAGTGAACCAGTCAATGCCATGTGAAAAGCTGATATTTAATTTCCTGCATTTGTAAATCCAAATACGGGTTCACACAAGTCGATGTCAGTCACTCTCAATAATAGTCTACGAGACTGGCCAACCCCCTCACTAAAGTCCTTTGTATTAATAAAAGCTACCTTGTAATGAATGCTTAATATACCCTGAGCTCAGGGCTAAGTACCTTTTGGTATAAATTCATAAAATCCTTTCACGAACCCTTTGACCTAGGTAAAATCAATCCCCTTATTGTTGAAAACCCCAAGCTTGACAGAGATTAGGAGGCCTGACCAGGTCACAAAGCCAGTCAATACCAGACAAAGAATGGAAACCCAGCTCTGTGCAGCTCTACACCTTTAGACATCACCTCTCTGGAACACAGCCTCCCACCCACACGTCTGCTGGCACTGCACCAGGAACCTTCAGGGCAATAACCTCATAAGCCCTTCAACTCCATTAAGGTCCCAAAGCACACCGGCTTCCTCTGTTTCTTCTGTCTGACTGAAAGTCAACTGAATATTGTAGATAATCTGACAGATATCTAATCTAGTGAGCTGAGAAAAAAAGGAGTATGTTTGCTCAAAATTCTTTAGGTATGTTTCTAAGAACATACATCTCGGAAATAAGAAAACAGCTCGATGAAGCTCATGTGTTTTGCATAAATATCATTATTCTTGTACCCTACAGCAAAGCAAATATTGGTTTATACACTGCCTAAAGAGCCTTAGGGGAGAAATTAGCATGAAAACCATTTGCTTCCTAAATACAAAGCTTAACTCACAAAATCCAGTTGAAATAAAGACAGCACCGTGAAATAAATCTGATAAAGAGGGCACAATGAAACATCTCTGTGACAACTTAGGAGAAAAAGAAGAAACCGAGAAGAGTCACTCAAATTGTCCAGGACTCTGGTGGGTGGAACCCTGAGACCCGAGGAGGCTTTGCTTACAGCAGGGTGGTGTCATTAAAACAGGCAGGGGGCAAACAGGGATCCGGGTGGGCAGCCTATAAAGCCAATGCATGTCCCCAGGAGGGAGAAGGGAAGCACAGCCTACCTAGAGATAGCTTGGGAAGGCTAAAAGGGAAGACCAGAATGCTGATCGTTCCTAGGGCTGGACCCTTTGGCATTCACAAAACTCAGTCCTGCCCCAGGACCTGCTCAGAAACAATACAAGAAGGAGCCTTCCCAGTGGCCAGTATATGCCCGTAGAATTGTTCTCTTTCCTAAGGCTCAGTTGTGTTGTGCTTGTACCAGAACAGCCAGTCGAGAGCCAAGAAGGCCCTGCATCCTACTACTTCTCTGAATAACCCACAAGTCTGGGTGGGGTGAGGGAGTGGAGGTGGGGGTTGGACTGGGGATCAAACTGCTGGCCAAATTCTGGGGGGACCCCCAGTCTCGAAAAACCCCTTTGGATCTGCATTGCCACAAGCTATGCACTCCTTTTCTTTGTCTTGTCTTTTTACACTACTACCTCAGGCCTCTAAAGTCTGGCATTTTTGTCCCCATCCCACGATCAGCCAAAGATGAAAGGCATGTAAGGATGGCATAACAGAACTTTCCAGCTCCTGCTGAAATCCATTTTCTACTGGGAGCAGCAAATGGAGCCAGCTGATCAGAGGGCTGGCAAAGAGATGCAGGCTGAGAACTGATGCTCTTTATCCATCTCTAACAACCCTGGGAAGAATTCCCAAACAGCACCATTTATAAAAGAACCAGAAATGACCCTGTCCTGACATAGCCCACAGCTTGTCACAAAATCCTTATGTGTCATTCCAAAGATCGCTTTAATTTTATACACTTTGTTTTCTTCTTAATGAAGCTTTTCAGATAATTTACTTCTTAGAAACATGAAGAGTACTTTAAACACTCTAAGGTATGTATGTTTCTGTGGCTAGTGTTATAAATACTGCCGTGTTAATCTTTGTGTCTTTAAAAACATCTTTGCTCCACTATGCTGCTGATCAACATGGCCCAGGGAAGCCATCTGAATCATACTGAGAAAAACTGGAAAGGAATTTAATAAACTTCGATTCATTTCTCTTACGGATTTTGAAGGAGATAACAACAACAAAAAAAGGTATTTTGCAAGACTTCGGTAGAAAGAATTGATTTTCAATTAGTCAGAATAGAAGGAAATAAACGTGCGTCGCTCAGAATGCAAAGGATCAAACAAGTAGGCAAATTAAGTTCTAATGAACCTGAGCAAGACGTTGAATCTGAGTCCCAGTTTTTGAAATCTATAAAACGAGAATGACAACTGTTACTGCACGAAGATTACGTTTCGGAAGGGGGGCCTTGGCACATATGAGCATTTTGTCAGCGCTCACCATCATCACGGTTGCCATTGCCATTTGTTACTGCCACCATATGTGCTTGTGGGCTAGGCTGAACGAAGGAAGATGGAACCGGTGTGCCATGGGAACTTACTTGGTTACAAGGTTGGGACAGTGAGGCCAGATCCTGGTTCTTCAGCTGACCTAGTGGATCTGACGACTACATATTGCACATCTAGTCTCAGGGAGGTGTTCTATAAACATGCACCTCCGGTCACACGGAGGTCTGGGTAAAGTCATGATGCGCTTGTCACGCTGACCCCTGTACCTGAAAACATGTCTATCTTGCAAGTACTATGTTGACTGTATGAGAAAGTCAGACAAGTGACTGAGTTGGGGACTCTAGCCACCCATCTGTCTATCTCTCTAGATGAAGAAAGTCTTGAATGCTGTATTTTCACTAGGTAGAAGTGGGTAAAAGAGCTTACCCTGAAGACACAATTAATAAATAGGCATTCCTTGAAACTCTACCTATTTCTATGTTGTGATCTAAATTATTATTTCCCTTTTTCTTAAAGGGAAACAATATCCTGTTACATATGGATTCTCATCAACTTTTTTCATCTGCCATTCATTCATCTACCATTTATTGTGTTTTTTCTTTGTGTGAGGTAGAGAGCTAGTCGTTGGACCTATTGGCTTATAGTGATCAAGGAACAGTATCAAGGATTCATGTGGCAAAACAGGAGAGACTTCATTATGCTATTGCCTCCGGAGAGGTTATGGGGTGCCCACGTTCAGTCATGGGTCCCTCTTATGCCCATAACCACATGCACTTCTTTCTAAATATCCTGGGCCTGGGTCTCACATTCCTCCAGTCTACGAGGCAATGAACACTAGGTGTTCTAATTTCTCAAAAAGAAGGCATAGGGAGGTACGGCATCCAATTACTGGGAATTGACAGTTTTGTGCAGACAAGGCTTTGAAGGCCTGTGGGTTCACACAATGGGACTAATTAAGAGTGATCAAATAAAAATGAGTTGCATATAGTTTCCTGCCTCTGGATGTGTGGTGATGTACAGCCCCTAACATACACAGAGACTTCTTGAGAGAGATGGGAGCAGGCTGTGAGGAGTAGGTATGAGAAGGACACGGCCTGGCGTGGCCACAAATTCAGTCACAACTAATTGATGATGGTGGCAACAACAGCTTCATTATCCTTGAACGAAACATTTGTGGACATCTTCAGGAAAAAAGGACGAAGCTTGTCCTTTGCAAAGCTGACTCTTTGCATAAAAATACTTATCACACAGTTTGTGGAACTGGAGCTAGAAAGTCATTATTGAGGGTAAGAGAGATTTATTAAGATGCAAAGTGAAATTTGAAGTTTCCACCCATTTTGACACAGGGGCTACATGAAGCACCAGATCCTTCTTTGACAAGAACACCCTGGTGAGTCATCTCACAAGGGTTCTGATTAGTGCCTTTCAGTTCCAGCACATGAGGGGTATGCATCACCATGTGTGTTAAGTCACTAAGGACTTAGGAAAATAATCCTTCAGAAGGATTAAAGTTCCAGGGAGGTCAATTACACAGGGCATAGCACCAAAGTTCTACGTGTTTGGTAAAGTCGCCTTGCTGGTGTTTTTAGTCATAAATTACTTTTTGCAAAACCAGCCCTCCTCTTGGCTAAAAGGATGGCCACGATAACTCCAAAATGGCGTCACATAAGAGCGAATCTGCATAATCACCAGGTAGTGCATACAGAGCCCTCAGCATGAGGCTGGGACATAATAAGAAGGGACCCATGGTCTTATTATCATTTATTTTTTATCATTTCCATTTCATGTGTGTGCAAGTTAATGCCAACAGCGTTTCTAAGAGTATTATGAGAATATTTAATAGAAGAATTGTTGTTTATATGAATGGGGAATGGAAAAGTGAAAATCTTACAGTGGGCTCTACAGAATCAGAGGAGTCACTGGCAACATCCATCTGATGTACTGGTGAGGGGAGGATAAGTCAGAGCTCCCGGGGAAACAGGAGAGGCTGTGTGCACCTGGCTGTTAACATGGGACCACAAAGGTGGAGTTCTTGGAGAGGCTGGGAAACTCTGGCCTCTGTGGAATCAGTCACCCCTTGGAAATCCACCACCTGCGGGCAAGCACTGGGTGGTGGGCAGACATGAGCAACAGCAGGAGCCCAGGGGCTGAGGGGCACCACACATGCGGCACCATTTGTGATCGTCCCTGCTCCACCAGTGCGAGGTGGGCCTCAGCATCACTTCCGCCTCCCAAATCTCACACAAAGTCCTCTTCTGACTCTAACTGGGAACCGTACTGGGAAGAAAGTCCTGGGAAATGTTCTCTCCCTTGGACAGGAGAAGCAATGCCAAACGAATAGAACAATGCCTTAGAGTCGTGACGTCATATGTGAGCTCTGGAATCTACCCCTTGCCAGCTCTGGAACGTTGACAAGTTTCTTCACTTCCTGAGGCCTCAGCTCTCCATATGGAAAATGAAGGTAATAATAGAATCGACCTCAGAAAGCTGATGGGAGGATTAAATGAAGTAATACCTATCGAGGGCTTTGTTCAGGCACAAAATGACAACAACAATAACAATAATAATAGGATTATACAATTGACGTTAATGGTGAGGGTATGAAATCCAACATGGCCTTCTCTACTCAGTACCCCAGAAACTGACCAGGACTATACTGATGAATAGCCAGAGAAGTCCAGCCTGCTCCAAATTCAGTCTTTGACAAGATGTCATGGTCTGCAGGAGAATACAGTTTATCCTACTTCTCTAAGCATGAGCCTTAGCCAGTCAATTACAAGAGTAAATGTGCTTGCATGCTATGAAAATCCTTTGGGTTAGCTGTGTGTTCAGAGTGGCATGAAACAAGTAGAGATGGCTCTCAATAGGCTGTCTGACTCGAGAGACACCACAAAGAAACTGACTCACTGTCAAGCTAGACAGGCACTGAAACCAGCTTTAACACTGTGAATTACCTCTGATGATGTCTAGTCAACACAACTGTCTTCAATCCAACAGTCATGTTTGAATATACTTACTGTGTGTGTGGCTGTGTGTGTGTGTGTGTTCACTAAGCTGAGAGTTTCCATTTATTGAGCAACTACTAAGTGTCATTTACCATGTTAGTCATTAACTATTTAATTAAAGTAAAGGTAAAATTTAAAGTCATTTCCATATAAGGGACAAATAAAACATAATTCTTGCACCCCCAAAGCTCACGGTCTCACAGAATAGAAGAGGAGGTGGAGGCAAAATATTCTTCTCATGAAGATCGTGAGAACTATTTTATAAGTAATAGAAACACATTGCCGTGGGACCCCAGAAGAAGGAAAGACCACACGTTCAAGTTTTCAAGTGTCGGCCCACACATTACTTTCTTTAAAAAGTCATGCCCAAATGAAAGCAGTCCACCTCCTTTTCTTACAATACCCTGATTTATTTTCCTCAGAGCTGTTAGCACAATTGGCAATTAAAAACCTTTTTTCTTTGTTATCATATCCTTCAAATGGAAGATAAACTTCACAAGATAAGAAAATTTATTTATTTTGTTTGATGCTAATTCTTCAGGGACTAAGACATTGCTTATCGCTTAAGATGCTCAATAAAAACCTGTTAAAATAATGAATACGTAGCTGATAGACTCCACGAAGGCTTCATAAAGGAAGAGAAGCTGTGTGCCTTTACATGCACATTCATTCAAGATGTGTCTTAAGAAACGAATGTCAAGGAGGGTTTGCAGTTAGAAGAGTTCAGTTATTATGGGAGAAAGGAACAGGTGACTAGAAGTCCAGAAGCAGATGTCTCAATTCTCAAGCAAACAGCAGCCACCAGGATACATGCCTGTCTTGGAATAATGTATGAATGCATGTGTCATTAGTTCAAAGAAAATGTGACCAAAGAGGGCTGCGGTTGAAAGGACAGCAGAGTTTCTGACGTGAACAAACTTTGTAAGAGGACGTTTTTGACAAGTGATAATTTGTGGTTGGCTTAATGACAAACATTCAAAACACTAAGCAAATAAAAGGAAAAAAAATAACAATCAAAGAAAAGAAAGATTAGTTAAGTTTGACGTCAGGAACTCACTGGCTGTAGACATATTCTTTCTCCTTGGGGCACTCACACAGGTGACAAGGCACCAAGGTGCCGCATCAGGTACCTGAGATCTCTCATGGGAATAAACTCTTCAAGTAGGATGCAACAATTCACTTACTGCTTGTGGCACAGGTTGGTAATCCTCTTCAAATATCTGGTTACTAAGCATCTTTTTTGTGGGGGGAGGGGTTTCATGTGAGTATTTCTTGTATTTAAGGGATCTGTCCCTTCTAGCCCTAGGTCATTAAGAATGGGGGCACTGTCTTCTTGCTCCCTCTCTCTGTTATCTATCCAAAGAGTCAGAAACAAAAGATTCTAAGAGAGTAGAACAGAAGAAGCCTGGACCCCTGAGTCACTGCTTGGAGGAACATCCCTGATGTACATCAGACTGATGTAAGTGAGGGACAAAATTTTGTTGTTGTAAGCCTAAAACTTGGGGTATCTATTTTACTGCAACATAGATGAGACTAGTCATCCTAATATACTCAAAAAAATTACTTTATCCTTTCTTTTTTTCTTTTTTTTTTTGTGGGGGAGGGAAGCAGTGGGGTTTAGTTCTGTTTAAATCTTCATAGGTACTCTCATCATAAAGGGCCACCACTTAAACAATTCAGCCAATTAGACTAATGACCTTGCTTTAAACCCCTGTTCCCATTCAGACCTGGCACATCACAATACAGCTTCAGTAATATACAGTATTGATTTGATCACTGTTTTCCATAATCGTAGAGTCAGGAGACTCCCATTCAGGAAGTGAGATTGAAAACACTTCTTATCATTGAGGAGGGCACTTGTTGGGATGAGCACTGGGTGTTGTATGGAAGCCAATTTGACAATAAATTATATTTAAACATTTTTAAAAAATAAATAAAACACTTCTAATTTTGAGGATCAGAGAATCTGATTTGGATAAGCTCTCTGCAATTTCCCTACATTCTTGGCCACCTTTTCTTCCTCCTATATTTCAATTGACCCTTATTTCATTCTTATATTCTGGCTAGGATAAACAACTCAACCCAACTGAATAATGAAGCGTGATAGGAGGAGAGAAGTGAGGAGTCAAGCACAGCAGGAATGTGTGTAAAATTGGGGCCCCTGCTACTCCAGGGGGGTGCTGCCCACCAGAATGCTATGTAAGAAATGTCCTCTGCAGAATCATTCCCTGAGACACCTCGCACTGAGTGCTCCGGGGTGTGGTGTACGTACAGAACCTGCCTCTCATCGTTATACAGTTTAGTGGCAATGTGAGAAATGTAACAGCAATCCAGAACCCAGAGTGAATTACACATGTCAACACCCTCAAAGAGAAATTGATCCAATTAGGTCACGGTCTCGGAGTAGAATAAGCAATGCTTTAGAAAAAGACAAAGGCTGATTAGTGCACACCCTTGGAATATCTTGCGAAAATACAGTAACATCTAACCTCAGACCCTCTTGCCCATTTTAGTTGTGTGCCTTTGTATTCCCACTTGACATGATTTCCAAATAATTGGTGAAATTATTACAGATTTGGGTTCAATAATTGCATAAGCATTCAAGCATGAATTTGGAGAGAAAATTAAATTAATATAAAAACTTATATTCACTGAAGCCTCAATTATTCTCCTTAGAGTTTAAGTAATAAGCAAAGCTTTAACTCTAAGGGTCTAAAGTACCTTCTGATATGAATTTATCAGTGAATGTATGTGTGTGTGTGTGTGTGTGTGTGTGATCATGCTCACTAATGGAAACTCAGAGAAAATAGAAAAGAAAACATAGGGGAAAGCAGACTCACTTGGGAGTCTGCCATCCCAAACCGCCTATGGATAGTGTATTGTATATTTAACAGAATTAAAGTTATATTTCAAGGTATTATAATGTGAATAAAACGTATAAGTTGTGTTTTTATTTTCACAATGTATACTGTGCTTTCCCCCAAATCATCAAAAATCAGCTTTTCAACAATTTTTTAATGTTTATTTTTGAGAGAGAGAGAGAGAGGGAGAGAGAAAGAAAGAGGGAGGGAGAGGCAGAGATAGAGGGAGACACAGAATCTGAAGCAGGCTCCAGGCTCTGAGCTGTCAGCACAGAGCCTGATGCAGGGTTTGGACTCATGAACTGTGAGATCATGACCCGAGCTGAAGTCAGACACTTAATTGACTGAGCCACCTAGACACTCCTGTAGAGTGGACATTTAATAAATGTTGGATTTTTTTTAAGTTTATTTTTGAGAGAGAGAGAGAGAGAGAGTGTGTGTGTGTGTGTGTGCGCGCGCGCACACGCATGAGTGGGGGAGGGGCAGAAAGAGAGGGAGACACAGAATCCGATGCAGGCTCCAGGCTCTGAGCTGTCAGCACAGAGTCCAACGCAGGGCTCCAACTCACAAACTGTGTGTGAGATCATGACTTGAGCCAAAGTCGGATGCTTAACCAATCAAGCCACCTGGGCACCCCCAAAATCAATTTTTAATATACAATGGAATATGACTCAGCCATAAAAAAAGAATGAGGTCTTGCCATTCTTCTCATCATGGATGGACCTAGAGTGTATTAAGCTACATGAAATAAGTCACAGAAAGACAAACACCATATGATTTCACTTATTCATAGAATGTAAAAAACAAAAGAAAAAAACCAGAATCTCAAATACCGAAACAAACTGGTGGTTGCCAGAGAGAAGGTGGATGGGAGGACAGGTGAGATAGAGGAAGAAGATTAAGAGGTACAAGCTTCCACTTATAAAATAAATAAGTCATGGAGATGAAAAGTACAACATAGGGGATATAGTCAATAACACCGTATGGGGTCCCTGGGAGGCTCAGTCGGTTAAACGTCTGACTCTTGATTTCAGTTCAAGTCATGATCTCAGGGGTCATGGGATTGAGCCCTGCATTGGGCTCCTGCGCTGAGCACTGAGACTTCTTGGGATTCTCTCTCTCTCTCTCTCTCTCTCTCTCTCTCACTGTCTCTCTCTCTGCCCCTCCCCCACTTGCATGCACTGACTCGCACTCTCTTTCAAAAAAAAAAAATAGCGTAATAATATTGTATGGTGACAAACAGTGACTGTATTTATCATGGTGAGAATGAGTAATGTACAGAATTATTGAATCGATATGTTGCATACATGAAACTAATATAACATTGTATGTTAATTATACTTCAACATAATAAAAAAAATAGAACTTTTAAAAAAATGTTCTTAAAAGTTACATTATATTGCATACAAGTGTATCAACATTTAATCCTACATATCCTTATTCCTGCATATTTATATTATTTTTAAAAGCATAGCTCGTTTACAAATAATTAGTTATATATTGTCATGTTTATACATAGGCATATTTTCCATGTTTTAAGTTATTAACCTAGGATATCTTCCTGGAAGTGCAACACTAGGTCAGAGGATATAGTCCTTTCTTGAAATGAATTTTGGGCCATAAAAATACATTTCTGAATACAAAAGTAATTGTGAAAAATTATAATGATCCATGCTATTGCTACCAGAAAATAATCACCACTAGTTGTGTTAGCCTTTTTTTTTTTAATGTTTATGTATTTTTGAGAGACAAAGAGAGACAGCATGAGCGGGAGAGGGCAGAGAGAGAGAGAGGGAGACCCAGAATCTGAAGCAGGCTCCAGGTTCTGAGCTGTCAGCACAGAGCCCGATGTGGGGCTTGAACCCACAAACTGTGAGATCCTGACCTGAGCCGAGGTCAGAGTCTCAACTGACTGAGCCACCCAGGCGTCCCTGTGTTTGCCTTTTTTATTGATACACATATTTCTTTTCACATGCAAAAATAAATCCAAATGTAAATGGTACTATGACCAAGCGATCACCTTTTATATTAAAATGTTCTGATGCCTCTAGAATCCCCAGGGTTGGGGCCGGTGGGGGGAAACTGCATGTTTCCAAGGATAATACTGGATTTGCACATGAAGGAGAGAGGAGAGTGGAAGTGGAAAGTGTTGGCTGTGTTTAAAGCAATCTGCTTGCTCCTCCATATTCAATTCTCCTCTCAGAACCTCATTAGAAAGAGTCTGTCACTTCACTTCCAAATGCATTCTGCCCAGCAGGATTGGCTCCTCTCCAGATACCATCAACTTCACAGAAATCAATGTGGCGGTGGTTGCCCATTCCAAGAATAATCACTTTAAAGACTCCTTGAATATAAAAAATCAATAACAGAGCAAGTCACTGCAATCCATATAATTAAATCACTCCCAAGCACCCTCATTTTTTCTCCAAACAATTGTGGTAAGAGTCTGAGCTGATGGAATCTCCTTAGGGTGCCTCATCTGAGCTCCAGGAGGGTCAGGGCTGGATTCAGACTCATCTTGCTCCTGTGGTAGTCAGTGCTTCTGATCTCAGACAACAAAGCCAGAGCACCAGATAGGCAAGGAGAGAGGTCAGGTGGAAAAACAAACGTCCCTATTCTTGTGAGAGCCAGCGACTGTGCGTTTGGTGGGGTAACGAGCCACTAAAGTCAGCTCCTGTCCATCATCTGTACCAGCAGAGAGGGGTCGGTGCTCATTAAGGGGTATGACCGGTGGCAGGCCAACCTGCCTATTGGAGAACATTCCTGGCATTTCCTTCTCTATGTGAGGCGCTGAGGTGAGGCACAGACAAATTATAATACAATGTCCTTGATGAAGGAGAGATGAGAGGGAGCAAGCAGGAAAGAAGCAGTCAGAAACACAGGGGCCGACTGAGAAGTACAGCAACAGATTGGATACATTGAGGGATGAGAATGGTAGGGGATAATTAACGGAAAGCTTCATGGAGAAGTAAGACTTTGTTGAGGGTCCAAAAATAAAGAAGAAGAGGTCTGCTGCTGCTGATGGGAGATTAAATATTTCAGACCAACATCACCACTGAGAACAACCAGAATATGTGGTGTGTGTGTGTGTGTGTGTGTGTGTGTGTTTGTGTGTGTGTATATGCGTGCACACCTGCTCTTCTAGTGTCCTAGAAGATCATCTTACATTTCAAAATTAAGAGACATGGTTCTATACAAACCATGGGTCAATAAGGAAATTACAAGAGAAATTGGAAAATATTTGAAACAAATGATAAAAAAAGATAAACATTGTAACTGTAATATGAAGCTAAAGATGTTCTCAGACAGACATTTATAGCCTGAAATACAATGTTTTTTTTTTTAAAAAGGTACAAAATCAGTGATTTAGACATTAACAAAAGGCATTCTCAAAAAAACTAGAGAAAGAAAAGTAAATTGAATCCAAAATAAAAGGAAACAAACAATAAATAGATGATCAGAAATCAATGAAAGAGAGAGAAAAAGACTAATAAATTAGATACACCAGGACAAGATACATCAGGTTAAAAAAATAGGACAGCAGACACAAATAACAAACGTCAGGAATGAAAAAAAGGAACACCACAAGATAAGGATATCATAAACAAATGTATGTAAATACATTGGAAAGTTTAGATGAAATAGTCAAATTCCTATAAAACAATTTCAAAATAGACAGAAGAAGTAGAAATATAAATGACCCTCTAACTATTAACAAAATGTAATTCATAATTAAAAACTTGCCTGCACCCCACCACCAAAATGTAGACTCAGGTGGTTCCTCAGGTAAATTTTACTAAACATTTAAGGAGGAAGAATACAGTTTTTAGAACAATTCCTGGTGATAAAAAAAAAAAATGAAGAAAGCACTTCCCACCTCACTTAATGAGGCTATGATTCATTAACACAGCTACAAAAGTTCTAATCAAAATATTGACCATTCTAATATAGTAATACACAAAAAAGGATAATATACCCTGATCACCCACTTACTCTAGGAAGGCAAGGTTAATTTAACACTGTAATTGATCAGTATATTTTGCCACCTTCACAAAATAAAATAAAAACCATATGATCATTTTTCAGGGATGTAGTAAGTGATTTACTAAAATCCAACATCCATTCATAATAAAACTCTTAGAAATAGAAGGGGGCTTTCTAAATATCACACGGGGTATTTATATACTTAGTGGTAAAATGCTGAAGACTTGCCCTCTAAGACTGAAAATGAGAAAATGACTGCTATAGCAACATCTACTTTACATTATACTGAAAACCTGTGTAATAAGGCATGAAAACATAAAAGCGTAAGGACTAGACAGGAAGAAGCAAAATTGTCACGTTTCCACAATGGATGTGATTTTGTGCATGGCAATTTCGGAATAACCCATAAAAAATTTACTAGGATTAATAAATGAAACAGTAAGGTCACTAGGCAAGGTCACTTGGCAAAAATCAATACCAGCAAAAATAGCTCAAACAGACAATTTCAAAAGATACCATTTACAGAACTTAGTTCTTAATTTCTGCCCCATCCCTCCCTGAGGGTGGGCTAACTTAAGTGACTCATATCTAAAGAATACAGGAAATGGGGAAACCAGTCACAGGACAGTGGAGAGCCCTGGCAAATACCACCTCAACCAAGTGATGAAGGTTAATGTCACACCAGTGTTGTCATGTGGATGTCACGTGTCTCCTGATAGGACGTGACTTCACTTCTGTGCATTCTTTCAAAACCCCCAAAACGCATGTCTAATAGTGCAAAAAACATGAGGAAAAACTCAAACTGGGGGACTTCTACAGAGTACCTGGCTAATAATCCTCTATCAAAGTCATGAAAAAGGAAAGACTAAGAAACTGCTACTGACTCCGGGAGACTAAGGAGGTATAATAACTAATTGAGACGTGGTTCATTGGACTTGATCCTGTAACAGAAAGAGAGTATTAATGGAAAAACTAAGGAAATCCAAATAAAGTCTGGAGTTTAGTTAATAGTAATAGTAATGCAAGTGTGTGAGCTTGAAATTATCAGAGGAGCGACTGAAGAAGTCCCTAGAGATAACCCAATTCACCCATCTCCATGTATAGATAGACGTGAGACCCAGGATCCGGAAAATGGAAGGGCTTTGTAGTAATAGTTAACAGTTAATAGTAATGCAAATAGTAATGCAAAGCCTGCACTCCTAGTCAAGAGTCTTGTAGAAGGGAGGATGACATTCATCAAGGGCAACCTTCCACCTCGTTTGATCCTTTTGACATCATGACCAAAGTGACCCGACCTCAACTTACCTTCTTACAATGATGAGAAGGTCATTGCCTGTAAATGGCTGGTCATTGAGAAGTTCTTCCCTAAATCTCCCTGACCAAGGGTTCTTATTCTCTCCTCTGGGTGCAGATGGGCATACAGGGTTGGGTGCCGAGAAGATAACAGCAAGCCCTTACGATCTCCTGGATAGGTGTCTATCTTCCCACAGGCTGTCTCTGAATCTCTATTATTTCCATTGCTGAACAGCTTATAAGCCTTGGGATCTCACAATGTAAAATGGGCCAGAGCAAGTGTAGAATGCTGCCTTTAACAGCATTGCTGCCAGGGTCACTTAAGGGATTCATGGCCTAAGAATGCATATGTAATTTGGGCTGCTCTCTCTTTATCCTGAAATCTTGTAAGCACCTTTTGTTACTGTCAGACAGGAAATACAGACTCATTTTCAATAGCAACCTGAACGGCACGTAATTTGGAAAGAAAGTCAGATTTGAGGATTATTGGCACTTTGATTTTATCTCTTAAGTTTTCCTTACTTCTAATGTCTTACAAGGAATTTTTAGAAGTAATGGTAGCATATGTCTTACACGAAAGTGCTTTGGTGATACGATGCTAAAATTAACATGTCATGAGTAACAGTCTTGAAATTAACATATGTCTAAAGTATGAATACATAGTGTCTACAAATGACTGCATGAAGACTTGATTGAAATAAGTATTCTACTGAGATTGGGTGGGGGGAGTGTGTGGTCTGACTATTCTGTGTGAGCTTCAAATTATCAGAAGAGCAACTGAAAAAGTCCCTAGAGATAACCCAATTCACCCATCTCCTTATATAGATAGAGGTGAGACCCAGGATCCAGAAAATGGAAGGGATTTGCCTAGCGTCACACTGAGTTATGAATACATATGGCCCAGAACACATTTCCTGCTATTCAAAGTCCAGCCATTCTGAATGGCCTCCAGATCCAGTAGAAAGTACTAGTTTCCAATTATCTATAAAGAATTGGTCACTGACAGGAAGAAAAAAGTTCCCTTCCATCCTAATGCTTTTCCTTTACCTCTTGGGATTGCTCCCTTTCTGTCCACAGACTTTTTTTCTAAGTCTCATAAATCAAGCAAACAAAACCAAAAAATAAAGTGAAAACTAAAAAAGACAACTTTGTCTAGGCAATAATATATGAGCTACTATTTAATAAGTGCCCCCCTTGTGCCATGGTACCCAGTTTTACATAATCCTAACAAATCAATGAGATACATAGGATTTTATCCATCTTGAATGGATACCCATGTTTTAAGAGCACAGGTGTCCAAAGTCAGACAACCCTAGGTCTGAATTCCTGCTGGTGCAAATTGCTTGTTAATTTCAGCCTGCTTTCTCATCTGGACAATGTTGGGAACATCTGTTCTATGATACATATAAAGTATGCAGCACCACTCCTGGAACAGAGTATCTAATTAGTGGCAGTTATTATTTATGGGACTATAAAGAAATGTAAATTCAAAAGAAAAATTAATTAGGTTGTTTCAACTCATGTAGAGCTGGAATTTGAAGCCAAGCTTGTCTGATGCGCACATACAAACACATGAGGACACCCCCACACATTGTAAAATGGAGAGTTTTTCTTGGTTCAGAGAAGCCCAGAGTGGATAGTCCAGACAGCTATGATGGCTCTATGATGCCTTTGATGACCCAGCATCCTTCTACTTTTCTGTCCTGTGTCCTTGCTGCTTGGACCCATCCTCAGGGTATCCTCATGGTCACAAAATGGTTGCTACACCATCACCATGTTAACAAAAGACAAAAAAAAAAAAAAAAAAAAAAAAAGGAAGGAGCAAAAGGGAAGAATAATAGATGTCTCTTAGATGGCTTCTTAATATTTGGATTCAACTACACCATATTTGGGTTCAACTACACCACCTATCACCATGCATTATGCCAGGTGTGAGACACTAGTCGTCTTTATCCAGGCTATTTGTCCTGGCATGTAGTGTTAAGTCTTATGGAGAATAGAAACAGCAATTAAGAACTCACTTTCTTAGATTCTACCAACCCACTGAATGGGCCAATCTTTCTCCCATATCTCAGTTTCCCTACTGGGGAAATGAGGACATAGAATCGGAAAATAGCATGAGGTGGTCTTTCTAAGCCCTGTCCTGTACATTCCTCTGTGCCAATATTCCTGGCATCTTCAGGAGGAAAAAGATGGAGCATTCCCGTCAACCAGATAGCCCCCAGGGTCACAGAATAGATCATCATTGCCAGGCACACGACTGGTCGCTGGCACTTACTGTGCACTTCAGAGCCATGTCTTGCTCTGAGCAACGGCATCAGGAAACCAAAGTCTTCCCTGGAGCCCTTCCACACTGGCTGAGGGGCAGAGAGAGAGGGAGACAGATGATCCGAAGAAGGCTCTGTGCTCTCAGTGCAGAGCCCCATGTGGGGCTCAAACTCACAAAATGTGAGACCATGACCTGAGCCAGAGTCAAATTAAGTGACTGAGTCACCCAGGCACCCCTACATTTTAAAATACCCTACTAACTGGGGCGCCTGGGTGGCTCAGTTGGTTGAGCGTCCGACTTCGGCTCAGGTCATGATCTCATGGCTCGTGGGTTCGAGCCCCGCGTCAGGCTCTGTGCTGACAGCTCGGAGTCTGGAGCCTGTTTCAGATTCTGTGTCTCCCTCTCTCTCTGCCCCTAACCCACTTGCATTCTGTCTCTGTCTCTCTCAAAAATAAATAAACATTAAAAATTTTTTTTAAAATACCCCACTAACAGCCTGCTACTGCACTATTACCACCTTCCCACATAATCCTCGTAGGAGGTTTGTGGCAATATCTCTATGGATGAAGAAACTGAAGCTTGAAAAGAGTAAATAAGGTCATAGAGCTAGTGTGGTGCCAGAGTCAGTCTACAAATGCAAGTCCATTTGATTCCCATGTTCATGAAAGATTGGCAATTTAATTTCAGGAAATATTTGCCATTTATTAAGTGCTTCCAATGGTAGACCCAAACAGGTAGAATTTCTGCCATTCTCTTAAGCTTGAAGTGTGAAACATTTTGTGTACAAGATCATTTTCTTGTGCCCTAAGGTCATCCTTTGCCTGCTCCATGATCTACTCTGGCATGTAGTGGCAATGAATTAGCCCCATTTATTTTGAAGAGTGACACCACACTGTGCAGCTCTGTGCTCTTTTTCTCGTTCTTCTTACCTGTCGGTGCCGATCAGGGAATGCCCAGTACTCTTTGCCAGCTGGCATGGCAACCTCACTGTCACTTGTGAATTCTAAACAGGACATCTGCTCTCACCACACAGGTACGGGTGCCTCGAGCTGGCTCCAGGAAAATGCTGTCAGGGCTCCATGCTGTGATGCCTGCTACATAACTCACCCGAGTTCACGCCCCTTGAAGAGCAACTTTTTCACCCCTCTGCAAAAAGACCGAGTGAAGACTAGTTTGCTAACAAAGAGACATGAACAAATATCCCAAGAAAGAAATCCAAAGAGAGAGAAGAAATCAATAGCACTGAAGAAAAACAGGATGAATGTGACACCTGGTAAGACATTTTTCACTAACAGTGTTGTCATTATAGTCTGAAGAATAACCACGTGGAAGATTCCTGCCTCGGGCTGTCAAAAAGAGCTAATTACACAGAAGTATTAGCTTAGTTCAGGTCTCTGAAATGTGTTCAGCAGAACACTAATTTTAAAGGATGATTAAAAGGTCTTCTACAGGGAAAAAGAGTGTGCAGTCAAAACAATCTGGAAAAACCTAGGATAAACAAACTTAAATGGACTTCTTTCCTCTGTTACTCAAGATTTCTCAGTCTTTAATATGTTAGTGAGCGTGATAAATTTCCAAGAGGGGAACTATGGAATTTTCTAGACTTCACAACTTTCCTTGACCTTCACAAAGTAGGTTTCACCTGTTACTCCCTATCACTAAACCATGTTCATTTCTTTCCCAGACTGTATTACAATTTGGAACGTTAGATGTATTTCTTAGTTTATCAGCTTGTGGGTCTCTCTCACTGGACCCTGTGACCCCCATGGGGGCTGGGACCAGATCAGTTTCACTAACAACCGTACCCCAGCAGCTAGTATTAGCTTGACACAAAGAAGATGCTGCATAAATGTGAGTTTATACCTTTTTTTTCCATGTTTAACATTAAGGGCTTTCTACATGCTTTTAATCGATTATCTCATTTAGCTTCCATAGGAACCCTAGAGCATAGGTACCATTACTATCTTCTTTGAACAGAGAAGGATGTCAAGGCTCAGAGAATTCAAGTGACTTGCTCAAGATCACGGTGGCAGTAAGTGATGGAGACAAGATTTGAACTCGGGCATTCTGGTACCAGAGTCAGTATTATCATATTAAATGAATGTATTAGGTTTCTCTCCAATCCCAGGAGAGAGGAAAAAGTGAATGATTACTGTAAGTCTTGGCTCAGAAGCCAGCCAGAGCCCTTTGAATTGAGAAGATATGGTATGGTAGGTTCTCACTGAGTCCTTACTATGTGGCGGACCCAGTTTCACACCGTGAAACTCATTTTACCCTCTATGATGCACTTCAAGGATCAGATAGTTTCATCCCCTTCCACAGATAACCAAACCAAAGCTCAGAGAAGCTAAGGGACCTGTCCAAGGTCACTGGGCCAGGAAGCAGCAGAAGAAAGGTTTGCCTGATTCCCAAACTCCTGGTCTGGGTAGAGCCATGCTGGGGAGGTGGCTCAGCTAGGGCTTGAAGGAGATTGGAGGCCTGAAGGAACATTTCAGAACAAAAGCTGTCACTCCCAGATTCCCTGTCTTCTGTTGCCTATCATGACTCCATTCCACAAAGCCATGTGGCATGGATACTTTAGCCCTGGCGTTGCCCAGGTTCTGACCAAGGGACACATAACACCCATGTTGTTACCTGGCTTATCTAGCCTTTCTGATCTGGTGAATCATGTGGACTCCAGAGTCCGAATTCACACCCGGTTCTACCGCCTTCTAACTCTATGGCCTTTAAGCACTTGACACCTTTGAGCCTCACCCACAGTAATAAGCCCTACTTCGCCGGACTGCTGGGACGATTAATTGAAAGAACACTTTTAAGTAAAGTATTTTAGCTCATTGCCTGGGACATTTTAGATATTTTTTAAGTAGTTTGTTATTAATAAAATAGTTAACAATCCCTCATGATCCAGGCTGGTGATCCTGAGGAGGCTATGACACCTCAATATCTCATGTCCTCGGCTGGGGAGAAAAGGATATTTGGGTAGGTGCAGTATCTAGAACGTGCTCAACAAATGTTGAGGGGGCGCCTGGGTGGCTCAGTCGGTTAAGCGTCCGACTTTGGCTCAGGTCACGACCTTGCGGTTCACGAGTTTGAGCCCCGTGGTGGGCTCTGTGCTGACAGCTCAGAGCCTGGAGCCTGCTTGGGATTCTGTGTCTTGTCTCTCTCTGCCCCTCCCTCTCTCTCTTTCTCTCTCAAAAATAAACATTAAAAAAATTAAAATAAATAAATAAATAACATAAATGTTGTTGAGCTGACTTGGCTTCTTCCCCAGGATCACAAAAATGAAAAGGTCGGAGGGAATGGATATCATCGCAGATGCCCAGAGCAGTATGGAGCAGCTGCATCCTGGGACAGGGACTTCCCGCTTTGCTGTGCGAACCCCGAGGGTTCTGGTGGACAGGCAGCCTCTGGTGGGTGTGAGGGGCAGCTTTCGGAGTCCTTCAGGAAAGCTCTGCTGTCTCAAGCAACAGGTGTTTGCGTGGTGGCACTTCTAAGGGGGATACTCAAGGCTGAAGGCTTCTCAGGCAGGGAATCAGCTCACTGAGTTTTGCCACCTTTGTGGCCTCTGTCCCCAATTAGGCTATGAAGCAACCTTCTATCAACTGGTAAGTTTAAGACCCATTTTTCACACAAATGCCACACCCGGGGCTGCAGAGGTTCTGCACTCTCGTCCAAGTTGGGCTAATACGTGGTACACGTGGCCAGCACCTACCTTGTGCCTGGCTGCCCGCTGAGCCCGCCCACGTGTTACCTCACTGAATCCTAATGGTATTCCATGAGGCAGGTGACAGAGTCTCCACTTGACAGTAAGGAAATGAAGCCCAGAGAGTTTCGAGAAATTACCTGGTCACGGCCTTCCTGAGGGGGGGAGCCAAAGCTCGACTCCTAGACGTTATGCAACTCCTTTTCCTTACCCCAAATTCCATTTCTCCCCGTAGGTGAAGCATCTGGCTGGCTCTCGGGACTTGTGGGTTCTAGTCTAACACAGCCTCTAGTTTGTGTAACTCTGCACAACTGTTTAACTTCTTTAAGCATCCGTTGCCCTATCAGCCAATTAAGAGCGATGGTTACAATAATAATTTATGAAGTCGTTATCAGGCACAGCACGGAATACTTCACAACGTGTTGCCTCCCTTAATCCTCACAGTTGTGCCTTGAGGCTGAGTCAGGAATTGTCCTCATTTTACAGAAAGGAAAGGAGGCTGGTGGAGAGCAAGCGAATACTTGGTTCCACAGCCTGTAGGTGGCTGGGCCGGGAGCCAACGTGGAGACGGGGGATCTCGAGTACTCTGCACTCAGCCTCTGTCCCCGGTGCCGGAGGGGTGGCACTGCAATCTGCCTCCGTCCAGATCAATCTCTGGGATTACGAAGAAGGTATCAAGGCAGTGACCAGGGGGCCAAGACTGAGGCCCACTGCACAGGCCCATCGTTGCAAAGCCCACCCCTTGCCTCAGCCTCCCAGCCCCGGTGCTTTTGCTCACACTCTTCCCCTGCCGGCCTCACCCTGTGCTTCTTTACATCATCTGAGCTTCCATTCTTCAAGCCGCGAATCCGGCCTCACTTCCCACACAAGAGATTCGTGGCGGTGGCTCCGCTCTTTCCGCTTATTTGGCAAACACTTAGGTGACTGTGAATCGCTACTTAACCCTAAGCTCCAGGGCTTGGACCTAGCAGGTGCACAGCGAGTCAGAGGATGACGACTTCACACGCACATTGTGCACCCGCGCCCACGGCGCGCCATGGACCTACGCAGCCTAAGCACGTATACGGTAGGCTAGTAAACAGCTTAGCACTAGGTTTTCCAACAAATCCCAGTTCATGATCTCCAAACTCAGTTTCATTTTGTACCTTGTCATCTCCGCCCCTCTTCTGGTGCCTTTGAGCTAAGTGAGGTCTCAAGGTCGCACAAAACCAGAGTGGTAAGTGGTCCCGGCTAAAGCTGAATAAGGAAGCAAGGCAAACTGGGCTTCTCTACTCTAGGTTCTCAAACTCAGTGCAAGGGTAATCAGAAAAGCTTCTGTGTGGCACAGCTAATAAGGATCCCCTCTCGTTCCCTTTTTCCCAGAGCCCTTTTGGCCTCTTTCAAAGAAGCCACACACAGGTGGACACGTGGAGACGATGGTCAGTGACTGAATGGAAGGGTCTAGGGTCTGCTGTCATGTCAGCACCTCTAGTCTCCAGGGACACGTGCTCATCTGAATAACTGTTGTTGAGAAATATCTTGTAGCTCCAGCAATTCACTGAGGCCACTGAGGAAACATGTCCCGTGGCTAGGGTAGAACCTCATAGGTTTGCTTAATGTTAACCAGAAATTCCCCCTCCTCCTTCAGCCAGACTTGCTCTATGATGGGACATCAGCAGAGCATCACAGATACCTAACAGATGGTGGACTCCAAGTGCAGAGGGACCTTGTTCAAGGGAACTTCAGAACAGGCATCACGTCCTGGGTAGGAACTGGTCAGGAGCCTTTGCCACCCACTGGAGCTCAAGGCTGTATGGCCAGGGTGCAGGGTGCAGACTCCCTCCCACAATATAAACCTGGGAAATCAATAATGGACACACCAAGGGGACTGAGGAGGACTTCTTGGTGTTCATGATTTATTAGGTCTGGAAAACTGAGCTAGTCCCATAACCAGAAAGGGATTAATGGGCTTGATCAGTTCAAGTCAGTTCAACAACCTACATGCAGTGAGCCCCTGTGCTAGGCAGTGGGGATGCCGAGCTCCAAGAAAGTGCTGTCATACTGAGGGTCTCCTAATCTACCTATGGAGCATGGAAGGTATGGGGGAGTGTAGATTTTACAAAAGAGATAGGGAACTCAAGCCTGTTCTCCCTGCACCACCACACTGGGTGGGGATTCCTTTGGAGGTATGACTGGATCTCATAATCACCCATGGAGGCTCTTTGAACAATGTAAAATAGTTCTCAAACATCAGAGAAAAACATTCGTTTTAGCTTTTCATTGAACATTAAGGGATATCTGCTAAGTGCCCCTCCTGGTCCACGCTCCCTGCTGTCCGAGACGGCCCTTGCCAGATGTGTAATTTTGGGGGACCCAACCAACCTGCTCAACAGATGCCAATGGCCTCTTGAGCAGTCTCGAGCCTCTCATGAGGGTGGCGGCAAAATCTTTTCCACTTGTCACTTTGCCTGTCTCCACAGTACCTGTTCTTGGAGGTGTCGCCCTTTCTCTGATTGAGCTTTCATTTCTGTTTCATGGACACCAAATTTCATGTCAAGGTGTTCCACAATGACCACACATGAGAGAGATTTCCTCAAAAGTAACGCCTCACTGGTGGAGGCCCCTCTTCACTTTGGATCTGCTTTTGTTCCCTCTCTTACAGGGAAAAAGCCCCACCACTCTGTTTTCACCTTCATCCAAACGTTCGACCTTTGAGGTACAACGGGCTTGCACACATCAGTGTTTCTCTTTCTCACAACAGGATCAAAGCTTCTGTGTGCACCCCATACAGCACCTGTGTGAGAGCTTCTGGCATGTTTTACGTAGGTCTATACCACACACATTATACTCAGGAATGGGAGTGACACAGCACCATTTTACCTGCTGTTCAAGGGGCCAAACCCAGTAGCCTGTATAAAGACTCTTCTCTGAAATATCAAACCAGGAAGACTTTATGGAGAGACCATGAGCCCGTGCACGGAGGACTACTAAGTATCCACATCTCTGCTTCCCCCTTTAGGACCTCGAAAACAAGAAAGCAAGCACAGGCCTGGGAGTCAACCCAGGCTGCACCACCGATTACTAACCGAACGTCCCTAGAAAAGCAACCTAACCTCAGCCTCTGTTTATTCATCTGCAGGACGGACATGATAATAATGGCTATCTTGTAGGGTCACTATCAAGGTCCAATCTGATCATGTATAAAAAGTTCTGGGAGTCCCATCTGCTGATGCCCAATAGGTGGTAGCTGTTATATGGGAAGGTACAAAGATTAGTGACTCACAGAGAGGGCTATTCATTTTGGTCACTTCTTCCTACCTCTCCAAAGAGAACTGTATTACTGCAAGCTCAAATTCTCCTTTTGGCCTCCTACTAAAAAATGAGGAGGGGGGGACTGGGACCCCTGAGCGGGGCAACAGCTCCATGGAGGACAGTGATGTGTCACTGGGTAATGGTGAAAAGACCACTGGAGGGGCCCTGAACACAGCTCAGGTCTTTCAACATGTGCGGCTGAGTCTTGAAGCTGCTCCAAAGGGCAGCTGAGCTGCTCTGTGTTTGCGTGATCTGGCAGGTACTCGTGGGCAGTGGAGCCAAGGGGCTGCCAGAGCTTCCCCACGCAGGAAAACCATCCTGCCTGGCTCACTGGTCCTTGCCACTCCTTCAGTTACCTTCGAGATGCCCTTGGGGCAGACACGGCCCTGCACCTGGCTGAGAGGCTGAGAGAGACACTGGAGGCTCTCCTGCATTCTTAATGAGGCAGGTGTTTTGTTTTGTTTTTTCTTTTCTGAAAGACTCTTCAAAGAGATTTTAGGGGCTCTCAGATGGGCAAGATTCCTTCTTTCTATTTTCGACTGATGTGCACCACTTTCCCCAGTGTTTTTGTTCTATTGTATTATTATAATTTTTTTCCTGTGGTTTGCTTTGTCTATTTGTCTTGCTGGCTGAAAGAACAGAAAAGAAAACCTTTGGAGAGAGATCCTCTGCTCACAGAAAGAAATAGCAGAAAGGATTTAGATAACAGTATTTTTTTTTTTTTTTTTACTATGCCACAAATCTAAGGAAAATGTATAGTGGGACAGTGTGTCAACTTTCTCTATAAACAAAATGCATTTGCCTGCCATGTTTATTAAACAGGAGCAAAGAAATAGTGGCAAACAAGATCCGAAGGACAGTAGAAAGGGAAAATAAAATTTGCTAAACGCCTGTCATGTGCCAGAAATAGGCCGATGGGTTTTCTATGTTATTATCCTTCCAACAACCCCATAAAACAGACACCATTACTATTCCCACTTCACAAATGGGGAGATTGAGACCATCTCCAAATTATGTAGCTTGCAAGTGGCTGAGTCTGGATTTGTCTCATCCTGAGAGTCTGTGGTCTTGACCACTATTCAGTCTCTAGACTCCAAGACAACTGAGTAGAAGAAATTCTGCATTTCCCCAGTAAAAAAAATAAAATAACAATAAATACAGGCACTTGAGTACACATAGTCTTACTGTCGATTTTGTTGACTTTCACTGTATGCAAATTTTTTTTTTTTTCCCAACATTTTTTATTTATTTTTGGGACAGAGAGAGACAGAGCATGAACGGGGGAGGGGCAGAGAGAGAGGGAGACACAGAATCGAAACAGGCTCCAGGCTCCAAGCCATCAGCCCAGAGCCTGACGCGGGGCTCGAACTCACGGACCGCGAGATCGTGACCTGGCTGAAGTCGGACGCTTAACCGACTGCGCCACCCAGGCGCCCCTCACTGTATGCAAATTTAACATTTTAGGAGTTGTTTACAATGATGATACTCTGTTGAGTTACAAAGAAAATTAACTGGGACAAATACAACATGCATTTAAAAATTATTACTTTTATTATTTATTTTTAGTAACAGCTACTCAGAAGTTATCTGCCCAGATGTACATAAACTAAGTTCAAATCTCTCCTACTTTACTGATCAGCTATGTCACCTTAAGGCAAATCACCTATTTTTCTACTCTTAAATTTGTTTTTCTGTTAACTGAAGAAAATCGTATCTCCCTCAAAGGGTTTTTGTGAGGAAATGGGTTATTTAAAGTACATAAAGTAGGGGCACCTGGGTGGCTCAGTCTGTTAGGCGGCCGACTTCGGCTCAGGTCATGATCTCGCAGTCCGTGAGTTCGAGCCCCGCGTCGGGCTCTGTGCTGACAGCTCAGAGCCTGGAGCCTGTTTCAGATTCTGTGTCTCCCTCTTTCTCTGCCCCTCCCCTGTTCATGCTCTGTCTCTCTCTGTCTCAAAAATAAATAAACGTTAAAAAAAAAAATTAAAGTACATAAAGTACTTAGAACCAAGTATATATGACCTATGGTAGACTCTAAGAAAGAAGATGGTGTCAACATTTTGATTATTTATTCATTAATATTTATTACAACCTATGTAATAAATATTGTATTTATTTAAAATATTTTTAAATATTTTAAATATTTAATATTTATCTGACTTTGCCAGATGCCAGGTTTATTCTTAAGAAGATCTGCCATTCATAGACAGCTGCATTAAACCTGGCCAATCAACTGGCAAATATTAAAGAGCGGGAGTATTTCCACTATAGGAAAGATGTCTCAGAAATATCCCACTGGAGAGATTCACAAATACTACCTTCATTGCACAAGTGAGCACCTTTTCTCCATGGATGGCTAAATTTAGTTCTCTCTCTCTCTGTCTCATATATGTATATTTAGATAACAGCATTTATCTCTCTCCATATAGATATAGATATAGATATAGATATAGATATAGATATATAAATATAGATATGTATCTGTATCTGCATGCATATATATGTACAAATACATTTTTCAAACATCTCATCCTTCATACTCACTGAGTCTTCAAAGAAAAATAATCCTTATGAGATGTTTCAAAAAGGACAATTGGACAAGAGATTTGCAGCTGTTCGGAAGAGTTCTGCATCCCTCCTCTCTTTTTGATCTCAAAGTCATGAAGCACTTTATGACTCTTTTTTAAAAATGTTTGTTTATTTATTTTGAGAAAGAGAGAGGGTGCATGGGGGAAGAGGAGGGGCAGAGAGAGGGAGAGAGAATCCCAAGCAGGCTCCACACTGTCAGCACAGAGCCCTACGTGGGGCTTAATCTCATGAACCATGAGATCATGACCTGAACCAAGATCGAGAGTCAGGTGCTTAACCAAGTGAGCCACCCAGGTATCACTGAGTCACTTTGTGACTTTTGATAAGATATTGCCAAACTGGTTTCCATTCTCTTGGCCTTATTCTTCCCAGCCTGAGAGCTCCTGTTCAGAGCTACTTAATTAACCAGGACCCGAATGACTGTTTTTTAAATTGCCTGTTTAAATGTATGGAGTGTTCAAAGTAAAATTTAAGAAGCAGACAAATGAAGCTGCTCTATTCCCCAGAGCCGATGAGTTTTCTTTTCTTTTTTCTTCTTTTGCTGCAGACCCAAGAACTTCTTCCCAAAATGCCGATTAGCCCTCCCCTACTATAAGAGGACTTTTCATGTTGCCGAATAATTAATAATATTCTTTCTGAGGTAGAGAAAGACCAAAAGCCTTTGCTCAAAGCATTTTGATCACTTGTTCTTAGGGAAATAAAACAAGTCAATAACTGTAAGTCAGAGATAGCAGCCTCTAAGACATTAATTGGGGCTGTTGCGTGAGAGAAGAGGCATTAAATGAATTTTCTTCCATGTTTTCCTTTCCTATACATATAACACTTTGACATATTTGTCATTTCCCAGGGTGTGGTTTGCCAGGTATTCTGGAGGTTAGGGAGGGGGAATTAGCCAAAAGGAAACATGACTGGCTGATTTAATTATTTCTCTTTGGGTTGAATGATATCCTAGGTAGTAAAGACACATAATTTAGGAGCCTGTATAAATTATGTTAGTTTTCCTATCCAGTGGGAAAGGAGGAGGAGTGAGCATTAGTCTAACCAACTCTGCCTATGTGGACGGCGTCATGGGAACGCAGTTAATGGGATTTATTTAAATGCGTTTTTTTTTTTTTAAGGTTTATTTATTTTTGAGACAGAGAGAGACAGAGCATGAATGGGGGAGGGGCAGAGAGAGAGGGAGACACAGAATCGGAAGCAGGCTCCAGGCTCTGAGCCGTCAGCCCAGAGCCTGACGCGGGGCTCGAACCCACGGACCGCGAGATCATGACCTGAGCCGAAGTCGGACGCTCAACTGACTGAGCCACCCAGGCGCCCCTTAAATGCATTTTTAGTTTCTGGGCAAAGAAAAAGGATCTTTGAATCAAGGACATTATTGTTTTTATCCTCCTAATCTGAACCTGCTTCCACCCTTATGCATGTATTTATTATGAGGTAACTCAGGATGTGAAAGATCTATTAATTTGGGGAGATTAGAGCTGCTTACATTCATTCTTTGAAATCTTACAACATGAGCAGGCACTGAATCTAACATCCAGTGATCACTCATTATAAATGTTCTAAACCCTTAAAACCTTCTAAAACATACACATTCAGCTCTCCCGTGCTCACTGTCAACTTCCACACTGAATTTCTGATCAGAGGGTCTGCTGGGCTCCGTGTCTGTATTTGAGCCAGTGCCCAGGTGATACTGCTGTCCATCCATGCTTGGGAACTAGAATCTTGAACAGTGGCTTTTTTTTTTTTAACATTTATTTATTTATTTTGTGTGTGTGTTGGGGTGGGGGAAGTGAACACATGTGTGGGGGAGAGGCAGAGAAAGAGAGGGAAAGAGAATCCCAAGCAGGCTCTACACTGTCAGTGTGGAGCCCGATGCGGAACTCGATCCCAGGAACCATGATCCTAGAATCATGACCTGAGCCAAAATCAAGAGTTGGACAGCTAACTGACTGAACCATCCAGGCGCCCCAGAGCAGTGGTTCTTTAACTATAGTGTCCATCAGAATTCCCTGGTGTTGAAATGGCTGAGCGTCATTCCTAGAGCTTCTGGTTCAATAGTTCTGGGGTAGAGCCTGAGAATTTGCTTTTCTACTGACCTCCCACGTGGTACTCACACTGCTGATCCTGGAATCACACTTTGGGAATCAGTGATCTAAGACAGAAGTCAGCCACTGTATGACCTGTGGGCCATCTCCAGCTTGCCTCCTGTTTTTTTTTTTTTTTGTAAATAACATTTTATTAGAACACAGCCATGCTCATTCATTTACATATTCTCTATAGCTATCGTCACAATATAATGGCACAGTTGAGTAAATTACAACTATATAATTCATAAAGCCTAGAAAAACTACTCTGTGGGCCTTTGCAGAAAAAGTGTGTCAACCCTGAATCTAGGAGAGAATAGTCTGATCTTGGGCCTCTTTCCGTGGATAAAGTTATCAGAGAAAACACAGGGCACCCAGTTAAATTCAAACTTCAGATAAATAAAAGATTTTTGTTTTTTTTACTGTAAGAATGTCTCCAATTTTGCACACATAAAACCATTTTGCAAAACAGTCTGCCAGTTTCTTACAAAGCTTAATATAGATATAGTGTATGATGTACTCCTTGATCCTTTGTATTTACCAAGATAAGTGAAAGATCCGTGCATACAAAGACAGGCATATGAATGTTTATAACAGCTTTGTCTTTACTTGCCAAAACCACGAAACAATTCAAATGTCCATCCACAGGTGAATAACCAAACCAACTGTGGTACATGATGGAATACGACTCATCCATAAAAGGGAATAAGCTGCTGATTCATGCAACATGAAGGAATCTCAAAATAATTACACTGAATGAAAAGAGTCTGACAAGATTATATACTGTTTAATTCCATTTATGTAAAATTCTAGGAAACACAAACTGTTATATAGCAACAGAAAGTTGACCAGTGGTTGCCTGGGGATTGGTGTAGCCGGGAGGGGTGGAAGGGAGAAGTTACAGAGGGCACAAGGAAACTTCTGGGGGGATGGATGTGTTCATTATCTTGTTTGTGGTGTTGATTTCACAGGGATACACAGATGATAAGACATTTCAGTGGTACATTTTAGGTATGTGCAATTTATCGCATGTCAATTACCTGTCTGTGACGCTGTGGAAAAAGCCAGTTCAGCACTTCACCTTCTGATTCCATCAGTCTCTACTGCCTGTACATTCTGATCAGAGACTTCAGGCTGGAGCAGTTGCTGACTCACTGACTCACTCTGGCAACAGCCCCATTTATCTGAACTCTTTGTAGCTGGGAGTCTAATCTCTACTATTAGATTATTAGGTCCTGAAAGGCAAATCCTCATAGTTGGATGCCCCTGGGCCTGCACCCTGGCTTCCTGCTCTCTGGTCTGCCACCTTACTGGCAACTTCAACCTGTATTAAGTATTTCCTAAGTCTATGATGTTGTAATCAGAAACCAGGTTGGCCCCACCTTGGCAACTGGTTCCTAGCCCTACCAAAAAAAAAGTCTCTGGTTGCCCAGAGTCCTAAATCCTCAATCCTGGCCAGAGCCAACCTCAGGCCATGTCCCTGGAGGACACACATGCCCCTTGCCAGAATGTATCTGCATCTCTCTAGGTGCTTCTGTTAGCTTTCTGTGTAAGGATTTTCCACCACGTCCCAGAGAACAGGTTGAGAGTAACCTTGATCTAATCTGTTTGGGAGTGAGGTCTAAAGGTTAAAAATTGAAGCTGGTGTCACTGAGTCAATCATTCCCCTTTGTTATCTACCTGATGGGCTGGCAGGGTCTGATGAGAGCAGAGTACAGATAAGCAGAGAGATGTCTCATTCCTGGCCTTGTCCCAGAAAAAGGCTGCCTGTGGGCCAGGCAGATACGGGGGCTCTCTCTCCAGGAGCAACTTAGTAAGGGAATTCCAAGAGGAGACTACACCACATGGGAAAGCATTTCCCCAGATATCTTTCTGAAACACGAGTAATTTCCCCCCAAATTGATCTCTGTATGGGTCTCATCATGATTCTCAATATTAAATAAATCAATATGAAGTGGAATGTAGATGCAAAAGAACTTCTCATAAATGTGGAATGTAGTACATTCCTTGTGTTGGATGGAATTATTAATGAGCACTAATGACTAATTAATTTTAAAAAATGTCCGATCCAAACAACCGTACTTTCCCGTTCCACAGCCTGCTCATGTCTGAGTTGCTGGCAGCTCTCTGAGATCCTAGAGAAGATTTCACCCCCTTTGGATAATGGACTTGACAAAGTGAGAGAGATCTGGGTGGGTTTCCCTGGGGGCTGGCTCGGAATAGCTGAGCACTACAGGTCAGCACACACTTGCTCTTTGTGGGGATCAAGGCCCCTTAAGGAGTAGAGCAGAGACCACAAACCTAGCCCACGCTGACACTCTGTCTCCCCTATTTTCCTTCTTCCCACTGGAGAGCTGCTAAGTCTGCTTGGCCTCCCTGCCCAGGGCTCCCTAGGGTAGAGCCCAGAGCCCTTAATGTGGACCAGTGCAGATGCCTGTCCTCTCCCAGAGCAGAAGCAGTAACAGTGTCTTAATACGCTCCATCCTGCAGGAGATGCTGTATGTCTCCTTACTCAAGCCTCCCAACAACCCTGTGAATCAGCAGTTCCTATTCCCATTTCACAGCTGAGGAAGTTGAGGACTAAAGGAGATGACCAATGCTTCTCACACTTCAATGTACGTTGGAATCACCTAAAGAATCTTGCTACATGCAGATTCTGGTCTGGGCTGGGACCTAGGATTCTGCATTTCTAACCTGTATAGGTGAGTAGCCAAAGGCTGTGTGAGCTCTGTCCAACTTCAAGGCCTAGGCCCTTCTATTTGACAGTCAGTTGTGTGAGGCACAGAGTGGGCGGGGAGGGGGGCAATACAGTGATGAATGAGCAAAACTCTGCCCTTGAGGGCTCCCCACTTGGTCAGGGAGGCAGACACCTCCCAAGACAACACAAGGTATGAAGTGCTATCTTAATCCTGGGAACAAATTCCTACAGGTGGGAGCCATAGATAAAAGGGGGAGAACAGAAAGTGGTCCTGCCTGGGGAGCAGAGGGTCAGGGGGGAACTCCCAAAGCTTAGCCTTCAAGGAAAGGCAGAACACAGCGCCCGGGGGTTGGGGGGGGGGGGAGAGAGTTGACATCAAGGGACGTTTCAGTGTGAGAGGACAGCACAGGCCTAAGGCCCGGAGCTGTGGCAGGGAGTGTGGCGTTCCGGAACGGTGAGAATTCTAGTGTGACTGGAGTGTGTCCTCTGCTCCCCATCTGCACAGTGTTTGGCTTTGGTCAGTAATTTCTGCTGTCCTCCAGTCCTGAGTCCCTCACACAGTGGCGGGCCCTGAGTAAGTAGGTCAGGAGGGAGCTGTGAGGGCTGCAGCCAGGGGCTGGAGGACGCAGGACTGGCCCCGCTTCTGCCTAGTTCTGGCCACCTGCTCTGCTGGTTGTACCTCCTCCTCCTCCTCCTCCTCCTCCTCCTCCTCCTTCTCCCCCCTTCCTCTTCCTCCTCCTCCGCCATCCTAGAGCTAATGAGACAGAGAGGAAGGAGAGGGCTGAGGATGTGCTACCCTGGCTGCTCCCCAGGAAATGAATTTGAGAGGCAGAGGGGGCCCACTGTCCAAAGACTCCGGACCCTGGTTGCACACTAGAGTTACCCAGGGAACTTCAAAATGGAGGGAGGCCCAGACCCCACCCCAGAGCTTCTCCCTTAGCAGGGCCTGCGGGCTGAGGCCCTGGCATCAGATTTGAAACACTCCCAACAGATTCAAATGTGGAGCCAAGGTGGAGGAACCCTGATAGGCACACACTCAGAAAAGCCTGGGGCAGAGGGAGCCGGTACGATTCCTGGGGGAGCAATAAATGTTTCAGACACAGGCCCGGATGAAAAAAACGCCAAACTATGCTCCTTTTCTAATATAATATAAAGAACCGAGACGAAAGAGGCAGGAGGCCGGAGCCTAAACCATATGCTGTTTGTCAGGATTTTTTAAGATTAAATTCTGTTTTTAATAATATTTATGGGTTTCATCTGATTATATCAGAAATATTCGGCCGCTGCAGAATATTTGAACAATTTCAAAAAAAAAAAAAAGTGTAAAGAAGAAAATAAAAATCTGACAACCGAAGATAATGACCCTTATGGGTATAGGTCTTTCTAGTCTTTTTCTTAGGCACGTCGGTCATAAACATATATCCACATGTAGCTATCGATACAGACCTCATGGCCCACACAACTCTCTCCCCCTGATACTACACTTGATGCTTATTTGTTAATTCCTCCCCCAGCACCCCCAGAGCAGTCTCTACAGGCGGGAAGTCTGTTTTCCTCTCCTCCTGATCCCCAATGTCTAGAGGATCTGGTGCACAGCAGGCACTCCGTAAGTACTGCTTGAACGGGAGTATAATGGTTAAGGTCACGGCTGATGAAATCAGACCTGCGTCTGACCTCAGCTCTGCCGCTTACTTCAACAAACTACCTCTCTTTGCTAACCCTCAGTTTCCCTCATCTGTACAATGGGCATAGAAAGAAAACCGGTCTGACACAGCTTCTATAAAACTGCTCAGCACGGGGTGTGGTACACAGCAAATCCTCAGTAACTGTTATGTTGACTCTTAGGTCACATATTAGGCAAATCCTTTAGGACATTTGAAAAGAAGGCATGGGCCACAAAGTCTACTGGTGTGGATGGAGGATTTCTGTACCTTAAAGACACTCAGACCTGAGAGAAAGAAGCACTGACCTTCAAGGGACCTGACCTATCAAGTTCTGTTTTAGAAGACCCCACCCCCCGAAAATGCGTATTCAGAGTATCCTCTTTCCTTAGATCCTAGGCGCTTTCTTCAAGATGCAGGAAAGGACAAAAAGTACCTTGGGATAAAGCTCAGCAAAAGAGCTGAGTGCTATTCAACAACATTGTTTTTCCTTTTCTCCAATCCTTATTCAGCGGGCAGATTCGTGTCCTGGCAACAATTCGGCGATGCTCCCTCATCCCACGTGGAGGGGCTCCTCCACCAGTCCACAGGCCTAAAGATGAGCACTGCTGGTTCACAGCATCGGTCCCCCTACAGGACCCCCTGCTTTGAAGAAGAAGGTGTGTACCTGGCTCTGGGGAAAGTGGATTAAATCCCGTGTCACCTTTTGGTCATCACTAGATGTCTTTAATTACATTACTATCTGAGAACCATAATAGAAGCTTAAATAGAGGGGGAAAATCTCCAGCATCTGGCACAGGGCCTTCCACAGAGTAAACTAAACACTCAATAAGCATTTCTTGAATAAAGACCAAAATCACACATACTGATTTTATGTGATCGAGTTACTTTTAAGTAAATGCTACCTGTTTACATCTACACGGAACACAAACAAATGGTCTTATCTGAGTGTTAATGGTTCTTTCTATTTCACCCTGAACATGAGATGCTTCCTCACGTGTATCTCTTTCTACCTTTAAAATGCTCAAACCCCTTAACCCAGAAAGTAGAAGACGACTCTGCATCTTTCCCCTGGTTCATTCAGACTGGTTCTTGTCTCTACTGTACCTGGCAAGCATTATTGATATATAATTCTTACATCTGGCCAGTGCTGCCCAAGAGTAGTGTCCACTGTGATGGACTATCTCTGGCAAGTTTGTGGGTTGTGGCCAAGAGAAAGCACAACAGACTATAGTCTGGGACAGGTTGGTGGCGGTGGCTGCCTGAGTCAGAACTCCTGAAGCTTCTGAAGTGATGTTTAACCATTTTTGTGAAAGCCATCACAGTGGTAAAAAAGGCAATCTTGTGAATCAGACAGAAATGGGTATAAGTCTGTGGTGCCTGGGTGGCTCAGTCCGTTAAGCATCTGACTTCAGCTCAGGTCATGATCTCACAGTTTGTGGGTTCGGGCCCCGCATCAGGCTCTGTGCTGATGGCTCAGAGCCTGGAGACTGCTTCAGATTCTGTCTCCCTCTCTCTCTGCCCCTCCCCTGCTCACTCTCAGTCTCTTTCTCTCTCTTTCAAAAATAAATAAACAATAAAAAAAGAAAAAGAAATGCTTATAAGTCTTAGCACTGCCAATCCTTTTTCTGTGACTGTAAACAAGTCATTTCACTTCTCCAAGTCTTAGGAAGTGATGGCATAAGCATAGAACTTACCGGGTCACTGGAAGGATTAAGTGGGATAAATGCATAGCAAGGATTTAGCAAAGGGTCTGGGATACTGAAAGCAATAATGGTAATAACCAAGTCATAATTACAAATGAAAGTAACTATATGGTTAATGTTCGTCTTGAAATAGAAACAGTATGAGGTGTTACAAACGTCCTCCAAAGACCCAGCATTTTTTTATTCCCTCCTTTTTGTCCACTGATCATTACGGAAGCTAAGCTCAGCACAGAATAACACAGAGATAAGCTTGGCCTGGAGGGGAAAACACTGCCCCACCCCTCACTGGGCCATGGCCTGCCTGGACAGCAGCGAGAGCCCCTCTACACTTCCCCACTTCTGCTTCAAGTTTCATTTTCACTAAATCCCAAAGCTTTGGGAAAAAGAGGAAAATAAAGACTCGTATAATATTTCATCTAAGGGGAAAATAGGTTCCTGGGACGAAACCATTAAGACAAGCTATTTTTTTCATTATAGGCTAAATTCTTGGCAGATTCAATGTAGAATAAATTTAGATCATAACATTCAATAGCTAAATAGCTATAGAGCTAACTAAATTGAATAAGAATCTAACATCAGGGCACCTTCAATGAATGCAGTCTTTGTGCAGGATGCTTTTTATCATTTGCCGCTCATTTCTTTCAGTGAAGAACTCTGCCGTCAGGTTGTCTTGAATCACTTTTCCTCCCAGGTATGAATGTTTCTAAAGCAAAGATTGGGGTCAGAACAAGATGCAGATGGAGAAGGTGTCTGCAGGGGGAAGGGCTGTTGATGAAACTGGGTAGGGCCCGGCCAAACATGACTTCTGTCTCAGGGATGGAGTTACATTTACTCAGTGCCCAGAGACTGATGTCATACAATATCAACTTACCATTTTCCAGTAAAAGTTAGAAATTCTAAGGGGATCACACATGTTCCTCTTTGGACCCACGTCCTTCTCCTTGTGCACCCTCTCTTTACATGAAGGCCAGTGATAATCAGAAAGTGGCCACCTAAACAAGGAATCCCAACGAATTATTCATTCAACCGCCCTTTACTGAACAGCTGCCTCTGTGTGAGGTACTATGAATGATGAATAGATCGTACCTCATTCTTGCCATCATGTAATCCACAATCTATTAAAGGATATAAACAGGTACCTGAGCAACTCTGAAATGATGTGGAACTTGTAGAATGTGGTGTGGCAGGTGTACAATGCTATGGGGGCCCAGGGCAGAGGCACCCTTTCCAGAATGAGGGGCTGGACTGGAGAACATTTGGGAAAAGCTTGGCGGCAGTGATCCTGGAGCTAACGTCTAAAGAAAGGCTGCAAGGTAGCAGATCAGGAGAAGGCTGGTAAGGGGTGAGAGGGAGAGAAAGCAGGGAAGAGAGTCCTAGGAATATTAGTTCTTGTGGCTCATAAGCCACATGTCTCTTTCTCTGCAGGGATGTTCGAAGCTGAATATTATATCCATCACAGATATATAGTTTCCCCAGAGTCCACACCACTTGTCCTTGGGCACCTTTCTCTGGACATTGCTAGGAAGGCTAATGTCAGTGTCTCCCCTCATGAGTGTCACGCTGAGCAGCATCATCTCATTGAAAAATCAAACCAATCTTGCTGGCCTGGAGCATATTCTATCTTTGACTTTGTACGTATCTATTTTGATCTGTTATGTTTTGGTGCTTTCCTCATTTCTCAGAGAGCAATTAAGCATTCAGCAGGACCAAGCTTTTTTCCCAGGAAAAACACCCCTTGATGAAATACCTATGTATTACCTATATGATAATTTTTGAAAATGGTAAGGAGGACTCCCCTAGATTTGAGGACCAGTGAAATGTAGTATACTTCTCTGGATAATTACTTGTTCTTTCTTCCCTTGCTTGGTAAATTTATTATATGGATGTGTTGTCCCACAGAGCAGAGATAAGGTGTTGAGCAAAAATAAGACAGAGTTGGGGTGCCTGGGTGGCTCAGTCACTTAAGTGTCCAACACCTGACTTCAGCTCAGGTCATGATCTCATGGTTTGTGAGTTTGAGCCCCACATGGGGCTCTGTCTGCACTGACAGTGCAGAGCCTGCTTGGAATTCTCTATCCCCCCCTCTCTCTCTGCCCCTCCTCTGCCCATGGTGTCTCTATCTCTCTCAAAATAAATAAATAAAACTTAAAAAAAATAGACAGGGTTGTGACCCTAATGAAGTTCACAGTCTTGGGAGAGAGAGAGAGAACGATCAAGTGGTCAAGGACCTAAATGTGAAATTACAACTGTGCTAATGTCATATATAAATGAGACTGTATAATAATGGTGACAAGAAAGAGAGAGGCAAACCCGAAGTACAAGGATTGTAGAAAGTTGCCACATAATGGAAAGGGGTTAGTTTCGGTCTAAGCAGGGCAAGTAAAACCACCTCGAGTCAGGCAGCACGACTATGAAAGAGGTTACAGTTTTCTAAGAACTAGGAAAAGAAGCAGAGCCTGACTATAAAATAGGGCTCAGCTTTTAAATCTGAGGCTCAAGTAGAATTATTCTGCACATGCAGCCAAATCCATCAGTATCCCATGTCGTGGGCCGGTGACCTCAGCCGGCCAGAGATGTCACATCTGCTCTCCCTATTTGGGAAAATGTCTTTCCACCCCGGGAAGTCTGGAAATAAGCCTAGAGTTGGTTAAATAGGAAAAACACACCCAGAGAACGAACACTTCTGTGTCGGGCTTTGAAAGGTTTTGGAATCATAATGACTTGTATGTGTTTATTTGTTATTTATGGCAGTGCTTCCCAACCTTTATCAAGTCATGAGACAAATAATATATCAAAGGAATACTGGGGTTGCTAACTGAAGGAATTTGGAACCCCATATGAAGGCTACTCTTAGTAGGATGCAATCACACCATGGACTCTGGCTGCCTCAGGGCTCACCCGCCTGCCCCATGGATTGAGGGCATCGAATCTGAGACACGCTGGGAAGACTGGTGGATCAATGCTGATTTCAGGTGTATGAAATTGGTAAACTGAGTAACCCACCAGACTTGCTATTTCGATTTTAGGTAGTTAATGAGTAATACACTTGTGATTTTAATTTGAAAGGCTTCCAATAATTTGGCTGATTACATTTGTGGACCCTGTTTATTTGATAATCTGATCCATTAAGTCCAAAAGTTGAGATTTATTCATTTTGAAAGTAATGTTTAAGTGCCTAAGAAAACTGTGTTTAACTTGTAGGTCTTCAGGCAGCTGTGCCCTGGGAGAATCACATCTATTGTATTTGTAATTGCAACCTAAAACATTTGGGGAGGTATGATTAAGTAAGACCATTAAGGTTAAATTGTATAGAACACTTAATCTGTTAAATGTATAATTAACATTACTATTAATAAAATTACATTAATCAAATAATAAAGTATACATTTCTTATTTTTATACTGAAATAAACTAGATTGATAAATTAAAAAACATGGTTCATCATTGATATTAAAGCTTAAGAGAGGCTAGTTTTCAAAATTTTTCAATCGTAGTAATTCTAGTATTAAAATGTAAGAAAATAGTAAATATTTCATTGAATGTGCAAAGTTCACCCACACACAACACAAAACTAAATTGACAAGATGAAGACAAGAACATGGTCAATAAGAATACGTAATAACAGAGTTTGATTTGGTCTAGAAGTCCAGAAAGTTTTTCCATAAGGAAGAAGGTTCAGCCAGGAGTCAAAGATTAAGAAACAAGTAGGTCCAGTGAGGTGAGGGGCATACTGAGAAGAGCATACTGAGTACTGAAGAAGGAGGCGAAGGAAAAAGAGAAGAAGCAGAAGAATGAAAAGAAGGAAGGGACAAGGAAGAACTGGAGGCAAGTGTAAGGGCTCTGGGGTAGCCTTAGCAATTAGGGAATAAAAAACTAATTGGCCAGTCTGGAGTATGGAGGAACAAGGGAGAGCAGACAGCAAGGTCCCCAAGTGTGGTCTCACCTCCTTTCATGTTCTGCATGGAGTCCTTTCTTTAGAGAGGTTTCTTCCACCTCGTTTCTAAAATTACTATTAGTTGGTTACTTCCTAGCTCCTTTTACTAAATGTTTCTTCATAGCACTTATCATCCCCTGAAAATGAATCTCTATTTTTTACACTTTTTAAATTGTTGATTTCCCCCACTAGAATATATCTTCCATGGCTCAATGAAGCCAAGAATTGTTTGTTTTACCTCTATTTCCATGGTGCTCTGAATGGTGTGTGCATTCAAAATACGCAAGCATACCTTATTTTATTGCACTTTGTTTTACTGAGCTTCACAGATCTGAATTTTTACAAAATGAAGACTTGGGACAACCCCGCACTGAGCAAATCTATGGGTGCGATTTTTCTAACAGCATTTTCTCACTTTGTGTCTCTGTGTCAAATTTCGGTAAATCTTGAAATATTTCAAACTTTTTAATTATTATGTTTCTTACGATGATCTGTGATCAATGATCTTTGATGTTACTACTGTAACTGTTGGGGCACCAAGAACCCTGCCCGTATGAGATGGCGAACTAAAGTGATAAGGGTTATGTGTGTTCTGACTGCTCTCCTGACCAGCCGTTCTCCCATCTCTCTACCTCTCCTCCTGCTTCACTATTTCCTAAGACACAGCAGTACTGAAATTAGGCAAATTAAAAACCCACAATAGTTTCAAAGTATTCAAGTGAAGGGAAGAGTCACATCTTTCACTTTAATTCAAAAGCGATAAATGATTAAGCTTAGGAAGGCAAGTTGAAAGCTAAGATAGGCTGAAAGCTAGGCTTTTATGCCAGTTAGCCAAGTTGTAAAAACAAAGAATTCCTGAAGAAAATTAAAAGCGATACTTCAGCAAACACAGAAATCATAAGAAAGGGAAACAGCCTTATTGCTGATATGGAGAAAGTCTGAGTGGTCTAGATGGAAGAGTAAACCAAGCACAATTCCTCAGCCAAAGCCTAACCCAGGGCAAGGCCTTAATTCTCTTCAGTTCTGTGAGTGCTGTGAGAGGAGAAGAAGGTACAGTAGAAAAGTCTGAAGCTAGCAGGGGTTTGTTCATGTGGTGTAAGGAAGGAAACCATCTCCAAAACATTAAAGTGCAAATGAGGCAGTGAGGGCTATCCACGGGATAGCTAAGGAAGTTATCCAGGGATCTAGCTAAGATAATTTGTGAAGGTGGCCTTAGCAAAAAATAGCTTTTCAAAGTAGCCAAAATGGCCTTCTGTTGGAAAAAGATGCCATCTAGGACTTTCATAGCTAGAGAGGAGAAGTCAATGTCTTGCTTCAAAGCCTCAAAAGACAAGCTGAATCTCTGATTAGGGGCTAATGCAGCTGGTGATTTTAAATTGAAGTCAATGCTTATTTACCATTCAGAAAATCCTAGGACCCTTAAGAATGATGCTAAATCTACCCTGCCTGTACTCTAGAAATGGAGCAACAAAGCCTGGATGACAGCACATCTGTTTACAATATAGTTTACTGAATATTTTAGACTGCCTGTTGAGAACTACTGTTCAGAAGAAATGATTTCTGGGGCACCTAGGTGGCTCAGTTGGTTAAGGGTCCAACTTCGCCCCAGGTCATGATCTCACAGGTTCATGGGTTAGGGCTTGCGTCGGGCTCTGTACTGACAGCTTGGAGCCTAGAGCATGCTTTGGATAACTCTCTCAAATAAATAAACATTTAAAAATTTTTCTAAAAAAAAGAAAAAAAAAGATTCCTTTCAAAGTATCACCATCATTGACAATGCACCTGGGCACTCAAGAGCTCTGATGGAGATGTACGATGATATTACTGTCATTCTCTTGCCTACTAACACAGCAACCATTTTACAGCCTGTGGATTTAGGAGTCATTTTGACTTTCGAGTCTTATTCTTTAAGAAATATATTTCATAAGGCTATAGCTGCCATTGAGAGTGATTCCTCTTATGGGTCTGGGCAAAGTAAGTTGAAAATTTCTGGAAAAGATGCATGATTCTACATGTCATTAAGAACATTAGGGATTCACAGGAAGAAGTCAAGCTGTCCACATGCACAGGAGTTTGGGAGAAGTTGACTTCAACCCTCATGGATGACTTTGAGAGGTTCAAGACTTCACTGGAGGAAGTCACTGAAGAGTGGTAGAAATAGCAAGAGAAGAGAACTAGAAGTAGAAATGGAGCCTGATAATGTGACTTAATGGCTGCAATCTCATGATAAAACTTTAATAGGTAAGGAGTTGCTTCTTATAGATGAATAGTTTCTTTCTTTCTTTCTTTCTTTCTTTCTTCTTTCTTTCTTTCTTTCTTTCTTAAATATGAAATTTATTGTCAAATTGGTTTCCATACAACACCAGTGCTCATCCCAACAGGTGCCCTCAATACCGATCACCCACCCTCCCCTCCCTCCCACCCCCATCAACCCTCAGTTTGTTCTCAGTTTTAAAGAGTCTCTTATGTTTTGGCTCCCTCCCTCTCTAACCTTTTTTTTTATTCCTTCCCCTCCCCCATGGTCTTCTGTTAAGTTTCTCGGGATCCACATATGAATGAAAACATATGGTATATGTCTTTCTCTGCCTGACTTATTCCACTTAGCATAATACACTCCAGTTCCATCCATGTTGCTATAAATGGCCAGATTTCATTCTTTCTCATTTCCACCTAGCATTCCATTGTATATATGAACCACATCTTCTTTATCCATTTGTCAGTGAATGGACATTTAGGCTCTTTCCATAATTTGGCTATTGTTGAAAGTGCTGCTATCAACGTTGGGATACAAGTGCCCCTATGCATCAGCACTCCTGTATCCTCTGGGTAAATTCCTAGCAGTGCTATTGCTGGGTCATAGGGGAGATCTATTTTTAATTTTTTGAGGAACCTCCACACTATTTTCCAGAGCAGCTGCACCAATTTGCATTTCCACCAACAGTGCAAGAGGGTTCCCGTTTCTCCACAGCCTCGCGAGCATCTATAGTCTCCTGATTTATTCATGTTAGCTACTCTGACTGGCATGACGTGGTATATGAGTGTGGTTTTGATTTGTGTTTCCCTGATGAGGAGTGACACTGAGCATCTTTTCATGTGCCTGTTGGCCATCTGGATGTCTTCTTTAGAGAAGTGTCTATTCATGTTTTCTGCCCATTTCTTTGATGGGTTATTTGTTTTTCAGGTGTGGAGTTGGGTGAGCTCTTTATAGATTTTGGATACTAGCCCTTTGTCTGTTATGTCATTGGCAAATATCTTTTCCCATTCCGTTGGTTGCCTTTTAGTGTTGATTGTTTCCTTTGCAGTGCAGAAGCTTTTTATCTTCATGGGGTCCCAATAGTTCATTTTTGCTTTTAATTCCCTTGCCTTTGGGGTGTGTCAAGTAAGAAATTGCTGCGGCTGAGGTCAGAGAGGTTTTTTTCCTGCTTTCTCCTCTAGGGTTTTGATGGCTTCCTGTCTCACATTCAGGTCCTTTATCCATTTTGAGTTTATTTTTCTGAATTGTGTAAGAAAGTGGTCTAGTTTCAACCTTCTGCATGTTGCTGTCCAGTTCTCCCAGCACCATTTGTTAAAGAGACTGTCTTTTTTCCATTGGATGTTCTTTCCTGCTTTGTCAAAGATGAGTTGGCCATACGTTTGTGGGTCTAGTTCTGGGGTTTCTATTCTATTCCATTGGTCTGTGTGTCTGTTTTTGTGCCAATACCATGCTGTCTTGATGATTACAGCTTTGTAGTAGAGGCTGAAGTCTGGGATTGTGATGCCTCCTGCTTTGGTCTTCTTCTTCAAAATTACTTTGGCTATTCGGGGCCTTTTGTGGTTCCATATGAATTTTAGGATGGCTTGTTCTAGCTTCGAGAAGAATGCTGGTGCAATTTTGATTGGGATTGCATTGAATGTGTAGATAGCGTTGGGTAGTATTGACATTTTAACAATATTTATTCTTCCAATCCATGAGCATGGAATGTTTTTCCATTTCTTTATATCTTCTTCAATTTCCTTCATAAGCTTTCTATAGTTTTCAGCATACAGTTCCTTTGCATCTTTGGTCAGGTTTATTCCTAGGTATTTTATGCTTCTTGGTGCAATTGTGAATGGGGTCAGTTTCTTTATTTGTCTTTCTGTTGCTTCATTATTAGTGTATAAGAATGCAATTGATTTCTGTACATTGATTTTATATCCTGCGACTTTGCTGAATTCATGTATCAGTTCTAGCAGACTTTTGGTGGAGTCTATCGGGTTTTCCATGTATAATATCATGTCATCTGCAAAAAGTGAAAGCTTGACTTCATCTTTGCCAATTTTGATGCCTTTGATTTCCTTTTGTCTGATTGCTGATGCTAGCACTTCCAACACTATGTTAAACAACAGCGGTGAGAGTGGACATCCCTGTCGTGTTCCTGATCTCGGGGGAAAGCTCTCAGTTTTTCCCCATTGAGGATATTAGCTGTGGGCTTTATTCGAGGGTTTTTATTAAGAAAGAATGCTGAATTTTGTCAAATGCTTTTTCTGCATCGATTGACAGGATCATATGGTTCTTATCTTTTTTTTTGTTAATGTGGTGTATCACATTGATTGATTTGTGAATGTTGAACCAGCCCTGCAGCCCAGGAATGAATCCCACTTGATCATGGTGAATAATTCTTCTTATATGCTATTGAATTCGATTTGCTAGTATCTTATTGAGAATTTTTGCATCCCTATTCATCAAGGATATTGGCCTGTAGTTCTCTTTTTTTGCTGGGTCTCTGTCTGGTTTAGGAATCAAAGTAATGCTGGCTTCAAAGAATGAGTCTGGAAGTTTTCCTTCCCTTTCTATTTTTTGGAACAGCTTGAGAAGGATAGGTATTATCTCTGCTTTAAATGTCTGGTAGAATTCCCCTGGGAAGTCATCTGGTGCTGGACTCCTTTTTGTTGGGAGATTTTCAATAACTGATTCAATTTTTTCACCGGTTATGGGTCTGTTCAAGCTTTCTATTTCTTCCTGTTTGAGTTTTGGAAGTGTGTGGGTGCTTAGGAATTTGTTCATTTCTTCCAGGTTTTCCAGTTTGTTGGCATATAATTTTTCGTAGTATTCCCTGATAATTGCTTGTATTTCTGAGGGATTGGTTGTAATAATTCCATTTTCATTCATGACTTTATCTATTTGGGTCATCTCCCTTTTCTTTTTGAGAAGCCTGGCTAGAGGTTTGTCAATTTTGTTTATTTTTTCAAAAAACCAACTCTTGGTTTCATTGATCTGCTCTACCGTTTTTTTAGATTCTATATTGTTTATTTCTGCTCTGACCTTTATTATTTCTCTTCTTCTGCTGGGTTTAGGCTGCCTTTGCTGTTCTGCTTCTATTTCCTTTAGGTGTGCTGTTAGATTCTGTATTTGGGATTTTTCTTGTTTCTTGAGATAGGCCTGGATTGCAATGTATTTTCCTCTCAGGACTGCCTTCGCTGCATCCCAAAGCGTTTGGATTGTTGTATTTTCATTTTCGTTTGTTTCCATATATTTTTTAATTTCTTCTCTAATTGCCTGCTTGACCCACTCATTCTTTAGTAGGGTGTTCTTTAACCTCCACGCTTTTGGAGGTTTTCCAGACTTTTTCCTGTGATTGATTTCAAGCTTCATAGCATTGTGGTCTGAAAGTATGCATGGTATAATTTCAATTCTTGTAAACTTATGAAGGGCTGTTTTGTGACTCAGTATGTGATCTATCTTGGAGAATGTTCCATGTGCACTCGAGAAGAAAGTATATTCTGTTGCTTTGGGATGCAGAGTTCTAAATATATCTGTCAAGTCCATCTGATCCAATGTATCATTCAGGGCCCTTGTTTCTTTATTGACCGTGTGTCTAGATGATCTATCCATTTCTGTAAGTGGAGTGTTAAAGTCCCCTGCAATGACCACATTCTTATCAATAAGTTTGCTTATGTTTGTGAGTAATTGTTTTATATATTTGGGGGCTCCGGTATTTGGCGCATAGACATTTATAATTGTTAGCTCTTCCTGATGGATAGACCCTGTAATTATTGTATAATGCCCTTCTTCATCTCTTGTTACAGCCTTTAATTTAAAGTCTAGTTTGTCTGATATAAGTATGGCTACTCCAGCTTTCTTTTGACTTCCAGTAGCATGATAAATAGTTCTCCATCCCCTCACTTTCAATCTGAAGTTGTCCTCAGGTCTAAAATGAGTCTCTTGTAGACAGCAAATAGATGGGTCTTGTTTTTTTAATCCATTCTGATACCCTATGTCTTTTGGTTGCAGCATTGAGTCCATTTACATTCAGTGTTATTATAGAAAGATATGGGTTTAGAGTCATTGTGATGTCTGTAGGTTTCGTGCTTGTAGTGATGTCTCTGGTACTTTGTCTCACAGGATCACCCTTAGGATCTCTTGTAGGGATGGTTTAGTGGTGATGAATTCCTTCAGTTTTTGTTTGTTTGGGAAGACCTTTATCTCTCCTTCTATTCTAAATGACAGACTTGCTGGATAAAGGATTCTCGGTTGCATATTTTTCCTGTTCATCACATTGAAGATTTCCTGCCATTCCTTTCTGGTCTGCCAAGTTTCAGTAGGTAGGTCTGTCACTAGTCTTATCGGTCTCCCTTTATAAATTAGAGCGTGTTTATCCCTAGCTGCTTTCAGAATTTTCTCTCTATCCTTGTATTTTGCCAGTTTCACTATGATAGTTTGTGCAGAAGATAGATTCAAGTTACGTCTGAAGGGAGTTTTCTGTGCCTCTTGGATTTCAATGCCTTTTTCCTTCCGCAGATCAAGGAAGTTCTCAGCGATGATTTCTTCAAGTACACCTTCAGCCCCTTTCTCTCTCTCTTCCTCTTCTGGAATCCTATTATACGGATATTATTGCGTTTGATTGCATCACTTAATTCTCTAATTCTCCTCTCATACTCCTGGATTTTTTAAATCTTTTTCTCAGCTTCCTCTTTTTCCATAATTTTATCTTCTAATTCACCTATTCTCTCCTCTGCCTCTTTAATCCGAGCTGTGGTCACCTCCATTTTATTTTGCATCTCTTTTATAGCATTTTTAGCTCCTCATGACTCTTTCTTAGTCCCTTGATCTCTGTAGTAATAGATTCTCTGATGTCCTCTATACTTTTTTCAAGCCCAGTGATTAATTTTATGCCTATTATTCTAAATTCTTGTTCCATTATATTGCTTAAATTGTTTTTGATCAATTCGTTAGCTGTTGCTACTTCCTGGAGTTTCTTTTGAGGAGAATTCTTCCATTTTGTAATTTTGGATAGTCCCTGGGTAGCTCAGAACTGCAGGGCACTTCCCCTGTGCTGTCTGGAGTAACTTGTGTTGATGGGCGGGGCCACAGTCAGACCTGATGTGTGTCCCCAGCCCACCGCTGGGGCCAGTAAGACTGGTGTGTACCTTATCTTCCACTCTCCCAGTGGCAGGACTCACTGTGGAGTGGTGTGGCCCCTGTCTGGGCTACTTGCACATTGCCAGGCTTGTGGTGCTGCTTTGATGGGATGTGGTGTATTAGCTGTGGTGGTTCCGCAAGGTGCACATGGGCAGGAGGGGCAGGCTCAGTTCACTTTACAGTCAGTGGTCTCCTGCAGGAGGGGCCCTGCAGTGATTGGGAGGGAGGCCTACCCGTCAGAGGGCTGGATCCACAGAAGTGTAGATTTGGGTGTTTGCGCAACGCAAGCAAGTTCAGTGAACAGGTTCCCTTTGGGGTTTCGGCTGGGGGATGGGAGAAGGAGATGACACTGGCCAGTGCCTTTGTTCCCTGTCGAGCTGACCTCTGTCTTCCAGGGCCAACACCTCTCCCTCCCAGTGTCCTCTCACCCTCCCGCTCCGAACAGAGCTGTTGACTTATAACATTCCAGATGTTAAGTCCCACTGGCTGTCAGGACTCACGCAGTCTGGCCCCTCCACTTTTGCAAGCCTGACTTGGGGATTCCACCTTGCCAGGCAGGTTGCCCCTCCCAGAAAGTAGTGTCTTGAGACTGAATCTACTCCTGGTGATGACTGCTGAAATTATAACAAAGGATGTAGAACATCACATAAACTTAGTCGATGATGCAGCAGCAAGGTTTGGGAGGACTGACTCCAATTTTAAAAGAAGGTCTCCTATGCAATCAAACAAACATTACATGCTACCGAGAAATGGTTTGTGAAAGGAAGAGTCTATCGATGCAGCAAACTTCACTGTTGTCCTACTTTCAGAAAGTGCCACAGTTGCCCCAACCTTCAGCAGCCACCACCCTGCTCAGTCAGGAGCCATCAACTTTGAGCAAGAGTCTCCACCACCAAAACGATCATGACTTGCTGAAAGCTCAGATGGCGGCTAACATTTTTTAGCAATAAAACTTCCTTTAATTAAAATGTATACATTGGGTTTTTTTTAGACATAATGCTATGGCACACTCAACAGACCACACTAAAGTATAAACAGAACTATATGCACCGGGCAAACAAAAAATTCATTTAACTTGCTTTTTTTACAATGCTTGCTTTGCTTTCTTACAGCAGTTTGGAACAGAACCTACAGTATCTTCAAGGTATGCCTGTATTCTCTTAAAAGAATGAATCAAGCAATGCATGAGTAAACAGAAGAAGGGCCTTGAAGACCATGTTAAATACAATGGACTCCAAGCTAAGAGCAGGCATGAGGCCTGATCAGTGTGCATTTTGAAAATATTTGGCTAACTGCATAGTGAAGATGGATGAAAAATTATGGCCACTTTGACTAAGACTCTGGCAGTGGCACAAGACATGCACAGATTTAGAAGTTGAGCATGCTTGTTGATAGATTAAACGTGCAGAGGTAAGGGAGAAGTCAAGTTTGGATCCTAGGGTTTTGGCTTATGGGACTGGATGGATGAGGATCTGTTCACCGAAACAGAGGACATTAGAAAGGGACTAAACTGTTATTGTTATTTTGGATATGTTGAGATCAAGGTACTTAGAAGCATCCAACTATAGATGTCATGTAGGCAGTCAAATATATGTGTTGGAAACTAGGCTGAAGATTTCAATTAATGGGTCCTTGTGCACAAGCAATAATTGAATCCATGGCTATCAATGAGACAACCTAGGCAGAAAGTATGGAGTCAAAAGTACAGAATGAAATAGCCTCTATGATGAAGACTTGACAATGGCCTAAAGAGACATTGAACAGAGATGTTAGGGATACATCAAGTAGATGCCATGTCACAGAAGCCAAAGAGAGATTGTAGTTGGAGAGGAAAGAAAGTAATCAGTTAACATCAAGAAATGCTACAGAGAGGTTGAAAGATGGCCATGGGATTTAGAGATTTGGTTACTGGTTATCTTAGCAATCAGTATGTTGCTGACTTGATGTGATGAGAAGTCATTTGGAAGTGGATTGAGAGGTAAGAAGTGCTAAATGAAATAAATGAGGCAGAGAAAGACAAATATATGATTTCACTCATATGTGGAATTTAAAAAAAAATAACAGATGAAGATAGGGAAAGGGAAGGAAAAATAAAATGAAAACAGGGAAGCAAATCATTAGTGACTCTTAAATACAGAGAACAAACTGGGGGATTCTGGGAGGGTGTTGGGGGTAGGAACGGGCTAAATGTGTAATGGACATTAAGGAGGGCACTTGTTGGGATGAGCACTGGGTGTTATATGTAAGTGATTAATCACTAGGTTTTACTCCTAAAACCAATACTACACTGTATATTAACTTTAATATAAATAAATAAATTGAGGGAAAAAAAGAGTTGAGGAACTGGAGATAGGAGTAAAGGCAATTCTTACAGGATGATAGAGCATAAAGAGAAGGGAAGCAGGGGGTGTGGTATGGTATCAGGAGGATATTCTTAGGGAGAGTTGGTTTTGCTTATTTGTTTTTAATACAGAGGGACCTGAGCATGTTTAAAAGAACATGGTTTCAGGAAGAAGATTAAAGTGAGAAAGACAAAGACAATCTATTGTCCATGAAGGTCCTGAGAAGAGCAGAGAAGATACAAGAAGAGAGAGCAAAACCAGCTGGAGACAGGTCTAGATTTCTCGCTGGGAAGCTGAGAGCATTTCCCATACAATGGCTTCAGTTTTCCTTATGAAGTAAGAGTTGGGGTTGGGGCATGTGGGTGGCTCAGTCACTTAAGTTCTGGACTCTTGATCTTGACTCAGGTCATGATCTCATGGTTCATGGGATTAAGTCCTGCACTGGGCTCTGCACTGACTACCCAGAGCCTGCTTGGGATTCTCTCTATCCCTCTTACTCCACCCCTCCATCACTCATGCTCCCTCTCTCTCTCAAAATAAATAAATAAAACGTGTTTAAAAAGAGTTGGGACCAACTACTGAGACTGCAAGGGAAAGATTAGATGGCTGAGGTCCAAGGATATAGGAGGGTGGAGGAGGTTTGAAATACTAGTGTTATGATTAGTCAGCATCTATGCACGGCAGCACTATGAGAATGTAGAAGGTCTACTTCATTTTATGATGCCTCGTTTTTAGCGGAAAATTCTGTCCTACTGTGTGATTTTTGCCAAGCCCGACACAATTGTTTAGTGCGAGCATGGAGAAAAGACATAATGTGGTTGCTTCCAAATTGCGGTTCTGCTAGATGGCTATTTTGAGAAGACAGAGGTGCAGATGTGTTGAGGATAGCGTGAACAGGTGAACAGAGTTGTTGGAATGTAAGCTGGGCAGAGAGAAATGTAAAGGAAGGAAGGGATGTTTCAGTATGGTTGAAGAAGAGAGGAGGTGACAGCGGAGGAACAGGGAAGACCCTGGTGCCAGAGATGGGGAAGGCTTGAATCTGTGACTCTTGCAAGATGGCTGTTTTAGATGATGATGAGGATCAGACTGGAAAACTGGGGTAGAATGGCCACAACGTGAAAGATGAGGAGGACAGGGGGAGGGGTTGTCCATGTAGCCATGAAGTCACCCAGGACAATAGCTAGGCTGGGGGTTGAGAGAAAGATGGTAAGAGAGGGACCACCTGTCTGATACACAGGAGAGTGTGAGAGTGGCAGGAAGGCATTTGAAAGGCGAGACATGGGGAGTCTGGATGTCACAGGGCCAAGAGGAAAAGATGGTCTTTGATGTTCATTTACCAGTTGGATGGGAAGAAATGGTTTGGAAGTAACAGTTGGAAGCAAGAAGGGTCACATACTCCACTTTGGAGTCATGGTAGAGAAAGAGAACTGATAACCTCTTGACAGGCTGCAAGAAAACCAGGTCCTGAGGAAGCGGAGCTAAAGAAGGGGAAGAGGTTGTGTTTATTCATTTATATTTTCTCTCCTTATTTACCCACTGTTAGAGATGAGAAAATTGAGGCTCTGGGGACAAGGATTAAAACCCACCTCTCCAGGATTTATTTTTATTTTTATTAAAAAAAATTTTTTTTTGTAACGTTTATTTATTTTTGAGACAGAGAGAGACAGAGCATGAACAGGGGAGGGGCAGGGAGAGAGGGAGACACAGAATCTGAAACAGACTCCAGGCTCTGAGCTGTCAGCACAGAGCCCAACGCGGGGCTCAAACTCATGGACCGTGAGATCATGACCTGAGCCGAAGTTGGACGCTTAACCGACCAAGCCACCCAGGCACCCCTCCAGGATTTATTTTTAAATACTGTTTGTTCATCTACTATCTCTATATGCAGCATGAGAAGGCAAATCACATGCCACGTTGCCGGTATGTGTATAGAAAATGTTAACCATGCATGTCACATATCCCCTACTCAAAAAACAAATCATCATTAAGCCCATCCAGTATCAAATGTAATAAATAATCTCTTAAGAAATTTAGGTTTTTTTGACATATATTTGACATTATTGAATCTCTGTGACAAATATAACCTTTCTTTTAAAAAAATATTTTTGGAGTAACCATGAAAGGTAGAACTTATAAATATGATTTTTAGCAACATGAAAACAAAATAGATCCCCAATCAGGTTTTTCCTTCAAATAGAAATGCAAGATGAGGCAGACCTCTTCTTTACCAAACAGACATGGTGATGTAAGGAGAAAATTCCCAAAGACCAAGACGCCGAGATTCCACCTTTAAGTTCTGTTTCTCCAAGAGCAGGGAGACTCACAAATATTTGTAATACCGATATTACAACAACATTGATTCTAACTAAACAATGTCTTTTAAAGCAGAGACCTCTCCTTTCCTATTGTTCTCATACGTCCTCTTCTTTGAGGAGACAAAATTCTGAGCTCTATATTTAATGTTCATGTTCCATAAACATAGCAGCACTGAGAAGGGAAGCTTTTACAAGTGTGATATCAACTTCAAACATAAAATAAAATTTCTTTGGTACCATTATTTCACACAGACCTAAACAGAGTTTATAATTCATATATAGGTAGTGAATATTTTGTAAAAGTTTATCATCAAGCCCTGGTATATCAGGAATCCAAAGGGAACTTAATCTAGCAAATGTGTTACATCAAAAGCTGTCTTGTGTGGACACGGTATTTCTTAACCTGTTTTTCTTATAACTCAAAATACGCTCTTAAACATCAGCTGCCTTGTCACTATATGTTGGGTTCAGATAATGTAGTCAGCATCATGGTGAAAATTACAGATGTCAGCAGCAGGGGTGAGGGGATTCTTAACTCTTGCCCTGACCTTTAGGTAACCTTCAACAAGTCCTCTGAATTCTGAAAGCTCCTCTCCTCATCTTTGGAAGAATACAACAGTGACACCCACCTTGGGGGCCTACGGAGTGGGGGGGGAGTGAAGAAGGTGCTGTGGGAAGTCTTTGGCAAAGTATACAATGCAATACAGAGAAGGTCCCTAGAATCAATTAGTAGTAACTAATAACATTATTAATTATAGATAATTATAAATAATTATTGGCCCCACTTCTCTCAAGATCCCACTCATGTTCCACTATTTTAATGAACACCCATATCCTACCAAGTGTCCATGACCTTTCTTCCAGTTCCCGAATTCATAGAGGATACACCATGTGAACTACATGATTTGGTTCTTGATCATGTACTGTCATGAATCATTCTCCAGGTGACGTTATAAATGTAATTCCTGTATTGTCATGGGTTGGTCCCCTGTAATGTTTCATGTATAATTCCTATCACCTCCTTTAAGAAATCCTCCACTATAGCCCTTACATCTCTTTCAGCTTACCTAGGTGAGCTCTGTGCTTCCCTGGGATTCTGTGCCTTTATTTTTACTGTATCAAGTAATACTAAGTTAAAAATTTTAATTTACATGTAAATACTTTCCCTATTATATCGCATCTTCCTGTGCCTTACCCATCTCTCTAGGGTTGGGTAACCCTACAACTGAACTGACCCATACTTGTATTATAAATTTCAAGAGTGTGGATGCTGCTTTTTTACTGTCTTTTTTGGCTACTCTCTAGTAAGGCTGAGTGTCTAGTTGATGAGGCATTATGTTTAATGATGCCTCTCCCACTAGGCATCCTACCCATGTGATAACCACTGGAACACAAGTAAGGTGGGAGGGTTAATAAGTAGGACAGGAAATAAAAATTCTGTATCAAAAAAGTTTGGGGAACTGTTAATCAAGTAGGTATTGCAAGACTTTTCAGAATCTTTCCTATGATAATATCATTTATGACTCTTACAAAGGGGAGAATAATTGAAACTCAGTGCTCTTTCTATTGTGGGAGTGGGGAGTACGGAGTTATTGTAGGGAGTTACAGTCTTTTAGGAGCACTGCAGAAACCAACATGGCCATGATCCATCCATGAGATAACCCACATGTGCCTGGTTATCAAAGGCCTCTGAACTTTATTTTTTTTAACAAGAAAAAACATTTTATTAACAGAGAAAACCATAGTTACAAAGGCCTCTGAACTTTAAAATCACATAGCTCTCAACTAAAGTTGTGAGATATATAAACACCACAATTTACATACATATATTCTAACCCCAGTTTCCTTCAGAGTTCTTACTGCCCCTTCCTTCCTTTCTTCCTTCCTTCTTTTCTTCCCTCCTTCCTTCCCTTCCTCTCTTTTCTCCTTCCTTCCTCTCTTTCATTGTTGCCTTTGCTCCCCAACCCTCTCCCTCCTTCTCACTTTTTTTTGCAAATTTGCTTATTGTGGTTCTTCTCCAACATACTCATACATGTCACGAGAGAAGGAAATTTACCTGTCTTTTTTACCGCCAAAATTCCAGGGCCCAGAACATCACCTAGTGTAAACTAAGCCCTCAATAAATATTTAGAAATGAAAGAAGTGTCCCTCTTTGATTGTACAAAATTTAAATAAGTGTTGACCAGACACCAGTCCCAAATGCTCTGTTCACTAAACTGACCTGGTATATGACTTTTTAAAGAAAATCACTTAGTTGTTTAGCACACAGCATACCAAGAGAATAAATCTATTGAAACATCAAGTCAGTTCCTAGACAGAATTATATTTGGCAAGAAAGGGAAATCCCTGAGGCCATGCCTAGGGGTGAAGCACAAACTCCATGAAGGCAGGACCTTGGTAGATGAGCCAGCTGCTGGTCTTGTAATAGAGACAGAGGTACCTTTTAATGGAGACAGAAAGCTCTGATTGGTGGAGTATCATGGGAAATTTATATTTTTCTTACATTTTTTTTTCAGTTTCAAATGGCATTTTGGGCTTTTTATAAGATGACTGACTGTAAATCCCTATTTCTCTTGTTAGTGAGCCATCGATTATTTGTATAGTCCTTATCACCCAGGAGTAAAGACCTATTCAATCAGTGGATGAAAACACAATATGTGATGATGTTCATATTCCATCATGTTGCAATAAAATAGAAAAAGTTTCACAGGCAGATTCCCTTGCCCCTCAAGACATGTCTCCTTACCTGTGTCTATAAATGACAGCACCTATCCCAACACCTCAGGAAATCAGCCAAAGTAATTTATTTTTGTGTCTCTGGTTGCAAAAGTTTGAATAATCAGATAGTGAAACATATATGACTTAGATTAAAGGGAATGGCAGCCTTATATCACAGTATCAGGGAAGCAATTCTTGCAAACAAGGATGTTTACTAGAAAATGCCTAGCTTAGAATTCATCTTGGCAAGAAAAATGATGTAAGACCTTCTGCCAGAATCCATTCCATTTTTAGGATAACAAAAGGAAAGAAAGCTTCTAGAGCTCTCCCTGAAACCATATTTCTAAGCAATACTTCTAGGAAATTTATTTTTTCACCTAATAATGTATGCATTTCCCCTTTGGCCCTCTTAACTTTTCTGAATTCTTTAATTGATTCTATATGGTAAAATTTCTATTGTCCAGGCTTAATTCATGGCAATGGCAGGGGCATTACCTGAACAAGGCCATCACTGGCCACCACAGCCAGTTCCCATAAGTCAGAAAATGAGGTCTTCATTCCTTTGATTTAAAGTTTAATAGGCAGAGAGAAATCTTTTTTCCTTATTTCTCAGTTATCTGGAGATGGGAAGGAATCCAATAAAATTTGGCATATTCAAAATTCACGTGTTCTAAATTATGTTCAAATTTACATTTAACAGATTCAAAAAAAGGAGTGGCATGCAATGTAGCCATTTTAAGTTGAGGACTGAGGGCTGGGAAAACTTGAAGTTCAAGTAATATACATCACTGATGAGAAAAGTGGATGTCTTTTGGGTGATGGATTTCATTAGAAAGATGGCGAACCAAATACTGTACACCCTATGTTCCCTCAAAGCCTAGCAAAGTGTTATACCGAACATTTTTGAATTGCGTTTGCATAAATTAGTGAGCAAGTAAGAGAGGGAATGAATGAATAAATGAGGCAACAAGAGATTAGGAAAAATGACCCCAAGTTACATATTTGCTGAGAGGATTTCCATCTACATCAAAGGGGTTAGTTCCATGAAATGAAGACCTTATCTGTTTCGTTCACCATAGTTTTCTACAAGCTCTTATATGATAATGGGCGGTTCTGTTTTGTAATGTTCTACAACAAAATCCTACTCATTCTTCAATATTTTCTCCTAATCCTCGACTTCTGTACACGAACTGACACCCATCCTGAAGGCAATGTGCTCTCGGGCATCTTGTTTGAATCATCTGCCTCACTAAGCAAAGCGTCCGGAGTTAGCAGGGGGCTCTCAGGGAAGGATGACATTCTAAAATCTTGCATGGCTTGACTGAGAAGACTATACAGAGTTTTAAGATAAAATTAGGCAATCGATATTTTGACCAGTTTTACATAATCATCCCAAATTTTGGTCTCTAGCATTCTATTTCTTTCAATTGCTCAAAGAAAGCAAGCTTGGGCAGCAAACGTGTCCACCCAGAAACTGATGAAAGGTGAGAATCTAACATAAAGGCAGCAAAACACATAAAATAGGAGGCTTTGTGCCCGTATGCCACAAGCTTAATTCCACTTGGCGAGAAAAGATTATCATTTAGACACACAGGGAATAAAGTGGAAATAATCACAGGGCAGGGTATACAGAAGCATGCAGTGTTGTCTAAAACTTTTTATTATGATAAAACTAATGCATCAGGAATGTAAATATTTTGAAGAGAATAAAGAGGAAAATGAAAAAAAAAAAGGTAATGCCATGACTCACAAGTTTAAACTATTAATATTTTTATATATTTCCCTATTATTTTCTATGCCCACCTGCATGTGTGTCTAAGGATGGGAATTCATTTCCTATTCATGCTTAATTTGTAACCTGGTTTTTTTTCCACTAAGCATAATAATATTAACACTTGTCTACATCACTTGTTCTGATCTCGCGTAACATTCCTTAGTGGGGCAACGATGTGTGGCTGACAGTGGTTTCACTGTACTGATCCCACCCAAAGGCTTACTCAAAGCTTTTTTTGCCTGCTTTTGAGGCTACTGGTGACACGAAAACCTCGTGGAATCTCAAAGAGAGTTCATCCAGGGATGCAGACCCAAAAGATCATGGCAGAACGTAAAGACCACAGCTTTCTTCCTGTGGCACGTCTGTCTTCATCTCTGGAATTTGGCAAGCTTGCTTCCACTGCCACTCCTCCTTCTGCTATTAGCCTGGGGAGGTCACCCAGCTTCCTCTCTGTTGTTCTAGTTATGGAAACACTTGTGAAGAATGGCTAAAATGGTTTCTTTGCCCAGAGGTTGCTCTATATGCTTCATTAATTAAATCCATATGTAAGTTACAGAAGATCCCTTTTCATGTGGAGTTATACCATGAATACACTACTCACTATATGTGCCGGTCCTTTAAATGGCTGGAATCTTGGTAGAGTTCTGGAGAACAGAGGAAAAAGGAGCGGGAGATGGACAACAGTGCTAACAGTATAACCATAAAACCCAGTCTTTAAACTCAGTGCTTTAATTAGTTCGATATTGACTTTTTTCTCCCAATAAAGGTGCACTATCATTCATTATCTCATAAATCTCCTTTAGTATAATAAAGAGTTTTTCTGGCCTTTGTTCCTGGTTCCTCATACAAAGCTTCTAAAACCCCTGAAATTCCCTGAGTTAATGGGGTGTCTGTTATGCTATTAAGGTGACTGACAGTGAAGACCCTAGATGGCTTCAGCTGTGCTAGCTGGACTGGTCCCCAGAAAGTTCTACCATGCAGTGACAGGGCTGAGACATAGATGAGCCCAGCCTCTGGGAGAGGAAGGACCTGGAGATTGGGTTCCACCACATGGCCATTGATCTAATGAATCATGTCTACATAATAGAATGCCAATAAAATCTCTGGACACCAAAGCTCAGTGGAGTTTGGTGGCTGGTGAACAGACCGATATGCTGGAAGGGGGCCAAACCCTTATTCCATGGGTAGAGGGCACAGAAGCTCTGTGTTTGCTCCCAGACCTTGTCTGATGCGCATCCTTAAGAATATAACTGTAATTATAAGCATTGTTTTTGAAGGTCTGGGAATAGTTCTAGTATATTAGGGGCACCTGGCTTACTCAGTCAGTAGAGCATAAGACTCTTGATCTCAGGGTTGTAAGTTCAAGCCCCATGTTGGGTGTAGAGCTTACTTAAATATTAATATGTATTAATATTAATTATAATTAATAATATATTATACAATACAATTATAAGTATAATAATTATATAATTATTATTTAATATGTTTAAATATATCAAATATATAAATTATATATTAAATATATAAATATATTAAGTGTAATTATTTAATAACATATTATAATTATTAATTAGATATAATAATTATTATAATTATATTGTTTTATATATATATGTATGTGTGTGTATGTATATATATATGTGTGTATATATACACACATATATATATATAACAGTTCTGGCAAATTATCAAACCTGAGGGGCATTATAGGAACATCCTGGGTTGGTAGCCTTCTGCTCCCAAGTTTTGGTGGCCTGGGGACACCCAATGGTAAGTGTCTGAAGGGCAGACTTGTTAGGGTCTGTGCTCTTAAATCTGTGGAGCTTAGGGCTAACTCCAAGTGGTTAACATCAGAATTCAACTGTATTGTAATATATCCAGTTGGGATGGAGATAAGTCCTTCCCAACTTTCTGATGTAGGAATTGTATTTCAAGTTTTACAGGGGAAATAGCAGGTAATACAGGCAGTAAGTGGCAGACCTAGAATTAAAACCCAGATCTATGTGATTCCAAGTCTGCGATCTTTCTGCTTCGTGCCAAACTGCTCTAATACTCACAAAGGTTAGATACTACAAATGCTTATCCCAGGGCCATTACCAGCAATGGTGCTGAAAAGAGAACTGCTGGGAGAAACTTTTCTGGTCCATTCAGTCTCCTTAGTGTGAGAAGTGTTCAGAGCAATGTAATTTTGCAGAATAAACCTGCAAGCACTCAGACAAAGGAAACTGTCCTGGGATGTGGCCTAAATAAACAGCTTTTTCATGTGGCACAAAGGTTTCCTGATTTCCTCTAAGGAATGAAAGTTCCACAGTCTCGAGTGCTAATCAATACTTACCGAACTCCTGCTGTTCGAGACCACTATGTTAGACTCTAAGGATACAGAAAGTAGAAGCTAGGGCCCCTGCCCTTGAGCACCTAACAACCCAGTTGGCAAGAAAGATCAAAGCAGAGCAGGAGAAATAATTTAAACAAAAAATATCATCCAAGGAAGATGTTCCTGGGAGTTAGTCTAGAAGGCTCCCTGGATGAAGACTAGAGCCAGGCTTTGAAATGTGTGTAGGATCTAAAGGAATGATTCCCAGGAATGGAGTAGAGCAGTGTCTGCAACGTGCCTAGTGCAGTGTCGTCAATGCAAATGATAAGGATGGTAAGGATGATAATGATGATAGTAATTCAAGCAATTCTGCAGTGTAGCCATCCACTTCCTCGTTGGAGTGCCCAGGGATAAAATAGCTAGGTGCATGTTTTGAAATGTCATTTTGAAACATACAATATTTAATTTTGTTCCTAGAGACCTTTGAATTAGAGGTGCTTTTACACCTTAAAGGAACAAATGCTCTTAAAGGAGGGAAAGACCTCTATTAAGGGTGTAATATACCTGTAGGTGCCCTAAATGGAGGCACTGGTTATGCAATAAGGAAACTCCCAAAGCCTAGGGGTTTACAACACAAGGAAAGGATTGAATGTGATGCAACTTTAAGCTCTTTGGGTCACCATCCCCATTAGTGAGGTCACACACCGTTAGTAAGATGCTAACACAGGTGGCAGGCCAGTGTCCCCAGACCATGCTGGGGAACCATCCCTCTCTCCCTCCTTCTGACACTGTGTGGCTCAGGAAGGGTTGAGCCACCCTGTGTTCATGGCCAGGCCCTGAATGATTTAAGCCAGTCACGGTTTCCTCTTTCTACCATGACTGATTCAAGATGGATATAAGAACAAATCTGAGCCAAGAAGAGGAAGGGTGTCTGTCTAAGGATCTGTACAAAAACAGTCAGAGCAGACCCCTCCTCTTCCCTCAGTGTAGTTCAAGGACATCCGTAAGCTTTCAGTCAGCAGCAGCCATTTGTGAAAAAGAAAAAAAGAGCTGAGAATGGGGACAGGCACAGTGTGTGCACCTGAAGACGAAGCCAGCACTACAAAAGGCAGAGTGAAAAAGAAAAATCAGGTTCTGGTTACAATGTATGTGTTACTGGATCAAGCGTTGCCTGAACATAAAAGTATCTCTGAATCTTTTGGGTCTGTGAGCCAAGAACTACCCTCCCCATCCCCCTTTTCTGCTTAATTTCATTTGAGTTGTTTTTTCTCTCTTTTACAATCGAGATATTCCTAACTAGTAACAACAGATGAGCAGGCTCTGAGATTATTTCATTTGCTTCATTCAATTCACGGTATGATAATGTTCACTCTAAGTATTAACGGTTTGTGTAAAACAAATGCCTAGCAACATTTTCTATGCAGAATTCACTATGGATATTTGCAGTAGCCTATATTTGGAAATATGACATGTGAATATTGATCAAATCTATGGGGCCATAATGATTACTACATAATGGCATATTCTAATGAGGTCTTATATTCAAAATTCAAGTTCATCAGTGAAGATAATTACATGTGGAATATCACAGTTTGATAAAACATTCACATGTGGCAAATTTTAAAGCACTATGTACATGAAATAATTTAGATGAAGCCCTTGCCAACTCTCATTCTCATTTTGAATTTAGTGACTTGCTTTTCATTCCGGCAGTTGTACCCCTGCCTGATCCCAGAGCCCTTAGGGTCTCCTCAGATGACAATCTCAGTTCAGAACATGAGTAGTCACTACCAGGATGATAGCCAGGGGGATGGGGAGCAAAGAGACATGACACGCTTGTGCAGCACGGTCCTTGCTAACTCCCAGATGCCCACACACTGCATCTCATTTCTGCCATCAAGGCTCTAAAGCTATGTGATGTGAAGAATGGGGCTGCTTGGAGGACAGAGAGGACCATCCAAACCACTCTGTCCTCACTGGGCGCTCCATAGGTACACATCAAAACACTCTTGACCTCTCCAAGTCCCAGTACTGTCACCTATAGAGAGTCACTCCTAGAAACCACATCACTCCTATATTCAGAAGACCTCTTCTCTCTTTGCCTCTGCTCTGCCCATCATCCTTGCGAAGAGTAAGTGACGGGGTCTGAAGAACCACCAGTGATTCCTTATATAGACTCCCTGGATGCTAAAACTCGGGAGGGGTCTCTCTCTCCTGGCGTGCCAAAGCCTGCTGGGCCTTGACAAAGAGCTTCCTGGGGCTATGGTAGAGGAGGATTCCTATGTCTGGGCAGGAGTGGGAGTTGATAAGCCTAGTATTACACAGAAGACTGAATTTTTTCCTGCTTCCAGCCTTTCCCTTTGTGCCTAGCACTAACCTCTCTCACTGCAACAGCAAAGGTTAGATACTGCTTTTTTCATGGAGGCCAGAGCCAACAGAACAGCATGTTTAACCTGCCCGATGAAAACCAAAGGTCACATTATTATTAATTAATGATAATCAATAATAATATATGTAAATAGATATATTTCTATATCTTTATATTTCTTTACAATACCACATAACTTTTTATTATCTTTTATATACAAAACTTCTTAAAGACTATTAGCTTTTTCTCATTTTCACACTTCTTTCAGAGATAAATGTTTAAGGCAAAATTAATTATAATATGTTTAGGGGTTCATAGCAGATGTAAAGGTAAATATAAAACAAAAAGAGCACAAAGGCCAGGGTGAAGTCACCAGAAGGGCACTGTGGCAACACTGAAGGTGGCTGTGAGGAGTTCAAGTTGCAGATGGTGATCTCTAGAACAACCAACTAAAAATTAACACAAAGAGGTACAGCTAAAAAAAAAAGTCAATAGAAAGTATAAAATGGAATACTAGGAATATACCTGATTTTTCTAAAACAAGGCAGGAAAGGAGGTACAAAGGAAGGTACAAGTAAGGATATTATGGAACATTGTTATTGGCTGAATTGTGTCCCCTCAAAATTCAGATGTTGGAGTCCTAAGCCCAAGTACCTCAGAATGTGAGTGTATTTGGAGAGAGCGTCTTTAAAGAAGTAATTAGGTTAAAATGAGGTCATTCAGGGCGGGCCTTAATCCAACACGACTGGTGTCCTTATAAGAAGAGGAAATATTGGGGCGCCTGGTTGGCTCAGTCTATTGAGTGTCCAACTCTTGATTTCAGCTCAGGTCATGATCTCGTGGGTTTGAGATCGAGCCCCACTTCGAGCTCCGCACTGGACACAGAGCCTGTTTGGGATTCTTCCTCTGTTTCTCTCTCTCTCTCTCTCTCTGAAATAAGTAAATAATAGATAGATAGATAGATAGATAGATAGAAGAGGAAATTGGACACAAACAGGCATGAGGGGAAAGACAACATGAAGACACACAGAGAAGGCCATCTTCAAGCCATGGAGAGAAGCCTAGGACAACTCCCTCCCTCCCCTTTATCAGGAACCAACCCTGCTGATGCCCTCATTTCAGACTCCAGCCTCCAGAGCTGTGAGAAAATGACTTTCTGTTATCTACCCAGTTTGTGGTACTTGGTTATGGCAGGCCTAGGAAACAAATACACACATAACCGAAACAAACACCAAAAAGATAAACATAAAATCCAACTACATCAATACTTCCTTTGTAAGTAAACGAATTAGCACTCCATATAAAATGCAGACCTTATCAGACAAGATTTTAAAAAAGCAAGAATGTTTACAAGAAACATATTTAAACATAAAGACACACACAGGTTGAAAGTAAAGTAACTGAAAAAGACAGACCATGCATACACAAAGCGTAAGGGAGGCGGCACAGCCATATCATATCAGACAAAGTAGATTTCAGAACAGAGAAAATTACCAGAGGAAAAACAAGGACATTTCATAATTACTAAAAGGGCAATTCATCAACAAAACATAACTATTATAATACATATGCAACATACATGGATCAGTTGTATTTGCATTATTCTGATAATAAACAATTGGAACACACTATTAAATTTATAACAGCACCCAAAATACTAAGCGTCTTAGAACAAATCTAATGGAAGATGTGCAAGTCCTCTGCACTGAAAATTTCAAGACATTCTCAGAGAAATTAAACAAAATTTAAATAAATGAAGAGGTATATAATTTCCAGGATCTGAAGTCTCAAAATTGTGAAGGTGTCTATTGTCTCCAAATTGATCTGTGGATTTAATTCAGCCCTAAGCAAAATCCCAGCAGGCTTTCTTGGGGGAAAATGGCAAAGTAATCTTAAAATTTATATGGAAATTTAAAGGGTCTAGAATAAGAAAAACAATCTTAAAAAAAAATTGGAGAACTTATATTCTATTATTTCAAAATAAAGTTATAGTAATTGAGACAGTATGGTATTGGTATAAGATAGATCAGTGGGAAAGAACAGAGAATCCAAAGACAGGCCCACACATAGACAGACAACTGAGTTTTAAGGCACAAAGACAATGGAGAAAGGAAAGCTATTTAACAAATGGTGCTGGAATAACTGGATGTTTATATGGAATAAACAGAAATCTCAGCCACTATTTCATGCCATATACAAAAATTAATTCAAGTTAGATCATATACCTAAACAGAAAGCTTAGAGAAATAAAGTTTCTAGAAGACAACACAGGAAAGAATATATCTTCATGACTTGTAGGCAAAAGATTTCTTATACAGAACACAAAAATGGGGGTGATAATGGTGGGAGGGGAAACACAAACCTGACTTTGTCAAATTTAAAGTTTCTGCTCATCAAGGACCCCATTTAGTAAATAAGTAGGCCCACAAACTAGGAGAGAATATTTCCAATACATATATTTGATGAGTGATTCATATCCAGAACAAAAAACAACAAAATTAAAAAACATGGACAAAACACTACAACTAATTCTTCAAAAAGAAGATAACACACAGTCAATAAGTTTTTAACATCACTGCTCATCATGTAATGCAGATTAAAACCACTACGAGGTATTATTTCACATATGCACAAATAGTGAAAGTAAAGACAACGATATCAAATGTGGGCAAAAATGAACATCGAGACCTTTGCACATTGCTGGTGGAGTTTAACATGATACAACAATTTTAGATAAGAATTTGGCAATTTCTTATTAAAGTTAAACATTTATGTGCCCCATGACCCAGGAAGTGCACTCCAGGTATGTACCCAAGAGAAAAGAAAGCACAGGTTACTAAAAGATTAGTACCAGGATGATCAAAGCAACCTTATTCATCATAGGTAAAATTGGGGAGGGGATGAAAATCCACTGACAAAAGAACATTCAGAAACAAATTTCATAAAGTAAAATACTACTCCACAATGAAAAGGAATATTCATGAGAATATCACTATGCTATTCCATTTAACTTAAGTACAAGATTATATAAAGTTGATACATGGTGACAGAAATCAGAAAATCACTGCTTCTGACGTGTGGGTGATGGTGAGAGAGATAAAATGGACTGGAAGGCAGTATGAGGGAACTTTCCCGAATGATGGAAATATTCCATGTCATGTTTTGAGTGGTAGTTACAACTCTCAAAACTTATCAAACTGAACACTTAAGATTTGTACATCTGGGGTGCCTGGGCGACTCTGTCCATTGAGAGTCCGACTTCGGCTCAGGTCATGATCTTGCAGTTTGTGAGTTTAAACCCCACGTTGGGCTCTGTGCTGACAGCTCAGAGCCTGGAGCCTGCTTCGGTTTCTGTGTCTCCCTCTCTCTGCTCTTCCCCGCTCCTGCTTTGTCTCTGTCTCTGTCTCTCTCTCTCAAAAATAAACAAACATTAAAAACGTTAAAAAGAAAAGATTTGTACAATTTATTGTTTTTAAATTTTACCTCAATTTTAAAAACTGCTCTTCTATGGCCAAATAGTCATTGGAAAGCATGATAGAGTTTTACAATTTAATTATTGCATACTTCTATACCTACGGTATAATAAGCCCAAAGGAAATATGTCAAAGAATGATGTGTAGTCTTTGCCATCAATGAGTTAAAATCCAGCAGAGAAGACAGCATGCACGTGAGCACTAGATCTCAAGTATGTGATACAAAGCTTAACACTGGCAATGCAGGTACATCATTGGGATTCAAAAGAGGGAGATGTAAGGGTAATACTAGCGAGCCATGAAAATAAATGAGGGGGATCTGTAGGTCTGATGTGGAATAATCTCCAAGGCTATATGCTGAGATGAAGAAGGAGGGGAAGAACGATGTGCAGAGAGAACTTCTATTTTCTGGTATAGACAACTGTCTTTGGAGACATTCAAGAAGCTGTGAAGAGAAACAATGAGGGTTGCATGGCAGGAAGCTGTATTTTCACTGTATGCCTTCGTAATATTTAGGTGTGATTTTTTTTTACCTGATGTAACTGCATCTTTTTTTTTTTTTTTTTTGACAGAGAGAGAGAGAAAGAGAGGGAAGGGGAGAGGGGTGGAGAGAGAGAGACAGAGAGAGAGAGAATCTTAAGCAGGCTTGATACTCTGCATAGAGCCCCATGACTCTGGGATCATGACTTGAGCCAAAATCAAGAGCTGGATGCTCAACTGACTGAGCAACCCAGGCACCCCACAACTGCATCTTTTGAAATTAACTACAGTCAGCAAACAGAAAAAGATGTAGATATCACCTCTCGTTTAGGGGGATGAGAAATGGAGAGGTTCAGTAATGGCTTTATGAAAGAGTGGGCATGAGCTGGGTCTTACAGGATGGGCAGGAAAAAAGGAATAATAGTCAAATTTCCACACCTTGAAAACCAGGAAATAGTGCATCATCTTTCTCTGTGTACCACATATACCAACAGACTCTTCCCTGTGTAATCAGTCCCAAGGCTAAGAAACAAATGTGTACTCCATTTCTTGGAACAGGCTCTGATGTAGGAGCAGTTTGTGTTTTGCATGAGTTGCGCGCTCTGATTTAAATGTTTGCTGTAGGTAATATTTTGTTACCTTCTTGGCATCATAGACGCAGAGAGAAAAAATAAATCTACCCAGCTGTTCTTAAATTGCCTCTCAACATGCAGTCCACCTCCCCTGGGCTTTTCCTCTCATGGAAGCTCTGCCCTGCTGGGCTGACACTGTGGGTGACTAATCCACAGTGTAGGAGGAACCGGAGGGGGAAAACCCCTTTGTCCCACAGCCTGCCCCGCCCCCTCCCCAGGGTTCAGTTCCCTTGCACCCATTCCATGTTCTGTACCACAGCAGAAATTCCTGCAAGTTTCTGACATGGGTATGGCATCATCTCTGGTTTTCTTCCTGTTTTTGAATTCTTTTGGTCTTTTGGGACACTTTATGGAAGGGGAAGGAAGTGCTCAATTTCTTTTTTTTTTTTTTAAGTTGATTCATTTTGAGAGAGACAAAAACAGTGTGAGTGGGGAAGGGGCAGAGAGAGAGAGAAGGAGAGAGCGAGAGAATCCCAAGCAGGCTCCGAACTGTCAGTGCAGAGCTCTACGCGGGGCTCAAACTCACCAACCGTGAGATCATGACCTGAGCTGAAACCAAGAGTCGGAGCCACCCAGGTGCCCGCAAGGGTTTGATTTCTAACCCTTAAAGGACCACCTTCCCTAGATGCCAGCCTGAGCTATTACCTTCGCAGTACTGGACAGTACTAGGAAACATGCCCCGGTGTTGCTATGTTTTACATAATCAATCTTACTGTGTTGTATTGGAATTAAAACAGTAGGTGTTTGGGTTGTATAGACAGGGCTCAGATCCCAGCTCCATCACAGTCCCGGGCAGTGAATGAACCATTTTTAGCCTCATTTTCCTCATCTGCAAAATGCAGACGTTACTAGCAGCTACTTCATAGAATAGTTACAAGGATCAAATGAAATGGTACATTTAAAGCTTCAGCCCAGTCCCTGGCACACAATAACTGCTTAGTAAATATTTAAAAGGATTTTCCCAATTTTCCCTCCCTGTCAGATGTGGGGTCTAAACTCGAGCGCTCCCACATGGATTCAGATTTCTCACACCTGAATTTTTTTTCAAGAATAGGTTTTTTTAATTAATTAATTATTTATTTATTAAGAAACCATAGTTCATGGTCAGATTGAATTTGATCTAATCTTAAAAGCACCATAAGGAAACCTGGAAAGATGCATCTTAGCTGTCTAGACAGGGCACTCCGGAGAGCCAGACCCTTTTGGAGACCCAAGGCCTGTGGCTCTCAATTCCCCCATGTGGAAAGTAGAATTCCATTGTCATCAAAATTTCACCAAGATGCATGCGGCCGCACTCCTACATGGATGGATCTACATTCTCAGGTTACGGGGCTGTGGGTTTTTCTTAATGAAGAAGGGGATTTGTGCCCTCCCAAGCCTGATATGTAGAGAAGGAGCTGAGGATTAAAAGGGTGAGATGATGAGGATTTAGGCGGATCTATGGCAAATCATTACTGGAGTGCTTGAGTTACCGGCCCCAGATGAAGGGAAGCCTCTCTCGCCCAAGACCATTTTCTTCAGTAGTAACAGGCAGGCAAAGCCTTTTCCTTTTCAAATCATTCTCTAATGAGAAACGACTTAAGCTAGGGAACTTCTCTGCACAATAAATTGGACAGATTGAGGGATACGCTGAAAGAGGATCCAGTAACAGGACGAAAGCTCTTCTGTCCCACAGATCCGCATCGGCAGGGATTGGAATTGGGTGTTCCAGACACCTGACAGGCAGCCTGCAGAAACACTTGCCACAGGATCAACCTGAGACAGGCGCACGTGTGTGAGATCCTGCCCCTGCTCTCTCCCCACCGGCACCCCCTGAACAGTGTTCAAAATCCTTGAACGGCTTCGTGTTTCTCTCAAGACAAAACGGCAAATCCTCTGCACGCCCTGCAGATTCCTGCATGGCCCACACCCTGCTTCCTCGCCTAGAGATTCTGTCCTCTCTCGCTGCCTGCCGGCCACACCGTCTTCGACTGGAACATACTTCCACTGCCCCAGGGCCTTTGCAAATGCTATCCACTCTACTTGGAATACTCCACTTGGCTCCTCCTCATGCTTTAGATCCTAGCTCAAGTATTTACAGTACCATTGGCCCTCTTCATAACTCTTAAAATTGCAGTCAATAATTAATTATATAATTAACTTATTAACATTATCTGCATCTAAATTTCTCATTGGAATAAAAATTCCCCAGGGGCGCCTGGGTGCCTCAGTCAATTAAGCGTCCAACTCCGGATTTCGGCTCAGGTTATGGTCTCACACTTCATGAGTTCGAGCCCCAAGTTGGGCTCTGCACTGACAATGCAGAGCCTGCTTAGGATTCTCTCTCTCTCTCTCTCTCTCTCTCTCTCTCTCTCTCCCTTTCTCTGCCCCCCCCCTGCTTTCTCGCTCTCTCAAAATAAATAAACTCAAAAAAAAAAAAAAAAAAGGAATTCCTGAAGGACAGGTACTATGTCTACTATATTGACAATTCTATTCCTAGTGTTTGCAAAAGGCAAGCATTCAATAAATAATCACTGACTGAGTGAATGAATGGATTCTTACCCTCTATCAGCACCAGGAGCTTAGATTATAAATCTCTAAGCACAACACATCTATGAACTGAAACTTGTGAGTCACGTGGCACCATGAGCGCTAGCTGATACAGACTTACACGGTATCTGCAGTGTGTTGTGTGTGGGTGGGTGGATAGCAATTGATCTATGTCCTCTCCCTTTTCTCTGTTCTCTCTCCCTGGGTTGCATTTGTGTTCCTAGGTTCTCTGCCTTGTGGCCCTTTGTCTCTTCACTTCCTCCACCCAGTGCCTCTTACCACTTATTTCTCCTTTTTTCAATTCCTTCCCAAGGGCCAGGAACTTGCTGTGCTTTGGCAGCCTCATTGGTATTCATCACACTTGGCTCCCAGGCTCCTGATCTGATGGCTGTCTTACTTCCAAAGTCTGCCTACTTCCCTGCCAAGATATTTAGGAACTGTTACTCCCAGAAGAACATTGAGAAGATAGATTTTCCTTCTCTCTTTTCATTCATAGGGATACTATTTTTGGCTTCAGGGCCATGAATTTAAGGCAACGATGATTTTTTTTAACCCTGGGGTGAGTTGCAGGAGCCCTATGGTACTTTCCACTGAATATGCCATGGATCTCCTTAGTAATCCCTTAAAAAAAAAAACCAAAATAGTAATGACATAGTTAGTTCTTCAAGAGGATGAAAACTGTATGATGAGGACTTTGGAAATGAAAGCTGTTTGGAAAAAAATTGAAAATTACATTCAATGTTATTGGGTCTGGGAAACCATTATACTAGGGACTTAATTATTTATGTGTTCATCAATTTAATGAGACATTACCATTAAGGTTTAATGGTAAACCTTGCCAAATTCTGGTAGATACCAGGGCTACACTCCCTTTGTCTTGATATGGAAAGTTGCCTGCAAGGACCCCAGGGCTCTGTGGTCCATGAGCCCATCCCTGACAGGCACAGAAACCATGATGCTGAAGAAGGTGATGATGTTGAACAGGCACTGCTTTTATATCTACTTCGTGATACAATGGTATAAAAAGCATTTGGGAGTTCCGCCTACATGAGGCATACATTCATCTTGCAAGAGATAGACAGTAAACAATAAAACATACATGTGTGGCAAGTGTAACAAATCAGGCTATCATGAGTTAGTTATAAGCACTGAAAATCTATGTTCTCTTCCACAGCAAGAAAGGCATTTCCTATTTTGCCTTAGCCATGCTATTTGCACTGTCCCGTTATTGCAGTGTTTCTCAAGGTGTGACTGACAATCCCCTAGTAGGTCATCGAATTAAGTTTTAAAACATTTTTTAATTAATAAAATAGAACAGAAAATGTCAGACTATCTCCTATATTAAAGGTCACTACTGAACTTTGTTTCAGAGTTAAATGTACGGATACATTGGTTCTGATATAGAATATGTCTTAGAGTAGGTCCTCATCAAAAATGTGTCAAAGCATGGCTTCTTGAGCCAGAATTTCAGCAATGTCTCATCCCATACTATGGGCTAAGGGACCATTTATAATGATGGCAAGCCAGGCATCCAGTTCCTTTTGGTGACAAGAAATCCAGCCTCATTTCATAGGACCCTCATGTCTTCCAATTATGAATTAGAAAATATTATTTGAACACATGCCCAAGGAGAACTGAAAATAAGTTATCATTCAGCACACGCAATTTTAAAAATGGTATTATGGGGTGGGAAGCATTGGTAGGCTTTCCTAATTATAGATATGCCACAGGGTTACTAAATTACTCAATCCATTCAATAAGTCTTTATTGAGTATCTATCATGTCCCAGGCAATGTTTTGAATAAATCTTGCATGGTTCTTACACTCATTCGGTTTATAATCATACTCTTCACTTTCTAAATTAGTGATCCTCAATCCGGCAGCAAAATACAATCATCATGGAAGCTTTTGAAAAACACCAATTCTCATTCCCAAAGGTTCTGGTTTAATTAGGGTAGGGATCCAGAATGAATATTTTTGGAGCTGTCCAGGTGATTCTAATACGCAGGCAGTACTGAGAACCAATGGTCTGCAACAGACAATAAGAATCTTGTCAATTTGTATATTATTTAACTTTGTCTGAGATACACGGAATATTTTCTGTCTCAGGGTGGTACAATGAATTCCTCTTACTAAAGTAAGGAGCTGAAAATTCCTCTAAAAACGTTCGCATCTGTAAAATCTTCCAGTTGATTTTTATCATTTTTCACTGGCTGAAGACTGGTTAACAACAGGTCTTTCACTGTTTTTAAATCTTAACTTTTTCCATTCAGTATGAATTTTGAATCCCATTTATGGAAGCATTTAAATTCCCCATTATTGACCATTCCTCCTACATGGTTATTATTAAGGACATATATAATCCTTTAATTTCCATTTTTAGTGTCAAGTGTCTAATTAAAGTTCCAAGTGTATACTGGGGCGCCTGGGTGGCGCAGTCGGTTAAGCGTCCGACTTCAGCCAGGTCACGATCTCGCGGTCCGTGAGTTCGAGCCCCGCGTCAGGCTCTGGGCTGATGGCTCGGAGCCTGGAGCCTGTTTCCGATTCTGTGTCTCCCTCTCTCTCTGCCCCTCCCCCGTTCATGCTCTGTCTCTCTCTGTCCCAAAAATAAATAAAAAACGTTGAAAAAAAAATTAAAAAAAAAAAAAGTTCCAAGTGTATATATTTCTACATGAAATGGTAAAGCCCGTCATTTGGATACTTGTTTCATTTTTGCGAACCTTGTGTCCAACATTAATACTTCAAATGCTCATTCTTCTTCATCTCCTGATAATCAGTCTCCATAGAGTGAAAGTTTAGCAAAAACTTGGGAAAAATAATCCCTGATTCAAGCCCCCATTTCCCTTAGCATCCTTTGTGTTTCACCTTTTCAAGAATTTTTAACGGGGTTAAAAAAAAAAAGAAAAAAAGCTACTCTCGTGTCCAACACTATGTTTTGCCTTCCCTTCCCTGAAGGATTAGGCATCTGACTGAAGAACTCCATTCTTACCTTATTTCCTTTTCAAAAAAAGCTGAGCAAAGCAGCTGAAACATTTGGGAGCTTTCTGAGTTTTCTAGCAACTTAGGCTCCCTGCTGACTGATGATATTCCTACCTATTCCCTTCTTTGGAGACATCTAGAGATATCTTTCATTTTCTCTCATTTCTTGATTTGATCCTTAGTACTGCATGTGAGCTACTGAAACAGTCACCTTGACTTGGGAGCTCCCAGCTGGGTGGTCTTGGCCCAGTCATACCAATTCTCTGAGTCCTAATGGCCACACTGGCAAAATGGACAGAGAGATAAGATGGTTTGAGTATTAGACATAATGAATGTGAACTACTTGGCTCAATGCCTATACTTTCTTGGATACAAGAAATTGGAGAGAGTGTTAATAGTGAAGTAGCAGGCGTCCCACATTTAACTGCACTCTACTAGATAGGTACAGGGCACGCAGCATTCTTTCCTATAAATAATTCCAGTCCATCTCTCATTAGAGTAAGAAGGCTTAAACAGTGGAGAATTGGTTCCCCAGGAGCACATCTGTTATAAGAACATTTGTTCATTCACTTGACAGATATTAATCAGGTATTCTCTCCTGGGCTGGGAGCCAGGGTTCCAGCAGGGATCAGGGAGGATGTGCACATGGTTCTTTGGAACTCACAGTCTTGCCAGGGAGATGGAAATTCTCATGAGTGTGCTCTAGTTTGATACGGAAAGTTGCCTTCAAGGACCCCAGGGCTCTGTGATCGATGAGCCCATCCCTGACAGGCACAGAAACCATGATGCTGAAGAAGGTGATGATGTTGACAAGGATCTGTATCTTTTATTTGAAAATGTAGGAGCATTCCCCGTTATCATTCCTTTTATGGAGTGGTAAGGTTCCTTTCCTTAATTATTATGAGAGTATTTTAACCAGAAATGAGTTTTACAGACATGGTCCACCGTGAACATGAAACTTCAGAGTGTTGGGCGGGTGCCGCCTGATGACTTTGCTGACGAGCTGTCATTTCTCATGGGTTGATTCGAGAACAGTGCTCCGACACTGGTTTTCATCAGAGTTTGCATTGCTGCATTTTCTCCCAGGGTTTTTACTCTTCCCATATACATCCATTTTGAACACTCATTTGTTTCTTGCCTTTTTAAAAAACCAACACTATGGCATATATTTCAAGCACTGATGCTTATCACATTTTTTCAAAGGCATCTTTTAATTTATGGCATGTTGTTCAACTATTCCCTTTACTTCTAGACATTATATCCCTTCTCTCATTAATTACTTTATAGGAAACTACATTATTACACTGCAAATCTTCCTATATAAAGTTTTATCATGTCATTAATTACTCCCTAGATTTGATATCTACAAGGTAGATAAAGAGCTCTACGGCTTTTAAGCTTCTTAAATTTTATTGCCAAATGTCTTTCCAGAAAAGTAGTACCAATGTGTACTGTTTTTATACTGGTATTTCCCACTACTAGGTCTGAGTCCATGATTCAACAGACCTTCACTTATTCTGAATACACACGCACATTGACACACACAGATTTAAATTCTATCAAAATTATGGGAAGCACACAGTGTCTGATGTACCTCTCATTTTATGATGTCAGCAGCCTTTGCCTAAATGCTGTTTTTAATTGGGGGTTACCAATGGCAATATCCTATATTTATCTTTTCATTTTTGTCCGTGGTGAGATCACTCTGAAAGAGAGGATGTATCCCCATCCAAAACTGGGGTGGATGTCAAGACTGATAAATACCATACACAGAGAAGGAATGAAAAGTTTTATTACTTACATAATGGGGCTGTAGCCAGACTACAGCATTGCCGGCTTCCTAAGCTGGCCCCAAAAATGACTCGAGGGAGCAGGGAAAGGAGACTGCATATGGTTGTTACTGTGATTAGAACATAGGGTAGGGTGAAGGTTTCTGGGCACAGTGGAGCTGGCATGGTTTAAACCATCTCTAGGTACCAAAGGAGACAGCCATTGGCCGTCCTGGCTCACCCAGATGTGGCGAAAAGAGGGAGAAAGAGGCTAAAATGTTGTCAGCGAAGATCAGAACATGAAGGGAGGGAGACAGTTTAGGAGTTTCTTCATTGGAATATTTGATAAAGAGACACTTGTCCTTTTTTACTCTTTTGATTACTCTTGGTACAGTTCATGAAGGTCGTAAAATGCTTGGCCCTTTCCATTTATGTACTGGTTTTCAAGATAATGAAAGTGGTTTGCTGTCATTTTCTGAAGGTGAATAACGTTTTAATTCCATAAACTCAGAAAATAAACATATTTGGTCGGTTTCAACCCATTATAATCATTTTCATTACCGAAACACAATTTTGTCCCACCTTTAAGTAGTGGCAGACTAGTTAAGTCATCTCTAGAGTCTTTCTATCATGACCCAAGTAGGATCTGGTAGCCTCCTGGCCATCCTCTCTGGAATAAGCTATTTCTTTAAGAAAATCAGGTTTCTTTGGGTTACAAATTTTATTTCAAGACCATGATTACTATGATGTTGGTAATTATCTCAAGGCATCTTAAGTAGTACACAGAGCTAAGTAATACACACACACACTGATGCACGCAAACGTATGCGCGCGTGCACATACAAACACACACACACACACGCACACACACACACACACACACACACGGGACCTCATGAGTTCGTTTTGCGCTTACAATTCAAATTTAAACCTAAAGAACATTTACTAAACCTTTTATCTATTATATATGCACCTCCTTTATTTCACACTGAGAAGCCTGGCTCTCAAGGACAGCAGAGGTGACAGAATAAAAATGTTCTATCATAACTCATTTGTGTTTTCATGTATTGTACATGTGACAGACAGTGTCATAGGAATAACACTGATACTAACAGTATCAATATGTACAATAGTACAATCAATAGTACAATATGATCGGTGGAAACGTTAAAATTATTTTGGCACATGCTCTAGCCATGCCCGCCCGCTACATTTACTGGAGTTCTACCGGATGTAAATGGTCACAGTATGGAGTAATTATGAACTTAGCTCTCAATGAGTTTTAGTTTTACAAGTACCTATATATCTAATAATGCTCATGGGTCCTCCTACATCTATGTCACTCTAATCATTTGGTAAAAAAAAAAAAAAAATCTCTAAGCACCACAGATTTTTACATTATCTTGAGTCCTTTCCTGAGCGTTATCACCTCATTTCTGAGTTCTTTCTAATTCCGATTTGCCCTATCCTTTAATGTCTTACATCATTTTCTTAATCTTTCAGTTTGTTTTGAAATAGTAGGTCATAGTTTTAATCTATTTTGAGAGCAAATCTTTCTGGCATGCTTTCACTGTCTGCAGGGATGCTATTCTGCTCCTTATTTTGCTTTTTCTTACAATAACTTGGTATGGATTTGACTTTCATACTTGCCTATTGCTGATTTTTGTGCTGAAATTGGTTCCTTGAACTTTTAGAATGAGGCGTGGTTCAGGATAGCTTTTATAACTTCTCAAAGGTCCCTCTCCTGTTGTTTTACAATGTTCCAAAGTAGGGCAACCCGCTTCCTCTGATTTCCTGGCTATTCCCATCCCCCCTTTTGCCCTTCTTTGTCCCTTTGTCTCTGTTCTGTTTGGTTTGCTTCTCTGAGCAGTTATTCCTCTAGGTGGGACTGCGTCCTGGCAGGAGCTCTGGCTCATTGGTGTGGAGAATTCACAGGGGCCAGACTACTGAGCATCCCTCAGACCTTTCTCTTGTGGACTCCTTACACTTATCTGGTATTACAGAGAAAAAGCCCCTCCCCACTTCTGCTGCCATTTTCAAATTAGCCTGCTGTGCCTTCCATTAAATACCTATTGACTACGTTGGAGATCTCCCAGTGTCAGCTCTGTCAGATGATGCCCTACCGTTTCATTCTTCCTCCACAAAAAAATATGCTAGTACCATGGAAATCTTGTGGCCACTGGTCTGTCCCTATCTGCTTGTATTTAATGCCTCTTAGTCATTAATTTGGCTCTGAGAAACCCAAGGCTTAGAAGTTTCGAAGAAACCAATGTGCCACCTTCTACCATACCTACTTATATCTACAGACCTACAGATCTCTGAAGCTGTACGTGTCTATAAAAAATGGCAGAATCTTACAAAGACAGTCTAAAATTAAAACGGCCAATATGGAGAACATTCCCATTAGACAAGATCATTCATTTAAGGAATGAAGTTGAAAGCCAGGGCTACTAACTCAAATAAACAGGGGAGAGTACCTATTGTAATTGGAATTTAGAAGCCTCTGATAGGCCTCAAGATTCCAAAAGTCTAAGGAGAATTAAAGATACAAGAGAAAACTAAGACATGACTATGTAAGACTAATGTGACTCCCACTGCTCCCCTCCATCCTCCCTTACCTGACTACTCAGTCTACTAATCCTCTCTCTGAATTTTGTTTCCCCTCTGAAGAGACTCGAAGACCAACAACAAAAGTGCACCAAGTGAGGAGCCCCCATACCATCTGGGCTGGTCCCATACTTCAGGAGATCCTGAGGAATGCTCCAGTAAACTGCTAGACGTTATTTCCTTAAAGCTTCAAGAGGAAACTAAAATTAAAATTAATGGTAAACCTTGCCAAATTCTCGTAGATACCAGGGCTATACTCCCTACTTTCAACCTCACTCACTCTGGAGACAGCAGATGGGATCCTGGGGAAACTGGCAGAAGCCAGCAAAGGATGAGAATTCACACCAGAGTCAGCTATTCTGGATCTCTGTACTGTCCAGTAGAGAGAAGGAGGTAAAATCTCAGGTTGTCCCTTCCTTTCCAAATCCAGACTCATAAATTTGGTTTGGGGGCACTTGCTGGTTGCTGATCCTTTGTCTCCTAGGGAAAACTATGTCCTTGTTTCTCTTGTTTTGTGTCCCAACAACCTGGCTTGGCTTTATGCCTGCCTGCCACACGCAGGCTGCCAGTTCGAGTGTATACAGAAGCTCAGTCGCGGTTTGGGAGTTGGGAGCTGCAAAATATGCCTGGACAGAAATGTGAGTTGTATTCCATCTGCAGCAAGGGTCCCACTAACTGTTCCTAGCTCTCAGATAAAATGTCTAAGTCTTTCTTTCTTTGGGATATTTTGGGAGTGGCACTGGATCTTCAAGGATAGTACCCCTTGCACCCTCTTTGGAGATACCTCTTGTGTCCAAGTGTTTGTTCAATACAGCCAAGAATATTTGCTGTTTGTCCCGGATGAAATATGACAAGATATTTGAAAGGATTTTTTTAAAGTAGCTCTATGGCCAAAAATTGGCCAAATTGGAAGCAGATATTCAGAGCCTAACAGGAACTTTTTTTTTTAGGCCTTCTTCCCTGAGCTAAACGAAACCATGTACCCAGGGGGAAAGAAAAACATTCCAAAGACAAACAGCTCTAAATCTAGAACACAGGAACTACCAACCAAATGATCTCTCTAAGACAGAAAAGGAACAACAGGAATGACTGACTTGGAGAATGTGAACTGGACATCATGACCTGTGAACAGCACACAGATATTCAGCAAAAATTGTGAGAACTCCCGAGCAGTAGCTGGGAGGAGCTGGTAAGCTATTGCCTTAAGTCTTTTTTTTTTTTTAACCACATCTCTTAGGCTAAGAGTCTAACCAGAAAGGGAGAATTGTTAAAAACAAGACAACAGACGTCAAGTGGAGTTGCTTATGCTAAGCCCCATATCACCAAAGCGAGACTTGACTTAATTACAGTTTGACTCTCCTGGAAATGGAATTATTCAGGAATCCCTTAATAGATGCCTGCCTTCCCCTAAAGGAAAGTTGGTAACCTTACAGTAACCAACCTACTTTTGTGCCTAGTATAACTTCTTGTTCCTGTTCTCTTCTGCCTATAAAAGTTTTTCATTTTGTACAGTTCTTTGGAGATCCCTTCTCTCTATTACGTTGGATGCTCCCTGATTCGTGGATCATTGAATAGAGCCAATAAAATACACAAAATTTACTGAGGTGAATTTTGTTTTTTAACAGTAAACAGGTGAGGGCCTTTTAAACATAGAAGCAATGGTGGAAACAGTCACAAAGGAAATGATGATAGAGCCACCCATGTGAAATGTAACATCCCTCTTAGATATTCAGTTATCATACTGCCAGAGCATTCAGCAATGACTAACATAGATAGTAGAACTTCTGATACTCAGAGGAAGGTGACTTATAGATGTCTTCTGTCAGCTATAGTCTTAAAACTGTCTTGGATTCAGCCTTGAACTGGCCAAAATTGACCTCTTGGTTTACAATAAAGGTTAAAACCAAAGGATTTGAATCCTGTGACTCAGACTGACAGAGATGCCCTTGTTTGGCAAGATACTGACTCAAGAACTATAGAATGAAAAAATAATTTTCTCCAGGTAGTTAAATATGTCCCCACTTATTTCAACCCTGAGAATCCAGGATCGGTTGGGTATTGTAAGAGAGTGTAATATAGCACATAGCCTTGATCTAGAGTGTATGCATGATGGGTGGGCAATAAAGACAAGTGATGGTCACTCTTATTTTGTTTAGCCTCTTGATTGGTCTGGGCAACAGTGAATTAGAGGAATCCAAATTTAACACAGGTGGTCTCAACGTACAGAAAACTACACATGAAAACAAACTTGTGCAACAGGTGAATCTGGGAGGTGATCACCCAAGGTTATTTCTCTTCTATCAATTCGTTTAATGTCAACTTCCTGCAGTGCTTTTAAGTTTCTCTGCATGAAGCAGTAAGGAAAATACGAAGTTAACATGGTTGGGTCACTGCCAGTAGAAGATCCTAAGAAGGAGATGAAGCTTCTCAATATTTGTGAATAAATTTGTGAATAATGTTTAGAAATACATCTACTGGATAAATGTTGATGCAGTTGCATAAAATATCAAGGCATGAAATGTCTGAGTGTTTGTGAATGGAACACTGAGGCTCTGGGCAGGGACCAGAGTGAGGCATTTGGAGAACAAAAATTTAAGGAGGCTGTCAGGGTTGACCCTGAACTTAAGTGACCCCCAAGAGTGAGTGCCTCCTTAAATTTTGGCCTTAGGCACGTTACTCACCTTAACCTTGTGCTGGTCTTGCCTTGCTGAGGGTGATCGTTCAGCCACAGAAGCAAAGGGAAGCTCTGGTCTCTGTGTGCCCTTAGACCTTTGCCCATACAAATTGACATTGCATAGCCCTTACAGATCAAGACTGAGAAAGCCACTTACATGTTAGCCTAAGGGGAAATTTCACTGGCCCAGACAGAGTTAACAAGTGTGGGTTCTATCCCACACTGGTCCCTGTCCCTGAAGAGTATCTTTTCTACGTTCAGCCCCATATCACGTGCAAAGAGCTCTTAACGGAAATTTAAACAGAAAAAACGAGGGAAGATGGTGGCATAGGAGGACGCTGGGCTCACCGCGCGTCCTGCTGATCACTTAGATTCCACCTACACCTGCCTAAATAACCCAGAAAACCACCAGAGGATTAGCAGAAAGGAGTCTCCGGAGCCAAGCGCAGACGAGAGGCCCACGGAAGAGGGTAGGAAGGGGGGCGAGGCGGTGCGCGCTCCACGGACTGGCGGGAGGGAGCCGGGGCGGAGGGGCGGCTCGCCGGCCAAGCAGAGCCCCCGAGTCTGGATGGCAAAAGCGGAGGGGCCGGACGGAGTGTGTTCCGACAGCAAGCGCGACTTAGTATCTGGGAGGTCATAAGTTAACAGCTCTGCTCAGAAAGCGGGAAAGCTAGAGGACAAAGGGAGGGAGAGCTGCTGAGCCCCCGGATGACAGAGCTCAGCTTGGTGGGGAACAAAGGCGCTCTCCAGCACCATCTCCCTCGCCCATCCCCCAGCCAAAATCCCAAAGGGACCCAGGTCCTGCCAGGGAACTTGCTCGCTCAGCGCAAACACCCAACTCTGTGCTCCTGCAGAGCCAAACCTCCGGCAGCGGATCTGACTCCCTCCCACTGCCACAGGGCCCCTCCTGAAGTGGATCACCTAAGGAGAAGCGAGCTAAGCCTGCCCCTCCTGCCCCCGTGCACCTTGCCTACCCACCCCAGCTAATATGCCAGATCCCCAGCACCACAAGCCTGGCAGTGTGCAAGTAGCCCAGACGGGCCACGCCACCCCACAGTGAATCCCGCCCCTAGGAGAGGTGAAGAGAAGGCACACACCAGTCTGACTGTGGCCCCAGCGGTGGGCTGGGGGCAGACATCAGGTCGGACTGCGGCCCCGCCCACCAACTCCAGTTATACACCACAGCACAGGGGAAGTGCCCTGCAGGTCCGCACCACTCCAGGGACTATCCAAAATGACCAAACGGAAGAATTCCCCTCAGAAGAACCTCCAGGAAATAACAACAGCTAATGAACTGAACAAAAAAGATTTAAATAATATAACAGAAAGTGAATTTAGAATAATAGTCATAAAATTAATCGCTGGGCTTGAAAACAGTATAGAGGACAGCAGAGAATCCCTTGCCACAGAGATCAAGGGACTAAGGAACAGTCACGAGGAGCTGAAAAACGCTTTAAACGAAATGCAAAACAAAATGGAAACCACGATGGCTCGGCTTGAAGAGGCAGAGAAGAGAATAGGTGAACTAGAAGATAAAGTTATGGAAAAAGAGGAAGCTGAGAAAAAGAGAGAGAAAAAAATCCAGGAGTATGAGGGGAAAATTAGAGAACTAAGTGATACACTAAAAAGAAATAATATACGCATAATTGGTATCCCAGAGGAGGAAGAGAGTGGGAAAGGTGCTGAAGGGGTACTTGAAGAAATTATAGCTGAGAACTTCCCTGAACTGGGGAAGGAAAAAGGCATTGAAATCCAAGAGGCACAGAGAACTCCCTTCAGACGTAACTTGAATCGATCTTCTGCACGACATATCATAGTGAAACTGGCAAAATACAAGGATAAAGAGAAAATTCTGAAAGCAAGGGATAAACGTGCCCTCACATATAAAGGGAGACCTATAAGACTCGTGACTGATCTCTCTTTTGAAACTTGGCAGGCCAGAAAGGCTTGGCACGATATCTTCAGTGTGCTAAACAGAAAAAATATGCAGCCGAGAATCCTTTATCCAGCAAGTCTGTCATTTAGAATAGAAGGAGAGATAAAGGTCTTCCCAAACAAACAAAAACTGAAGGAATTTGTCACCACTAAACCAGCCCTACAAGAGATCCTAAGGGGGATCCTGTGAGACAAAGTACCAGAGACATCACTACAAGCATAAAACATACAGACATCACAATGACTCTAAACCCATATCTTTCTATAATAACACTGAATGTAAATGGATTAAATGCGCCAACCAAAAGACATAGGGTATCAGAATGGATAAAAAAACAAGACCCATCTATTTGCTGTCTACAAGAGACTCATTTTAGACCTGAGGACACCTTTAGATTGAGAGTGAGGGGATGGAGAACTATTTATCATGCTACTGGAAGCCAAAAGAAAGCTGGAGTAGCCATACTTATATCAGACAAACTAGACTTTAAATTAAAGGCTGTAACAAGAGATGAAGAAGGGCATTATACAATAATTACAGGATCTATCCATCAGGAAGAGCTAACAATTATAAATGTCTATGCCCCCAAATATATAAAACAATTACTCACAAACATAAGCAACCTTATTGATAAGAATGTGGTCATTGCAGGGGACTTTAACACTCCACTTACAGAAATGGATAGATCATCTAGACACACGGTCAATAAAGAAACAAGGGCCCTGAATGATACATTGGATCAGATGGACTTGACAGATATATTTAGAACTCTGCATCCCAAAGCAACAGAATATACTTTCTTCTCGAGTGCACATGGAACATTCTCCAAGATAGATCACATACTGAGTCACAAAACAGCCCTTCATAAGTTTACAAGAATTGAAGTTATACCATGCATACTTTCAGACCACAATGCTATGAAGCTTGAAATCAATCACAGGAAAAAGTCTGGAAAACCTCCAAAAGCGTGGAGGTTAAAGAACACCCTACTAAAGAATGAGTGGGTCAAGCAGGCAATTAGAGAAGAAATTAAAAAATATATGGAAACAAACGAAAATGAAAATACAACAATCCAAACGCTTTGGGATGCAGCGAAGGCAGTCCTGAGAGGAAAATACATTGCAATCCAGGCCTATCTCAAGAAACAAGAAAAATCCCAAATACAGAATCTAACAGCACACCTAAAGGAAATAGAAGCAGAACAGCAAAGGCAGCCTAAACCCAGCAGAAGAAGAGAAATAATAAAGGTCAGAGCAGAAATAAACAATATAGAATCTAAAAAAACTGTAGAGCAGACCAACAAAACCAAGAGTTGGTTTTTTGAAAAAATAAACAAAATTGACAAACCTCTAGCCAGGCATCTCAAAAAGAAAAGGGAGATGACCCAAATAGATAAAATCATGAATGAAAATGGAATGATTACAACCAATCCCTCAGAGATACAAAAAATTATCAGGGAATACTATGAAAAATTATATGCCAACAAATTGGACAACCTGGAAGAAATGGACAAATTCCTAAACACCCACACTCTTCCAAAACTCAATCAGGAGGAAATAGAAAGCTTGAACAGACCCATAACCAGCGAAGAAATTGAATCGGTTATCAAAAATCTCCCAACAAATAAGAGTCCAGGACCAGATGGCTTCCCAGGGGAGTTCTACCAGACGTTTAAAGCAGAGATAATACCTATCCTTCTCAAGCTATTCCAAGAAATAGAAAGGGAAGGAAAACTTCCAGACTCATTCTATGAAGCCAGTATCACTTTGGTTCCTAAACCAGACAGAGACCCAGTAAAAAAAAGAGAACTACAGGCCAATATCCGTGATGAATATGGATGCAAAAATTCTCAATAAGATACTAGCAAATCGAATTCAATGGCATATAAAAAGAATTATTCACCATGATCAAGTGGGATTCATTCCTGGGCTGCAGGGCTGGTTCAACATTCACAAATCAATCAACGTGATACATCACATTAATAAAAAAAAAGAGAAGAACCATATGATCCTGTCAATCGATGCAGAAAAGGCCTTTGACAAAATCCAGCACCCTTTCTTAATAAAAACCCTTGAGAAAGTCGGGATAGAAGGAACATACTTAAAGATCATAAAAGCCATTTATGAAAAGCCCACAGCTAACATCATCCTCAACGGGGAAAAACTGAGAGCTTTTTCCCTGAGATCAGGAGCACAACAGGGATGCCCACTCTCACCGCTGTTGTTTAATATAGTGTTGGAAGTTCTAGCATCAGCAATCAGACAACAAAAGGAAATCAAAGCATCAAAATTGGCAAAGATGAAGTCAAGCTTTCGCTTTTTGCAGATGACATGATATTATACATGGAAAATCCGATAGACTCCACCAAAAGTCTGCTAGAACTGATACATGAATTCAGCAAAGTCGCAGGATACAAAATCAATGTACAGAAATCCATTGCATTCTTATACACTAACAATGAAGCAACAGAAAGACAAATAAAGAAACTGATCCCATTCACAATTGCACCAAGAAGCATAAAATACCTAGGAATAAATCTAACCAAAGATGTAAAAGATCTGTATGCTGAAAACTATAGAAAGCTTACTCAGGTAATTGAAGAAGATATAAAGAAATGGAAAGACATTCCCTGCTCATGGATTGGAAGAATAAATATTGTCAAAATGTCAATACTACCCAAAGCTATCTACACATTCAATGCAATCCCAATCAAAATTGCACCAGCATTCTTCTCGAAGCTAGAACAAGCAATCCTAAAATTCATATGGAACCACAAAAGGCCCTGAATAGCCAAAGTAATTTTGAAGAAGAAGACCAAAGCAGGAGGCATCACAATCCCAGACTTTAGCCTCTACTACAAAGCTGTCATCATCAAGACAGCATGGTATTGGCACAAAAACAGACACATAGACCAATGGAATAGAATAGAAACCCCAGAACTAGACCCACAAACATATGGCCAACTAATCTTTGACAAAGCAGGAAAGAACATCCAATGGAAAAAAGACAGTCTCTTTAACAAATGGTGCTGGGAGAACTGGACAGCAACATGCAGAAGGTTGAAACTAGACCACTTTCTCACACCGTTCACAAAAATAAACTCAAAATGGATCAAGGACCTGAATGTGAGACAGGAAACCATCAAAACCCTAGAGGAGAAAGCAGGAAAGGACCTCTCTGACCTCAGCCGTAGCAATCTCTTACTCGACACATCCCCAAAGGCAAGGGAATTTAAAGCAAAAATGAATTACTGGGACCTTATGAAGATAAAAAGCTTCTGCACAGCAAAGGAAACAACCAACAAAACTAAAAGGCAACCAACGGAATGGGAAAAGATATTTGCAAATGACATATCGGACAAAGGGCTAGTATCCAAAATCTATAAAGAGCTCACCAAACTCCACACCCAAAAAACAAATAACCCAGTGAAGAAATGGGCAGAAAACATGAATAGACACTTCTCTAAAGAAGACATCCGGATGGCCAACAGGCACATGAAAAGATGTTCAACGTCGCTCCTTATCAGGGAAATACAAATCAAAACCACACTCAGATATCACCTCACGCCAGTCAGAGTGGCTAAAATGAACAAATCAGGAGACTATAGATGCTGGAGAGGATGTGGAGAAACGGGAACCCTCTTGCACTGTTGGTGGGAATGCAAATTGGTGCAGCCGCTCTGGAAAGCAGTGTGGAGGTTCCTCAGAAAATTAAAAATAGACCTACCCTATGACCCAGCAATAGCACTGCTAGGAATTTACCCAAGGGATACAGGAGTACTGATGCATAGGAGCACTTGTACCCCAATGTTTATAGCAGCACTTTCAACAATACCCAAAGTATGGAAAGAGCCTAAATGTCCATCAACTGATGAATGGATAAAGAAATTGTGGTTTATATACACAATGGAATACTACGTGGCAATGAGAAAGAATGAAATATGGCCTTTTGTAGCAACGTGGACGGAACGGGAGAGTGTGATGCTAAGTGAAATAAGCCATACAGAGAAAGACAGATACCATATGGTTTCACTCTTATGTGGATCCTGAGAAACTTAACAGAAGACCATGGGGGAGGGGAAGGAAAAAAAAAAAGAGGTTAGAGTGGGAGAGAGCCAAAGCATAAGAGGCTGTTAAAAACTGAGAACAAACTGAGGGTTGATGGGGGGTAGGAGGGAGGGTAGGGTGGGTGATGGGTATTGAGGAGGGCACCTTTTGGGATGAGCACTGGGTGTTGTATGGAAACCAATTTGACAATAAATTTCATATATTGGAAAAAAAAAAAAAACAGAAAAAACGACAGACAGGAAAATATAATCCCGTTAAGGAATCTGCCTTGCTTTGTAAGACCTGAAACCGACTAGGCGAGAGACATTTTGCATCCCGTTCCATCAAAAGGTAACTCCCACCTTTTAGGCCTTCTTAGTCTGCAAAAACAAACAACTATCCAGCATGGGGGTGGAATCTGTAAGTGTGAGCCATACTCCACAGGTTTCTCTGCTGTTCTGGAGGAATGACACTGACTTTCTGAGAGAAGATACTTTTGCATAATTCCCTTCCTATTTCCTCCCTCAAAACACTTGTGGGCAAACAGGGCTCACGTAGGGGGTGCTTTCTTTTGCTCCATTTTCCATTGACGGGGCGTCTTTCACATTGTCTGGGGTCCCTTGCCATCTGTGGGGAGGCAGGCAGACGCAGGGCAAGCTGGCTGCCTGGCAGCCTTCACATGGGGGTGGAAGAGCACCTCCCACCCTTTCCAACAATGGTTCTGTGAGAAACGCTTTAGGGAACAGGAGAGGGATTCACTGAGCGGAGGATATGGAGCAAAAGTCCAGGTTGGCTCTGCCTCTGAGCTGAGAACGGAAACACTGTTGTCAGGAATTGATTTCTGTCACTTGCATCCTCCATTCACCCTGGACCACCTTTATCGTCACCCACCTTGTTCTTTCCCCATTATGCTGAGAAGAGAAATGTTATTTCTCTGCTTCCACACTTTATTCTTTAACGAATGATTATCTCCTTATTCTGCCCACTCACTACCTCTCTCCTCATTATTCTCAGCAGGTTCATCAAACATCAAAACCTGGCTCAATCTACCCCGAGAACACATTCTTTTCCTGGAGAGCATGGTTTCACTTGAACTGGTCTGCTTCTGCAGCAAACTTTGGGACACATTTCTTGTTTAAAACCACAGCCCTAAATTTAGCTCCAAGGCCAGGATCTGTCTCATCTCCCCAAGAAGGTCTTACTAATACGAATACTATAGTAATGATAATTTCCTGTGTATGCACATCAAGCCCAATACCTTGGGATTGTTTGTTATGAGCTGGCCCCTCCCTCTCTCCAGCCTGCATCTCCTGGTGTCCTTTCCTATAGCTAAGTGCTCCCAAACATACTTTCCCGCTTGAGGCTCTTCCTGATGCTATAATTCCTGCTCCTGTACCCCCCCCCCCACCTGGAGTCTCTTAGCTCCAGGTCTATCTTTCCTGTGGTTGCACTGGACAATGAAAATTTGAATCATTCTCATAGTCCTGGTCAAGTTGTGCCCTCCTTCATAAATACTTCCCTAAACTCCCACTAGTCCCTGTATTCATAGAGTTCTAACTTTTGGCCCAAGGCCCTTTCCAAATTAATCTCAAAAAGAGCACAATGTATAATTTTGAAAGAACAGGATCAGACAAGGAGCCCCAGTGAAATACATTTCAGGGATATGCATTTGGAAACTGGAGGCTTTCACACAAGATGTGATAATGTGGCCATTAGTCTGCAGGTGGTATGTAAAGATACAGAAGTCAACAGACCAAGCTCATCTCAGTCTGTTGTAGAGAAAAGGTAAGGATTGATTTAAACTCAACAAATGCTTGTTGAGCACCCTCCCCTGGGCTCTCTAGTAAGCACTGGGGGTGCCAGGCGGATGACTTCACTAGAAGGCTGATAAATGGGCTAAGCACTTTGAGTTTGTTTCCGTCCCTTGTGATGAGTTAATGCAGTGATTCTCAAACCTGGCTAGGCAGCAAAATCACCTAGGGAACATGATTTATGTATTTGTTTATTTATGCATTAGTTCTGGATCTCATTTTGTGGGAATAAATAATACATTCACAGGATATAGAGCCAAACGAGTGAAAAAGGCACACGGTGCAAAGTATCTCTTGCACCACTATTCCATTTGCGTAATTTCCCTAGATACCTTGCCACTTTATCTGGTATCATTGGAGAAGAGCTTAACTCCACTTATCTCTCTACCCATAGTAGAGTTTAAAAGGGTGGAAAGGTGATTGGAAATTTGGGTGGGGTGGGGGGGCATCTGAGCAGGCTGCCCAAGTCAAGCACAAATTAGGAAACCAGTCTGCAGAGAAAGAGGTTAGGCCTATGCTTATAGGATCTAGGCAAGACCAGGAAATGACCTCCTAAAGGTGTGTGAAGCCAGGAGACCCTGCCGCTGGTCATCTTAAACAGCCAGTTCCCCATGAGATCTTCAAGATCTGTGCCCACTAAGCCCCTCAGAATCTAGTGCCACACATTCGGCCTTCCTTCTTAGACATGGGGGTGTCAATGCGTCCATATTTGTCACTGTTTGACTATTGTGTGCTAGAATATGAGCATCAAGCATAATGGAAGAGCTTTGCAAGTTAGAGGCAATATTTGTTTTCTACCTTTTATGTAGTAATACATTACATGCCTCTTATGTGCACTCCTATGTGCATGAGACAACGCAGAGTCTCATTTTGTTCTCACAATGTTGCTGGGATATCATTGCACAGAGGCAGTATATAATACAGGTTAAAAGTATGGTGTATAAAGACAGGCTGCTCGATGCAAGTTTCTGCTCCTTTGCATGAAAATGTGGATCCTTGAACAAGTTACATAGATTCATGGTGCCTCAATATCCTCATCATAAAAGACAGGATAGACATAACATACTTTGTATAGTGCCTGGCACATGTTTTAAGCTCAATTCATGTTACCTATTATTAGTTTTGGAGGGAAGAATATCAACAACTCTACAGGACTAATGACATCCAGGATACCAGAAGCCACCCAAGCGATTGCTAAGCCAGGGAACAGAAGTCAGTATCAAATGCAAAGTACAACAAACAGAATTCAACAGCACATTTAAAGGATCATACGCCATAATCAAGTTCAACTTATCCCAAGGGTGCAAGGATGGTTCAAAATATGAAAGTCAATTAATGCGAAATACCACATGAACAGAATGAAGGATAAAAATTACGATCAACTCAATAAGATGCAGAAAAAGCATCTGATAAAACTCAACATCCTTCCACGATAAAAATTCTCCACAAATAAGTAGAAGAACATACATACTTCACATGTACTGCAACATAATAAAGGCAATATATAAAACGCTGACAGTTAGAGTCACACTCAATGGTAAAAAGCTAAAATCTTTTCTTCTAAAATCAGCACCACGACAAAGACGACTACTCTTGCCACTTCTATTCACCATAGTACTGGAAGCCCAAAATAGAGCAAGCAGGTAAGAAAAAGAAGTAAAAGGCATCCAAATTAGGTTGAAACAAGTAAAATTACCTCTGTATACAGCATGATCTTATGTAAAGAAAACCCTAAAGGCTCCACGAAAAAATGGCTAAAATAAGTTGAATTTAGTAAGGCTGCAGGATGCAAAACCAACATACACAAATCAGCTGCAATTCTATACACTAACAGCGAATTTCTCTGGAAAGAGAAATTAGGAAAATAATCCAATTTACACTAATACTGTGAAAATAAATAAAGAGAATCCTCACTGAAGTGTATGTGGGAAACTAGAAGGGGGAACTGGTACAGCTCAATGTCAGTTACAGGAAGAATTGTCACTTACAGACCCTAACAGAGGAATCATCAACAGGAAAGAATGATCAATTACAGGTTCCAACAAGATAAGATGTACCTTGAATCTCCTACAAGAAATCAATCATGCCTGCAACTTACTCCACAAGAAACCCACCATCACTCTGAACTCCTATGTTTCTCAAATGGACTTTCATTCAAAACAACCCCTCCCAATTTCCTCCTTCTTCTCCAAAAAATAATGTTCCTCTCCTTTGTATTAGACTTGCCTATGGTTTTGTCATAGCCTGCATGTCCTGAACTACAAGTCTCTGTTATTCCCAAATAAACCTATTTTTTGCTGCCAAAATAACTGATTTTTATTTTGAAAGTTAACAATAGAAAATACAATAAAACACCCAGGCATAAATTTTCTCTCACCAAGGAGGTACCTATGTACTGAAAACTACTAAGACATTAATGAAAGAAACTGAAGAAGATATAAATAGGTATTCCCATTATCATGGACTAAAAGAATTAACACTGTTAAAATGTCCATACTACTCAAAGCAATATAAAGATTCAGTTCAATCTCTATCAAATTCCAATGGTATTTTCACAGATATAGGAAAAAAAAACTACCTTTAGAAAAAGGCATTTGAGAGGAGAAAATGGGTGATGGGCATTGAGGACAGCACTTGTTGGGAGGAGCAATGGGTGTTGTAGGTAACATTAAAAACAAACAAACAAATAAATAAAAGAAAAGAAAATGTAAAAAAGAATAAACAAAGTCTAATACGCATACATAAAAGCACACACATGCACACACAAAAGAAAAATGCATTTGACAAACTACAACACATCCATTCATGATAAAAACCTCAACAAAATGGGTTTAGAGAGAACATAGCTCAACATAATAAAGGCCTTATATGAAAAGCCCACAGCAAACATCATCCTTAATGGGGAAAAACTAAGAGCTTTTCCCCAAAGGACAGGAACAAGACAGGGATGTACACTCTCACCACTATTATTTCACACAGTACTGGAAGTCCTAGCCTCAGCAATCAGACAACAAAAAGAAATAAAGGATATCCAAATTGGTAAGGAAGAAGTAAAACTTTCACTATTTGCAGGTGACATGATATGATATAGAGAAAACTCTAAACACTGCACCAAAAAACTCCTAGAATTGATAAACGAATTCAGTGAAGCTGCTGGATACAAAATCAAGGTACAGAAATCCACTGCATTTGTTTTTTTTTTTTTTTTTTTAATTTTTTTTAACATTTATTTATTGTTGAGAGACAGACAGAGAAAAAGCATGAGCAGGGGAGGGTCAGAGAGAGAAGGAGACACAGAATCTGAAGCAGGCTCCAGGCTCTCAGCTGTCAGCACAGAGCCTGATGCGGGGCTTGAACCCATGAACCGGGAGATCATGACCTGAGCCGAAGTCAGACATTTAACTGACCGAACCACCCAGGTGCCCCTGAGAAACAGACTCTTAACTCTCGAGAACAAAATGATAGTTACCAGAGGGGAGATGGGTTGGGGGGATGGGTACAATAGGTGATGGAGTAAGAGTAAGGTAAGAGTACAGTTACCATAATGAGTACAGCGTAATGCATAGAATTACTGAGTCACTATATTATACAACTGAAACTGATGTAACACTGTATGTTAACAGTACTGGAATTAACATAAAAAACTTAATAAGAAAACAAGATATTGGCTTATAATGAACAAAGCAAAAAAAAATTTTTTTATGGAACCACAAAAGATTCTGAATTGTCAAAGCAAAGTTGGAGGTATCACGTTTTCTAATTTCAAACTATATTATGAAGCTATATAGCAATCAAAATGGTATATTATTGGCATGAAAACAGACACATAGGTCGATGGAACAGAGATCCCAGAAAAAACCTGCACATATACAGTGAACTAATCTTGGATAGGGGTGAAAAGAACATACAATAGAGAAAGGACAGTCTCTTCAACAGGTGGTGCCAAGAAAACTGGATATCCACATGCGAAAAAAATGAAATTGGACCCCTATCTTATACCTCTCACAAAAATTAATTTTAAATGGATTAAAGATTTAAATATAAGACCTGAAATTAAAAACTCTTAGAAGAAAACATCGGGAAAAATGCTCCTTGGACTTTAATCTTGGCAGTGACTTTTTGGATATCACACCAAAGGCACATGCAACCAAAGGAAAAATGAGTGGGACTACATCAAACTAAAATTCTCATGAATGGCAAAGGAAATAATCAATAAAATGAAAAGGCTAATTATGGATTAGGAAAAAAAAATCTACAAACCATATATCTCATGATGGGCTAATATGCAAAAGATAAAACAAACCTATACAACTCAGTAGCAACATACAAATAATCTAATTAAAAATCAGCAAAAGACTGAAAAGACATATTTCCAAAGATGACATACAAATGGGGGTGCCTGAGTGGCTCAGTCACTTATGCGTCTGACTCTTGATTTTGACTCAGGTCATGATCTCACGGTTCATGGGATCGGGCCCCATGTTGGGCTCTGCACTGACAGCAGGGTACCTGCTTGGGATTCTCACTCTCTTGCCCTCTCTCTGCTCCTTCCCCACTCATGTGCTTTCTCTCTCTGTCAAAATAAATAAACATTAAAAAAAAAGACATACAAATGGCCAATAGGTACATAAAAAGGTGCTCAACATCACTAATCACCAGGGAAATGCAAATCAAAACCCCCAGGAGCTAACAGCTCATACACCTTAGGATGGCTTTTAGGAAAAAGACAAGAGATAAATCTTTGCAAGGAGGTGGAAAAAAGGGAAACCTTTTGCAATGTTGATATGAAAGTAAATTGGTTCACCCTTTCTGGAAAACAATATGGAGCTTCCTCAAAAAATTAAAAACAGAACTACCAATTCCACTTCTGGGTGTATTTCTAAAGAAAATGTAAAACAGTATCTCAAAGAGATATGTGCACTCCAATGTTCACTGCAACATTATTCACAATAGCCAAGATATGGAAAAAACCTTAAGTGTCTATAGATGGGTGAATGGATAAAGAAGACGTGGCATACATATACTCTCATACATATAGATGCCTATATATACTGATATATGTGTGTGTGTGTGTGTGTGTGTATGGTGAACAGTATTACATCATATATGTGTACATATATACATATATATATATCTATATAGATATATATGACGGAATATTTTTTAGCCATGATCGGCACTTGCAAAAAAATAGATGAGCTTTAGAGGACATTATGCTAAATGAAATAAGCCAGACAGAGAAAAACAAATATTGCATGATCTCACTTACATGTGTAAAATAAAGGAAAAGAAATGCCAAGTTCACAGAGAGTAGAGAATAGAACAATACCAGGGGTTGCAGGTTGGGGAAAATGGAGAGATTTTGGTGAATGGATACAAGCCTTCAGTTATAAAATGAGTAAGTTCTGGGAAAATAATGTACAGCATGGTAACTATGGTTAATAATAGCGTAATTTGCTAAGACAGTAGATCTTCAGTGTTTGTATTTATTTTTTGTAATTAAAAAAAAATTTTAATGTTTATTTTTATTTTTTTATTAATGTTTTTATTTATTTTTGAAGGAGAGAGAGAGAGAGAAAGAGAGAGACAGAGCATGAGCAGGGGAGGAACAGAGAGAGAGGGAGAATTCGAAGCAGGCTCCAGGCTTTAAGCTGTCAGCACAGAGCCCAATGCGGGGCTCGAACCCACAAACTGAGATCATGACCTGAGCCAAAGTCAGACGCTTAGCTGACTGAGCCACCCAGGCATCCCTATTTTTATTTTGAGAGACAGAGCACGAGTGGGGGAGGGGCAGAGAGAAAGAGACACAGAATCTGAAGCAGGCTCCAGGCTCTGAGCTGTCAGCAGCACAGAGCCCAATGTAGGGCTCAAACTAACAAACCATGAAATCTTGACTTGAGCTAAAGTTGGACACTCAACCACCCAGGTGCCCCATCTTAAGCGTTTTTAACACACACACAAAATGTAATTATGTGAGATGATGGCTATAATCATTAACCTGACTGTGGTAATCATTTCACAAAGTATATGTATATCAAATCATCATACTGCACACTTTAAATGTATTTATTTTTATTTGTCAATTATACATTTAAACTAGGGGGGCAAAAAATAATTTTTTTCAAAGTGTTGTGAGCTTTTTTGAATTATTTGCAAATAATCACTTTGTCCATTTACTCCCTAGTGCTCTGGGATTATAAAGGTTCAATGCATTGGACATACAGCATCATAGACACAGGAGGAACCTCAAGGATGTCCATCAGCCCAGGACCTTTGTCTTCCGGGAGAGAACACCTACTTCCAGGGACAGGGGATAGACTTAACCGGGTCAAACAGCAAGAATGTCACCAGCCACACCTGCCACCTCTCCAGTACGCAACCATAGCATAGCAGGATTCTGCCACAGAGAGTCATGACACGGAGGCTTTTCTTTCCAGGAAGCAACTTCATTCCTGCCGACACCGCTCCGTTGGGTTCTTAGCCAAAGAACTGAGCCCCGAACGCCACGTGGCCTAGTTTTTTAATGTATTTTTTTTACTTCTTTGTCTCCCATATACGGTAACACCCAAACATGTAGTCTGATTAAGTGGTCTCATGGTACAAGGTCGTGAGGGATGTTGTCGAGTAAGCGAAGAGCAAGGTTGCCTGGAGGTTATTTTTTTCTTTCCTTAGATAGGGGACCCTACTGCAATAGCGCCTCCATACCCAAGGGTCTCAGCACGCTATGCCACTGTGTACTTGTTAGGACTGCCATAACAAAATACCACACACTGGGTGGCTTAAACAACAGAAACGTGTTGTCTCGCAGTTCTGGAGGCTAGAAGTCCAAGATGAAGGTGTGAGCAGAGTTTATTTCCTTTTAGGCCTCTCCTTGGCTTGCAAATGGCCGTCTTCTTGCTGTGTGGTCACATGGTCTTCCCTCTGTGCACCTGCAAGCCTGCTATCTTTTCATGTATCCTAATTTTCTCTCGTGATGACACCAGTCAAATAAAATCAGCGCTCACTCTAACAGCTTCATTTTAACCTAATCACTCCTATAGAGGCCCTATGTCCAAATGCAGCCACATTCTGAGGTACTGGGGGGTTAAGCCTTCAACAAAGGAATTTCAGGGGTACACAATTCAGCCCGTAACAACTCCCTATGTCAGGGATGCTTATCCTGTTCCCTTAACTAAATCCTAATCATCTTCTGCATCCCAACTTAAACACCCCTTCCTTAAAAGAGCCTATCCTAACGGCCTCTCACTTCCTAGAGACAAGTTCAGGCCCCTTTCGAGGCACCCTTCAACTTGTACTTCTCATGACTGTTAGCAAATAAATCACAGGGTAAGGAGCCGATTGGCTTTTGTCCCCCTCCGTGAGACTTTCATCCTCCACAGGGCAGGGAAATGGACGCTCTTGCTCATTCCTGCATCCTCAGGGACTAGCCAGAGCCTGGCCCAGGCAGCAAATGTTTACTGAATCAACACGTAAATGAATAATGCTTTCAGGAAGCAATGAAAGCCACAGAATCCTCTGTGGAGTTATTGGTTGCAAACTATTTTTACGTTTTCTCAGTTTGTTTATGATGCCTGATACAAACGCTCCTCATGTCCCAAAGCCCACTTCCAACCAGCCTCGCTCCTTCTCCTTACCCAAAAGCACAACTGACTCCTTCTTCCTCATCAATTCTGCAGCCCATTATTTATGCAGTTGGTTTCATGCCTTTAAGTTTATTTATTTCGAGAGAGACAGAAACAACGTGAGCGGAGGAGGGGCAGAGAGAGAGAGAGAGAGAGAGGGAGAGAGACAGTCCCAAGCAGGCTCCACACTGGCAGCACAGAACCCTGATGCGAAGCTCAAACCCACGAAACCGTGAGGTCTGAGCAGAAACCAAGAGCCAGACGCTTAATCAACTGAGCCACCCAGGCGCTGCTGGTTTCATGCTGAATTGTAATGTATTATGGGTAGTTTGTTAACATGTTTATCCCTCACATACACCTCACTCACCTTAGCTATGATCTCCGTGAAGATAAGAACAGACCCTAACTATAAATCCCTGGCACACAGCATAACACCTGCATAATAACGAATTTGTGCTTATGAGGAGATAGGACGTACCTGGAGCCCAACTCACATGGTTGGAGCCAGTTGTCAAAGGTGTGAAGTTCTTCTTTACGATTCTAGAATCACTGAGGGGGCTCCCCACAGCCCTGTCCGTCCCAGAGGCTTCAGTGGGGCCAGGAGAGCTGCCGCTCACTCAACTCCCAGAAACAGCTGTGGAGCTGGCTCTAGAGGAGGAAGGACTCCAGTGACTGAATACATACATTTGTTTCCTTAAGAACAAAAAAAAAGAGAGAGAGAGAGAGAGAGAAAGAGGAGGAGAGAAGGGTGAAGGAGGAGAAGAGAAAGAAACCAAGAAAAGGAAAGAATAAAAAAATCCTGTGAACCTTCTGGAATTTGATTTACATTCAGACAGGAATTGGCTCTGGCTCTTTGGTCTAGGGTTACACAGACGGAAGCTCAAACAAGCGAGCCAGACTAGAGGGATTGGGATGGGGCAGGGAGGCAGCCTAGAGGGACTGGGATGGGGCAGGGAGGCAGCCTAGAGGGACTGGGATGAGGCAGGGAGGCAGCCTAGAGGGACTGGGATGGGGCAGGGAGGCAGCCTAGAGGGACTGGGATGGGGCAGGGAGGCAGCCTAGAGGGACGGATGGGGCAGGGAGGCAGCCTAGAGGGACTGGGATGTGGCAGGGAGCCAGCCTAGAGGGACTGGGATGGGGCAGGGAGGAAGCCTAGAGGGACTGGGATGGGGCAGGGAGCCAGCCAGCCGTCCAGCTTCTAAGGGGTGTCCTGTGGCTCAAGCTCCTTGTCTGTGAAAACAGAGTGATTACATGGTAGTCTGTAATTCACAGCAGTATGGTGAGCGGCAGATGAGACGTCTCAAGTGAGGGAGCTCCTGGAAGGTTCATGAGCTTTTCCAGTAGTGAAGGAAGGTCTTTGTTTAGCTTCAGAACAGTTGATGAGTAAACAGGAGAAAATCAGGGGTCCTTCTGAGGAATCGTAAAGAAGAACTTCACACCTTTGACAACTGGCTCCAACCATGTCCCCTTCTGAGGACATATCCAGGTTTAGCAGCGATATGCCCCAAGTATAGAGCTACCAGTGCACTGGGGCATTCTCAGGTTGGTGGAGAACTTGGTCTCATAAAAGCTGAGGACGTGTCCCTTCGTTTCTCCATCTCTGGACCTGCAGGTACCCCTGCTTCTGAGCATCTTCATCTCCCAGTGAAAACCACTCTATCGTTTACCTCTTCCTTTGTCTCAACCGGGGGGGGGGGGGGGGAGGGGCAGCATGCCACCTGGTTAAAATCACAGCTTCTGGGGTCACTTGGGCCACAGTTCAAATCCCAGACCTGCTGCTTACCAGCTCTGTGATCTAGAGAAAGTACCTGATCTTCAGTCTCCTCTTCTTTAATACGATAAAATTAACAGTAAGTGCCCGTGGGACTGTCAGGAAGCTTAACTGAGATAGTGCATGCTTGGGAGGAGCATGGGGTCTGATAGTAAGTGCTCAACAAACAGGAGGCATGCCATAATACCGTAACCTCAGCTAGGGTCAAATACTTTCCTTACAGATTTGTTTTCTTGATCCATTTTCTCTACTGTTCTCCTCCTCGGATCCTCGTTCTCATGCATAAGGAGCCTAATGCAGCCCCAGAATTAGGCCTCTTAATGGCATCAGGCAACCCGAAGAATAGGTAAAAGTTTCTCAGGCCATCTGAGAAAACCAAACTCCTCTCTTGTAATAGGGGTCTCTGATAGCAAAGGGTTTCATTACAGACACCCCAGTGTTCAGGCGGATGCCTCCTTTCCTCCTCCCTCAACACTTAAGCAAACCCCAAGGCTGTTCCTTTATAAACCATGCTCAAAAAATGCAGAGTCAGGATATAGGAGCTTTTGGTTCATAGTTCTCCAGGAGTTCCCAACTCCAGATTCATTTTTGTTCCTAAGCCAGCAGCATAGTTATTAGCTGCAGGATATGTAAAGGGCATGGAGAGTTACTAAAGCATTGAGTCAAGAAGTGCAAATGTCAAAGGCAAAAAGAACACTGTGAATATAGACACAGACTTGAAAGTAGAGGCAGAAAAACACCCGTGGGATAAAATGTCCTTGGAAAACGGCTAAGATGCTGATTTGGGTGCTGCTATTGACAATGGGCAATGGTTACCTGGCAGTCTCTTCCCATATCCTGGCACGTGATAGGAGCTCAACAAAAGCAGCTGAATGAATGAATGAATGAATGAACAATAAACAGTATTTTATCGATAAACATTTATTTTATTGATAATATTGGGATGAAAGGCTTGAGTAAACAACATCATGCTATTGCCTCATGCTTTTCCTTTCATAATGCACGAATCCTCTAACGTTCTCCTTTCTTACTAGTCTATCAAATGCCCCCCTGCTTCTAGTTATCATGACAATTTGGATGGTTGGCCATGCACTAAGGGCTGGACCTTTGAATACTTTATGCTGAATTGACCCCAGCATGTCTCACCACCCCCCACAAGATCGTAAAACAGCCCTAAATGCTAGAAGATGATCTATGCTCCTCTTTCTCTATTCACCTCCACCCTCCTGTGACTGTGATATGTCTTAGATACTCAGCACTATTGTATTTCTACATAAAATCACCCTTAGTCTCAGGTTCTATTCCATGAAAGCTCCTCGCCTGTCTTACTCTGTACCTCTCTCTTGTGTCTGTGGTGAGCACTGCCTTGTAGAGCTTCTTTCTCCATAGTCCTTACACGCGTCATGTAGCTCTCTGTACTGAGTGCCATCGTGATTCAGGCTTCAGTATCATCAATGCTTGTCCCAGGTGTACTGCCCCCAGTAACTCCCTCTTCTTGAAAATGTCCATGGTATTTATATTATTAAATAGGATTTACTGATTTTGAATCAGACAGGTAATATTTTCTTCCATGCTCATCAATTAACAGTACCACCTCCTATTAGGAAGCCCCAAATTCTGCAAACCATTGTGCAGGCAGCTGTTTGATGCGTGACACTGCCTGGACCCTACAAAGGGCTGACTGTCCACCTATGTGAGATGAGCATTTTCTGGATAGATGATGGCAGTTCTCTCTGGATAGGAGGGTATCGGATCATATGATATTTTCTATTTAAGTTACCTTCTTCTTGCAGTGATACACAGGTTCTTTGCATACCACATTAAGTGAATTTACGGTCGTCTGGCAACGATCCTTAAAAGGACACGTGGTATGATGGAATAGTACACAGAACAGAAAAGGGTGAACCACTACAGGCAACAGGGATGGACCTCACAGAAATGATACTGAACAAAAGAAACCAGAAACAAAAGAGTATATACTGCCTGGCTCCATGGTTACAAAGCTCAAGTAATTGCGAAATAAATATCTAGTAATAGAAGTTAGAATATGGTGACCTCTGAAGAGGTGGTTGGCTAAAAATGAGCACAAGGAAGCTGATTTCAGGGGTGCTGGGAATGTTCTACATCTTGATCTCGATGGTGGCTCCACAGATATATTCATTTTGTAAGTATTTATTGAGTTGCCCACTGAAGATTTATACACCTAACCATATACTTGACATGCCTCGATTAAGAAGTTAAAAATGAAACTTTGCAACATGGACACTTGATAATTAGATTGTAGAGCCCCACAATATGAGAGCTCACTAAGATAAAATCCAGAATTAGCTATCAAATTTGCCTTCTGTGTAGAAAGGTTGCTTACTTCAGATGACTATCATATACTGTGGCCAAAATGAATGTACTGACTGTCCCTTATGGGATTAACCCTGGGGAGATTACTAAGCATTATAAGGTAGCTCCTTTCCTTATTCAACAGAATCTCAGTGCATTGCTGATAACATCCCTGGGGAAAACTACATCAGGGAAAAATTACATTGGAGATATTTTAATTCACATTTCCACTCACAGAATATTCTTCCTAAAACCTGTTCATTTCAAACCCAAAGAAATGTGTTTTTTTAATAACAAGAAGTTATATTTCTGCTAATGTCAACCAATCCTGAAAAATAATCCATCTGGAAAAACTGTATTAGCTGTGAAAATGACATTTCAATATTTGGAGTGCAGTTGGCTTAAGAGGAAGATTCCCTCTGTGGCCACATGTAGGCTGCATATTTTTCAAATAGTTCAGCCTTTCAGATCTTCTGAAATCCATTTAGTCTGGAATTACTAGAGTCTAGTTCAATCAAAAAATAAGCTTGGGTTTCTAAAGGGTACAAGAGCCATTCTAGGGAAAAAAAATCAATTTGAGAAGGTCTTACATAGCTCTCAGCATTGAGATCTGAAAGCTCACTGTCCATGAAAGACAGCAGCTGCTGTAAAAGGACATTCCCAGGCATCCCTCTTGGACAGCTGTGCCTACCTGGTCAGCTGTTTTCAGAGGTCATTTAATTCAACACATTGGGGACATGAATTCCTTATTACAGTGTTTTCACAAAACAGTCTTTCCAAGTGCAAGTGAGGCTTTACTTTAGTGCACCAGGGTGTGGTGGGAGGAGTCCTGCAGGCTTCAGTTCAAAACTCATCTCAAAAGTACATTATTATGTATGCCCTACAGTAACTCAACGTTCAGCTTCCTCCTTTATAAAAGGGCTGATAACTCCTACCTTTTGAAAAATTACTGTGAACCTGAGTGACAAGTAGAGCCTGGCACATAGAAACTGTTCAATAGTTTCTAGCTATTGCCATTATGACCCAAAGAGCCATAACTGAGTGTAGGCACCTCTGAGTGTTGTGGATGGAAGTGTGGCATGCCGATGGTACTAGTTATTCAGTCGCATGGGCCACGTTCAACCAATGTCATTGAGTGCTACCCACCAAGCACTGTAGAGACCACAAAGGCACTTCACTCAAACTCTTTCCTGTAAGGAACCCACAGTCAAGGAGATGAGACAGACATGTTATTAGCTATACCTAGCACAGTGACCGGAACACAAAGACCCTCCACTATGTTTAATGAATCACTTCCTATAGTGTGTTTTGATTTGCCATTTAATCTGTTTCTGTTTCAATCTTCATTACTGTCATCCTTGTTGCTTTGGGTTTTAACATTTGTTCCTCATTTTCTAGTTTCTGAAGATGAAAGGTAAGGTTACTGATTTGAGATCTTTATTCTATTTTTTTTAATATAGTCATCAACAGCTGCAAATTCCCTCCTAAATACTGCTTTAGCTGCATCCTGTAAGTTTTGGTGTGTTGCAGTTTTCCTTTGTATTCATCTCAAAGTATTGTCTAATTTCATTTTTTCTTTGACCCACTGGTTGTTGAGGAGTATGTTGCTTAATCACTCAATAACCCACTGGTTATTGAGGAGCAATGTGCTCCAGTGCTCTGGAGAAGCACCATGGGCACTCAATCAGACTGTGTTTTCTGTTACCACTGGGTAGAGTATTCTATGGACACCTGCGAAGTCCAGTTGCTTTATAGTGTTGTTCAAGTCATACGTTTCCTTGTTGGTCTTCTGTGTAGTTATTCTATCCATTATTGAAATGAGGTATTGAAGTCTTCAAATATGATTGTTGGGTTCTCTATTTCTCCCTTCAATTCTATTCACTTTTGCTTCATGGGGCTCTGTTGTTATGTGCGTATATGTTCATAAGGATTACATCTTCTTGATGCATTGATTCTTTTACCATTTGTAAAGTGTCCTCCTTGTCTCTACTAACAATTTTTGTATGAAAGTGTGTTTTTTCTTTCTTTTTTTCTGATATTAGTATAGCCATTCCAGTTCTATTGTGGTTATTGCTTTCATGGTATATCTTTTTTCCATCCTTTTACTTTCAACCTATTTATACTTATGAATCTGAAGTTTGTCTGTAGCAGATAGCATATGTTTGTAGGGTGTTTCCTTTCATAGATTCTGCCACAGGTCTCCTTAGGCTTTGTTTATTTTTCTTCATTTCCTTTCCTGTCCCTCACAGTGGAAAATTTCCTTGACCTATAGTCATTCTAAATATATGATATCGTGGCCTTATTGTAATTACTACTTAATTTAGGAGATTTTCGAGAAAATGTAGATAACTTGTCTCTGAAGTCTTTCCCACCTCAAGTTTTTCAAGTTCTTGTCTTAGTGACATTTGTTTTTCAGTCACATCTTTTAAGGCACCTCATTACGTGAGGAAAATAACATTCACCTAGACCTCAGCTTTAGCGAGACTAACACATTATCCATTAGTCGCAAAGAACACGTTTGCGGGAAAATATTTGCCAACTGTCATCTCTATTTTTCTTGTTGTTTCTCCTACTAGAAAATCCATACCCCTCTCTCTACACATCTCTATTGTTTTATGACTGCCTTTGCAAATGTGCTCAGACAGCAGCTGATTGGTTTCCACCAGCCCTTAATTGAGTAGGCTGTTTACTCCCTCCTAGTTCTTAGTAGTCAGATTGCCCAACAAGACTTGGCCTTACCCGGTGCACTTCAGCCTCCTTCCCCCAAACCTTCTTTCATGTCAGCATCAATCAAATGCTGCCTCCGTGTGTTTTGTATTTTATCATTCTCATTTGCTTGCGGATTTGTGGACCATGAGACTTAGGCCGCTCTCACTCAACATCCTTTGAATTAATTTATAAACGTTCCAGATGACTGTATTCACATCTGTCTGATAATAAATATCTCCAGCAGAGATTATCTGAAGGGGTCCTGTTTTTGTACCATCCCATTGTGTGAAGCATTCAAGCACTGTGCTTGCAATTATTGAGCAGTTACAACATGTAATTGCAGAGTTATTTTGTCCTGCAAATTCTATGGCAGGATAATAATCAGAGAAAATAAGAGAAGGGAAGAGGCAGGGTATGAGTAGGGAGAGAAATCAAAAGAAGTACTCAAAGAACTCTATAAGAAACACACAAACCATTTTTTCTTTTAAAATGCAGTTTATAAGAACTGAAAACAAAATTTTCTCTGTCCTCTAGAAAAAAAAAAAAACATTTGCAATGTATACTAACCAGATACTGACCAAATTTTAAAGGAATTCTCTCACAATTAATACAACAAACTTAAGGTGAAAGAAAAGTCTATTATGGTGTTAACAAAAGATCATAATATGGGCGCCTGGGTAGCTTAGTCAGTTGAGCGTCTGACTTTGGCTCTGGTCACGATCTCATGTTCCATGGGTTCGAGCCCCATGTTGGGCTCTATGCTGACAACTCAGAGCCTGGAGTCTGCTTCAGATTCTGTGTCTCCCTCTCTCTCTGCCCCTCCCCTGCTCTCTCTCTCTCTCTCAATTATAAATAAACACTAAAAAAGGAAGATCATAATAAATAAACAAATATAATAGAAAAATAAATAGAAAAAAATATATAATGCTTTTAAAGAAAGATCAAAAGACAATCTCAGGAGTAGATTCCTTAATGCCCCTTACCCATTTAGCCCATCCCCCCTGCAACAACCCCTCCAGTAACACTGTTTGTTCTCCATATTTAAGAGACTCTTATGTTTTGTCCCCCTCCCTGTTTTTATATTATTTTTGTTTCCCTTCCTTTATGTTCATCTGTTTTGTCTCTTAAAGTCCTCATATGAGTGAGAAATCATTGTTGCACTATATGCTAACTAATTTGGATGTAAATTAAAAAAATTAAATAAAAAAAAGACAATCTCTACCTATGACCGTAACATTGATAATGTCTTGCTCCCTATTTTATCTGTTTCAACATAGTTTTCTTACTAAATAACGGTTTTTTGCAATAACTACTTCCCTCCCTATGGAACAGAGCCTAGCTAGCACTGACTAGCTAGGAAGTTCTTTTCTCTCAGCTCTATAAACCATCAGAAAATACCCTTGCTTTTGTGGGTCCCAGGCAACATTCTGACCAGAGCCTAGTAACAGTCACTTTCATCATAAATTTAAGAAGTTTCTGCTGGAAAAAAAAAAAAAAAGCATGAGAAGATATTTTCCTCCAGGTTATTCATAAATAGGTCTGAATGTTGTACTCCTACCTTATAATGCCAGCAAAGCCAGACCATGACTACCAGAGGGTATCACATCTTCTAAAGAACCACCTTTCACTCCCCACAAAATACGGCTCTTAAACATTTCATCCAAACGTGATACCACCTATATGCCTCAGAAACTGCACATCTAGGTTTTCTCCTGTAAAGCATTTAGAGGAGGGGAGCGCAGATCTGCAGAGCTATTTCACTGTTCTTGTGTGCATCATGTAGTGGAGAATTCCACCAGCAGCCCCAGTAAAGAGTTCGGAGTTTGCCTCACCTTTGAACTCTGTGAACGAAACAGGATTTTAAGCCAACTTGGCCAGAACGAACGTTACTTCTGTTTGTTAAATTTCATTTTGAAGTAACTGTAGATTCATGTGAGTTCTAAGAAATCACACAGGGAGATTCTGTGCACGTTTTACCCACTCTACTCACAGCTTACCACACCAGGACAACAACACGGAGACAGTCAAGATACGGAGCGTTTCCATCCCCATAAGGATCCTTCATACTGCCCTTTTATGGCCACACTCACCTCCCTGCCGCTACCTTCCCCTGACCCCTGACCTCATCCATTCGGTACTTACACAACACTATCCTCGGTCATCTATCCCTTCATTCATTTATTAATTCAACAAATATTTGGCCAACCTCTATACGCCAAGCGCTAAAGACATAACATGCATCACATGCACAAATCATCTGTGACTGGGCTTCACAATGGAGTCGGTGAGGCAGACACTAACCAATTCGAATCAACACCGAGTTGCAAGTGTGATAGATACGACCACTAAGCAGCCGGTACTCTGCAGCCGTGATAACAGTGAGGCTGCGCGGGAAGGGAGGACAGGGCACATTTCCCAGAATGAACCGATATTTGAAGGGCAAGCTGGAGTACCCAAACAAAGGCTCTTCCGAGTGTGCTGGGCAGACGGAGCAGACGCAAAGGAAAGGAGGCGCTGAGAAAGTACAGCAGCCTCTTCGCTGGCTTTCCACCCCTCAGCCTGTCCTCTCACACCCCCTTCATACCCTGAGGATGGTAAGGTTTGGGAATTGACAGTGTAACCTTAGAACAGGGACAGACGGCAGAAGATGGCAAAGCCCATTAAGGAAATTACTACCAATCTCCATGGAGGGTCTAACTGGTGAGACAAAGTCACTATCCATTGAATATGTTCCTGTCTCTTCTAAAAGAGAATTTCCATTGGAAAGGACTCTGCTGCTTACTATCGAGATGTTCTCTTACAGCCTGATTTCGCTTGAATTTAATGGGGAGATTTAATATTTAAGAAATGTCAAGTGCCTTAGCAATCGTAATGACTTTGACTCTGCAGCCCCTAGGACATAGGAATATGTCCTAAGAAAAAACTCCTAAATGTAAGAGACAATTTATAGATAAACGTTTTTACCCTATTGTTATTTATTACGGTAAAATATTATTCATATGTCAAATAATAGGGCACTGATTAAATAATTTATGGAATATGCATATGACATAAGGTCACTGCAGCACCTTACAGTTATATTTTCAAAGATTGTAATAGCGTGGAAAAATGCTCTTTTGATCTAAGCTTAAGAAAAACAAACAACAAAAGTCAGGATAAAAATCTGCACACACGTATAATTCCAGTAATATTAAAGACCAAGAAAATAGAGCCCAGTGATGGAAGAAGGACAAATAGTTATTTCTGGGTGGTGGGATCTTACATAATTTTTACTTTCCTATTTAGACTTTTGCTTATAAGTGTATTAATTTTATATTCAGCAAAAAATCAATCAACTATTATATACATTTAAAAGCCCGCAATGTAATAGGTGGCAGGAGTCATAATCTGGGGCTTTAAGCTTCACCTGTGACAAGACCAGATTTATGACTCTGAATAGCCATTTAATGTCTACTCTCCGTCTCCTCTCTCCTACATGAGGGTGACGGTCCTGGCTCTCTCACAGAGCTGGGAATGAAGAAAGAGACCAGGAGTAAGAGTGCTCCATACCATAAAGACGCAAAGCTTCAAGAGCAGCACCAATGATAATACTCTGTGGCACAAAGGGTAGTGGATTTCCTAAGAACCCTGCCCTCTGATCCCTTGGCATCTAAGATGAAACACTACAGATGGGCATGCGCTTTTTGGGATGAGCACTGGGTGTCATCTGTAAGAGATGAATCACTGGGTTCTACTCCTGAAGCCAAGACTACACGCTGGATGTTAACTAACTTGAATTTAAATTAAAAACAGAAAAAGAAACACACAGAAAGCACAAGCGTGCAGGAGGTAAATAAATAACGTACCCGTGTCATCATTTTGAGTCTGGCACTCCTTCTCCCTGAGACTCGTCATTCTACTCACAGCGAAGGCCCTCCTCCCTCTTGCTTTACACTTGGTTTTAACGGACTTGATTTTCTGGTTTCTAAGCCAGCGGAAGATTAGAAGACGCATCTAGCGTACAGACACGCATTTAACGGTCAGAAATGAGAGGTAACTCTACAAAACTGAGGACACGGAGAGGGGGAGAATGCTAGAAAGCACCTAGTCACTCGGCACAGGAATGAATACAAAATCAAAATGTCCCTGTGCGCCAAGAAGTGGGTGGTGAGGGCACAACTGCATTATAGCTTGACACGGAAATTGAAAACGTATCAGTAAATGTTAGAAAAGACTTTCAACCTAACAGCATAAACTCAGGCGGGAGGCTTACCTTGGCGAGCCTTCCGTGAGCCTGCCGGCTCAGCCTGCACATTCCCACGAGGGGCCAGCCAGCCTGAGCTGCTTCAGAGACCTCCGGCAGGCCCAGACTTGCTTCCACAGCCGGCTTCCCAGTGTACTTGCTCATGGGGGGAGGAGGGGTTGTTTCTTTCTGCTTCTGGGAGTGCTCCCTTAGGCCTAGAAGCTTTCTGGGGAAGGAGGACTAGAAGGAATGAAAGTAGTGTGTGTAGAAAGGCCAAGGTGAAAAGTCTTGTTTCTTTGATTAAAGGCTGCGGAAACCGACTCTGGCAAACTTCAGCTGAAAGAGAATTTCCTGGAAGACCATGGGGAGGCCTGCAATATCAGAGTGAAGGCTCAAGGGCTCGGCTTGGAATGTCCAGCTGCAAAATGGGAGAACGCGGGCCCTGGGTTTAACACCACATCATGACTGCCCACTGTGGAATGCGGTAATTCCCCAGAAGAAGAATCCACACTGAGGATGGCATTTTGGGGCCCCCGCTATTGCGAGCTTAGAAGCCAGAGGGGGTCCTGGCAGGGTCCACCGATCTGCAAGACCGGACGTGGAGGAAGACACACACTCTCTGCTCCATCTACCACTGGGTTCACAATACAGCCGGGCCGCACGCCTGAAAGCACTGTACTTGGGACGGGCGCATTTCCCTTTGAATCTGATAACTCAGATTAAATGCCATTTTCCCGTTCTGGTCCCTGCTACGCCTCTGCCTCATCTCCCCAGCTGCCTCGCCCCCAGGCACCGTTGGGGATAATGTGATCAGATACTACAGGGCTGTGGCAGAGGTCAGTCACGCATCCGATTCCGCTGAAAGGGAAGGCTTTTATCTCCTCGGCTGCCTTGGCTCCCTTGAACCTGGGGGAGCAGCTTCGGGATGAAGGGAAATACCTGAAACACTGGCTGGATTGACAGCAGACCTGTCAGAAGGCCAAAGGGTCGGCGGGATTACACAGTGCGATTGTGCACAAGGTTTCACAGGGCTCAAAGCGAACCCCCTGTTATTGACCTAGTCCTGAGGGCTTCGCAGACCTTAATGAATGAAGCTTCCTACCGCCTCTGCCGGGCAGCCCTTCTCTCATACCTCAGACTGATTTATTTCTCATTCATTCCTTATACTGCTATTCCTCAGTAGTAGTATGGAGATCATACTCAGTAGTATGGAGATCTCCTCAGTAGATGGAGAGGGACTTTTCCAGATTTTATTTAGGTTGAACTATTCAAAGAAATGGATCTATTCCCTTCCGACTCTTGTGTATTAAAAAACAAAAAACAAAAAACAAAAAAAACAACTATATATGTGAGCCCGATCTTCTTACTTTGGCTATACCTTTTCATTCTTTCGAGGTTCAGAGACCTTCACTCCAAAAAGTACGGTTGGCAAACTTAAATATCAGAATACAAAGGTTTAAGAATTCCACTTGACAAACGTTCACTGCATCCGTGGTGTGGGAAAGTGTGAAAAACACTGTGTGGAGGGTTTGAACAACGAGCCACGCACATTTCTTCCACTGGGGAGCTCATGGTATAGTGCGTAAGATAATGAAAACAGTGAAAATAGTATCAAACATTTGTAGAGTGCTCACTGTTCCCAAGGCACTATGCTAAATGGTTTCTTTTATATAAAGCAAACCAGTGAGGTGCTAAAAACAACCAGATGAGGGAAGGAATTTGAGTTCCCTGTTTGACAGATGAGGGCACCAAGCTTATAACGAAGCTGCATTTGCAAATTCGAGAGGTTTGCATAGCTGCACTATGCAAATCCTGCGTAGGATTTGGATGCGGGTCTGGACTCATGACCGTGATGTTACGCAACCTCCTCACAAATAGACACCGTGAAGAGAGGAGCTGGAGTATGAGGGAAGCAACCAAGGATGGACAGCAGTTAAGGAGAGGAATACTTTCTGTGGGAACAATCAAAGCAGTCTTCAAGAAAGCAGCAGCGAGGTGCCTGGGTGGCTCAGTGGGTTGAATGTCTGACTCTCGATTTCCGCTCATGTTATGATCCCAGCGTTGTGGGATCAAGTCCCGTGTCAGGCTCTGCTACGCTTCCCTGGCTCGTGTTTTCTCCCTCTCTCCCTCTCTCTCTCAAAATAAATAAACAAATAAACATGAGGGAAAAAAATTTTTAAAAAAGAAAGCAGCAGCAACTGGCCTCATCCACAGAAGGTAATATTTCAAAAGATGGAGATGGAGAGGGGAAATCTCGTGGGGACACCAAAGCAGAGAGACAGCTGCATGGGTGTGTGACAAAACAGGGGGTCCTCGGGTGTGGTAGAACAAGGGTAGGTGAGGCTGAAAGGGGGAGCTGAGAGGAGGTTCAGAGGACATTTAGGTGCTGGCTGGCAAGCTAGGACTCTGCTGAATGCAACGGCATGATGCAAAAGGCACTGGAGGGAGGCGGACCCAGCAGCATATGGGAGATGGCCGAGGTGGGATGAGCAACCAGGAGGGCCGTAATGGCGGCCCCTGCCAAGCAGCGCAGGCACTGGGGAAACAGAGAGAGTGGAAAACCCCAGCAACATGTCAGAGCAGCTGGCTGCCTGAGAGGTGAGATTCCAGGCAGCTGAATGGGGTGCCACTCTGGTGGGGAAGAAGGCAACCGGTCAGGCCTAGAGAATCAACAGGAGATGACAGAAAGGGGTCCTTTCTGCAGGTGGGCCTTCAGAGATAAAGAGCCGTGGAAGCACTGAAGACAGATCCCTTGTAGTGGGGAGGCGGCTGAGACCAGGAGAGGACTGGGTGTCTGGTGAAACTCTGGTCCTGTATTAAGGTCTACAGCTCTCCTCCACAATTCTACAATGCGACAAGCTCTGAAAATGAGCCTGTTTACTTACTTACTTATTTGGAGTGTCAGGCAAACTCACGTGGCCGCAAAACTGACACGAGGCCTCATATCACCTCTACCCATCCCCCGAGAATAAAAAGACACGCACTTTGCTACAGAAATACTCCTGCATTGCATTACAGTGTGCTGTCCCAGACCCCACGAAGAAAGTACATCACAGCGCTTGCCCAGTATAGATACGCGGGCACCTTTCTAAAATCTCCCAAATTCTGAATTCCAGAGCACGCCTGACTGTAAGAGGTCTAGGTAAGAGATTTTGGAACTGCATTTACTTTCTGAAAACAGCAAGCTGAGCAATAATCCTACAAGCTGATGATTATTGAGGGCTTCTCCTATGCTCAGCACACTTCTAAGTACTTTATTTTACTTTTTACAACATGTGAAATGGGAACTCTATCTCTATTTTACAGATAAAAATTGGATGGCCAGGTAGATTAGCAGTAACAGCTAGAGCTGGTACTTACCAGAGGCAGAACGACTCCTGGGACCGTGCCCTTTACTACAACAGCATACTGCCTGCAAATTAATTTGTGAAACTATTTTGAAAAGACCTGCTCAATCCCTATACTAGATTAATTAGTAGATGAGGGTGCCTGGGTGGCTCAGTTGGTTGAGTGTCCGACTTCGGCTCAGGTCATAATCTCACAGTTTGTGGGTTTGAGTCCTGAGTTGGGCTCTGTGCTGACAGCTCAGAGCCTAGAGCCTGCTTCGGTTCTGTGTCTCCTTCTCTCTCTGCCCCCCCCCCCCCCCCCCATGTTCTGTCTCTCTCTCTCTTTCTCTCAAAATTAAATAAACATTAAACATTTGTGAATAGCAAGGAACAAATACCTTTTACCACATTTCCACAAATGATACAAGGCCATGGTCCACCTAGGTTGTTCTTTCATTTATAGTCTGGCAAAGCAGAGGGAACATTATTAAAGGGTATCCCAGGGAAGGGGTTTCTGTGTGGGCCATACAGTCCATATACAAAGTTTTCCATAGTTTTCCTTACCAGGTAAAGAAGCTGGGGATTAAAGCAGCAAAGTGGAACTGATAGAAAAATAAACTCTGGAGTCTTAATTCTTTGGTTCTACCATCTCATAGCTATGGCCCTGGTCCGTTAATTAACCTTGCTGTGCCTCAGTTTTCCCTTCTGTAGAATGGGATTAATTTCAAATTATATCATAGAGTTTGAATGGGCTGAGATAACTTGTATAAAGTTTTTGGAGAGTGCCAGGCTGATAGTGAATCCTCAATAAACTTTGAATATCTGTATTTGGCAAGGCTCTCAAAGGGCTAGAACTCTTGTTGGGGGTTTCTGATGACCAGTAAGTTTTCTATATTTCTCTGAATTTAGGGTTATTATTTACCAAGTATAAATCCTGTTCTCTTCCAGCTTTTGTAGGTTCATGGAAATCAGTCCAATTTAAAGATCCTTTCCAATTCCATAGTCAAATGACAGATTAGTTTAGGTCTATCTGTGAATAGCTCTGACTTGGAAGGATGCTTTTCACTTGGTTTTCTCTACGGTGTTGTCTCTGGCTGTGTCATCAGTTGGACATGTATCTGCATCCGTGTTCACTCCTGCAGAGTAAGCCCAAGCAGGCCCGCCAGGAGCACTAGGATTAAGCCTGATGTGTGTTGCCTTATTCCAGGTGGATTCCCGTATAGTCTCTGGACATTGGAATGGAATTCTATTTCTTCTCTATCTTATTCCTGAATTATATTTTCAATTGGAAAGGGTGGTTGGTTTTTGTCCAGATTCTTCTCAGTCATGAGGAGGTTCACCACATGCTGTGCACACAGTAGGCATTCAATAAGCGTCATATGGCACAGGATGTGACCAATGACCACAAAATGGGGCTGCTCCAGAAGTTTTGTGCTCTGCAACCCTGAGTTGCCATGGTGATACATTCCATGGCAAGTGGTTTGTCAAATGTTAAGTGATGCTCATCTTCTCTGATCAGAATAGGTTGTTCTAGTTTAGGGAAAATTCATTGTCTCGGAGTCTGTTTTCCTTGTTTGACTCTTACCTTCCAGTCAGCAGTGGGGCTAACTTGGCTTGCTTGATTCTGACATAAAGAAAGAAAATGGAAGAATCCAGCAAATACTTAAATGGGATGCTTGGCAAAGTAAAACTAGGGCTTATTCATGCAGTAGAGTAGCTGATAATTGCCTTTATTATTCTAGGCCAGATTGAGGTCATTGTCTGATAAAATTGGACAACTTAGGAAATGAGAAAAAATGAACACATTTAAGTTTATTTAGATACAACTTGTACATTTTATTTTAATTTCTTATCAAGTTTTGGCATGTAATAAGACACAGCAGAGAAAATGGAGAGGAAATGGAAGAGAGTCTGGCAGATAGGGAGGCATATATTAAGGAAAATAATCTTTGACACATTAACGTATATCTTCCACTTAGAACAGCAAGTGGTGGGAAAGCAAACAAATAATTTTGCATCAGGGCACATACATACTATTTTCTTCCCGGGATATAACCCAGTGGTGGTTTTATGACACCATCATTCCATTGTCACATGTTGCACTCATAATCCTGGCCCCTCTAATTTCATGAATATTTACTTTAGTATGAAAGGAAGAAAAGAAAAGAAACAAAGAAACAAAGAAAAAGAATGAATGGAAGGAGGAAGGAAAAAAGGAAGTAAGGAAGAAAGAAAGAGGGAGGGAGGGAGGGGAGAAGGAAAGGAGATGGGAGGGAGGAAAGGTGAGGGGAAAAATGGAGAGGAGGAAGGAAAAAGAAAACTGCATAATCCATAGGTCTACCACAAGGATTGAACCTCAGTTAGCTAAAATTTAGTTCATCAGATTCTCTTTTCCTCACCTTAATCAATCATTTGGGCTAAAGTCATTCTTAATTCAGTCATCCCTTTCCTTCCCTCTTTTACATCACTGAATTTTATCAATTCTACCTTGAGTATATCAAGTTGAAGAAAAAACTTTGACAGCAGTCCCCTGAGGCCAGAGTTCATGACTAATTCAACTTTATATTTTTCACAGCACATCACAGAGTCCATCTCACCCCACCAGCGATCAATACCCGTGTTATTTATTGGATAAATGTTTTTTTGAGAAGGTCAGTATACATTTAGCCCCTTCTCTGCATTTGGAGAGGCATGTCCTCTGTCTGGATTATCCAGTATCTGTGTGACCCTGGGTTAGTCCTGTTCCCTCTCTGGTCCTCAGTATAGACTTCCATGCTGGTCAGGAATACTTAAACCCCTCTCAACTGCTGCTGGTGGCCAACAGGTCCTGTTTGCTGTGCTCTAAGCTCTTCGGTTATCTTTGTTGTCCTAAGAACTCTGTCATGAGCAAAGTCCTTAACCCAAGTAAAACATTTTTTTTTTTTATTTTTAAATGTTTATTCATTTTTTGAGAGAGAGAGAAAGAGAGAGAGAGGGACAGAGCACAAGTGAGGAGCAGAGAGAGAGGGAGACACAATCTGAAGCAGGTTTCAGGCTCTGAGTTAACAGCATCAAGCCTGATGTGGGGCTCAAACTCATGAACCATGAGATCGTGACCTGAGCCTAAGTCAGACACTTAACCAACTGAGCCACTCTGGCGCCCCCAAGTAAAACACTCTCAAGAGGGAGAGAAAGGAAATTATTTGCTCAGGTAAATGAAAAGTCTGAAGAATTGTGATAAGGAAGGTGTAACCTCAGGCTTGTTTGAATTCAAGTACTGAAACCATGCCACCGAAATCAGTCCCCCTCCATCTCTGTGTCTCTTTGCTTCTGTCTTTCTCTACCTCTGCGTGTCTTTTTTCCTCTATTTTTCTCCAAGTGAGTTCTCTCCAAGTAGAGGCAAAGACCAGGCTGGAGTAACTCTGGTAGACAGAGAATCTCTTTCCCCAAAATTCTAACCAAAGTCCCAGGCCTGAATCTCATTGGCTTGGAAAAGTCACCTGTCTATCCTTTCACCAATCACTGGAAGCTGGAAGTATCTGGTCCTGTACCCATTCCTAGGGCTGAGGAGAGGATTAGCCTCATGGAACCACATGGACTCAGAACGGGGGTAGGGTCATTCCTGAAGTAAAAGAGGGGTACTGGCACAGAGCACCAAAATTGTCTTCTACAAGGCCTTTTATGACATCACCAGCTAATGCACAATGACCTGTTGGGTTCCCTTTGGCCACAGCCTCAATTCTTTCTCCCCTTCCCTGAACAGACTGAACAGACCTGAGACAATGACCTTTCTAGACTAGTCCCAGAAAAAGTGGCAAAACTTCCTGGAAAACTATATTTTTCCCCAAAGGGACTAGAGACAGGCAAGAATTTGGGCCTGTGCTAGATTCATCAGGTCAGTCCCCTGAACAGCCAGCCGTTTTTGAGTAGTTAGTGGAGGTGTAGAGTGCTGCCCAGACTCCCACTCATTCCCCCAGTTTTCAGGAGTATCTCCTGTCTCCTGTTCAGCTCACAGCTAAATCTCCCTGAGAATTGCCTTTGGCCAAATGGAGCTACCTCACCTAAGGTCAAGCCGCTATGTGGGCAGGTCTATGTTGAGTAACAGGATTACACAGCTCTGGCCTTCTCACCCCAGCTCAGGACACTCTGAAGCACCCCCCTCTGCCAGCACCCTGGCTCCAGAATTCACTGCGGCATCAACTGAGGCCTTTGTCACACTGCTTTGCTGTTTAACCTCTCCATCTTCCCATTTTCCTTCTGTGTCTCTGTCCTGCACCCAAAGGGACTATGCCCAAGAGCTCTCCCCAGTAATCCTCCTGCATGGAAATCTCCAAGTCTCAGAGATCCTTTCTGGGAAAACAGCCTAAGATAGTTTACGTAGCATATAAAACCTGAAACTCCTGGGATTTATCTACTACTGGGGCAGGATAATTTTGTCAGCAAAATCTCAAGCTTTGAAATCAGATATTCCCAGGTTTTTTTTTAAATTTTCATTTATTTATTTTTGAGAAAGCGAGAATAAACAGCAGAGGGGCAGAGAAAGGGAGAGAGAGAATCCGAAGCAGATTCTGTGCTGTCAGCACAGAACCTGATGCAGGGCTCGAACTCACAAACTGTGAGGTCATGACCTAAGCTGAAGCCAAGAGTCAGATGCTTAACAGACTGAGCCACCCAGGTGCCCCCAGACAATCCCAGTTTCAAATTTGTCACTTACTAGCTGTGGGAGTTTAAGCAAGTTACTTAACAATTCTTCTTATCTTTAAAAGATAGGGATATTGATAACACCATCTCCAAAGGTGGATGGGAATTTTAAGGAAGCTATTCATGTGTAAAATGCTTGGTATAGGGTCTCGCCTTAGGAAGGGCCCAGTGTATGACTGTTATTATTTTATAATCCTGCGGTATGGCTAAATGAATATGATTCCAACAGAGACACGAAAACACACCAATGGTCAATACACAGTGTCAGTAACTATTCACACTGCTTGTGAGTCTGAAACTCAAGTTCAGTTCTCTTCCTGGAGGGTAATTGAACAATATATTAGAAGCCGCTAAAATGCTCAGGACCCAGAGAGTCCAACTGGAGGCATTTTATCTAAGGAAATCATCATAGTCATGACCTCACATTGATGAACTGGGATATTTAAAAGCATTTGTTGGGATGAGCAATGGGTGTTGTATGGAAACCAATGTGACATTAAATTATATTTTAAAAATAAAATATAAAAAATAAAAAATAAAAAATAAAAAAATAGGTATTTTTTATTTTTTTATTTAAAAAAATTTGTTTTAACGTCTATTCATTTTTAAGAGACAGAGAGGGACGGATTATGAGTGAGGGAAGGGCAGAGAGAGAGGGAGACAAAGAATCTGAAGCAGGCTCTAGGCTCTGAGCTGTCAGCACAGAGCCCAATATGGGACTTGAACTCAAGAACCACGAGATCATGACATGAGGCCAAGTCGGATGCTTAAGTGACTGAGCCACCCAGGCACCCCATAAAATATTATTTTTTAAACAAAAATCTGGGAATTACCTAATGTCAACTAACATAGAACTGCCACAATCACTTATAGTATAGGCATATGATAAAATAAAATGCAGCTATTAAAACTATGCTATGGGGGGGGGGCCTGGGTGGCTCAGTAGGTTAAGCATCCAGCTCTTGATTTCAGCTCAGGTCATGATCTCATAGTTTTGTGAGTTCGAGCCCTGCATCTGGCTCTGCGCTGACTGCACGGATCCTGTGGGATTCTCTGTCTCCCTCTCTCTCTCTCTCTGCCTTTTCCCCACTTGCATTCTCTCTCAAAAATAACTAAATATTTTTAAAAATATGCTGTAGAAACCAAGTTAATGATATGGAAATAAAATCATGACAGTTCTTAGTGGGAAAAAAAAAGGCCCACAAAACAATAGTATGTAGGTTGTGAGCCCAACTTTTACAGCTGTAGAAGTATGCACAGACACATAGACACACGGAAATACACATGTACACACGCTCCCTCTGTCACATACAATCTGGAGAAATGGCTAGATGGCCACAAGTAAAAGTTCAAGATGTGAGCAATCATTATTCCTGAGTGGGCTACTGGCAATATTGATTTTCTCCTTTTAGCTTTTCTGTATGTTGAAAATGTTCTACAATAAACATGTATTCATTTTGTAATTTTGTTTCAGTGTTATTCCTTAAATGCCATCCACCGGATTAAAATGAGAACCCAAAGTGCTAATGACTAAATACCATTGACTTCTATGAGAGGTCTGATTTCTCATACTTGAAACACATTTTAGAAATGCCAACTCACTTGTACCCCAAAGTTTATAGCAGCACTTTCAACAATACCCAAAGTATGGAAAGAGCCTAAATGTCCATCAACTGATGAATGGATAAAGAAATTGTGGTTTATATACACAATGGAGTACTACGTGGCGATGAGAAAGAACGAAATATGGCCCTGTGTAGCAACGTGGATGGAACTGGAGAGTGTGATGCTAAGTGAAATAAGCCATACAGAGAAAGACAGATACCATATGGTTTCACTCTTATGTGAATCCTGAGAAACTTAACAGAAACCCATGGGGGAGGGGAAGGAAAAAAAAATAAAAGAAAAGAGGTTAGAGTGGGAGAGAGCCAAAGCATAAGAGACTGTTAAAAACTGAGAACAAACTGAGGGTTGATGGTGGGTGGGAGGGTGGGGAGGGTGGGGGATGGGTATTGAGGAGGGCACCTTTTGGGATGAGCACTGGGTGTTGTATGGAAACAATTTGACAATAAACTTCATATATTGAATAAATAAATAAATAAATAAATAAAAATTAAAATTAAAAAAGGGAAAAAAAAGTATAAACTGATAGAAAAGCCAACTAAATGAGGCTCACATACACAGTCCCTAAGAAAAACAAAATAGAGCACTACTTCCAAGAAATCCCTGCTCACTGTAATTAATTCAGAGAAGAAATCACCAGAGCCAATACTGTCCATTGGAAGATATATAACTCACTCACTCTCAATAAGAGGCTCAATATGTTCAGCAGGACAAGAAGTTGATCGTTAAATATGTCTGCAGGGTCTATGTAACTTGTTTATTTTCATGTACTTTCCTTATGATGACCTTTTTTCTGAAGCTACATTTAAGACCCACAGTCTGACAATTAGAGCAATGATTTGAAATCAGAACTTTCCTGGAAAATCCACGGCATAGGTCCTCATGGCCATTTGATTTAGGAAAAGAGACATGTTAAGGCTGCAGCTGTGGACATCACTGAATGTCCCTTCCTCATCCTGCCTTATAACATGAATCTTTTTCTCCCTTCTCTCCCTTGTTATTCTTATTCTGATGTCCTGTATTCTCTGCATTTCTTTTCCTCTCCTACCACATAGCTGCTCCTGGGCATGGATTTTCTCTGCCAAGGGCTTCTGAGGCTGTGGAAAGCCCTTCATAAGCCTGTGCCATAGCTCAGAGAAGCCACAAAAAGCCTTGGGCACAGTTAGCAACCAGATCAAGTTTTGCACTCCTTTCCGTATAGCAATCACAAAGTTCCAGCATGTACAGCTCTTTCCTTCCTCATCAGCAATTGAAAAGCAAATTATTAAACAATACTGAATAAACCATTCTGATGCATGTGGATAGACCTTAACAACACTCTTCATGTGATACTCTGCCTCGAACTTGATGTCTCTGTTAAGCCATCCATGAGCATCCATGAACAAAAAGGCTCATCCATGAGCCACCTCTTATTCCCTTGGCTCAGAAGCATCCTTGGTTGTGGAGCAGGGAGCATTATTGGGGCATTAGCCTGGGAGAGGCAGGAAAAAAAGCTGTCTCTCAAGTTTAGCCACAAAAATGGCCTTCAAGTTGACTTACAATTGGACTAAGCCAGAATATACTGGAAAACAGAGAAGTCATAAGACCTAAAGATCTTACTCTCTCCAGTAGAATAGAACCAGGGCAATAGGAAACTAATGCTTAGTGAAACAATGTGGGGCTGGCCAACTTTACTGCCTGTGCATCTTGTCTGGAATGAATTGGGATGGGGGCGGGGGGAGGGGGGTAGTCACAAGGCTGTTTAAATCAAGCTGTGAGTCTTTAATCCTGCTGTCATTTTTGCTGTGATTAAAATCCCAATTGGCTACATCACATGCAGTTTTTATTTTCCAGGACAGAACAAAATGTCTTAATAAAAACAGATAACCATGCATGTTGACTCTCGGATGAGGTCAAGATTAAACGAATGGAGGAAAAAGGCTGTAAAGGAGTATTTAACTTAATGTGAAAATGGCATAGAAAATCACATCTGTGTAGGTCCAAGAACCAAAGAGGCTTGGATGTCTATTTCACTCAACAGACAGGGAGAAGATGGAAATATGGAAAAGATTAAAGAGCTCAGTAAATAGATTAGTCATTTTGTAATTAGGGTGGAATTCAAAGTAGAAGCCAAGTGCCTTTTATCTGGGTTTGTTGTAATTGATTAAAAAAATGTAAATTGCACATTTTTGAGAAATAACTTTTTCGGTAAGACTCCACATTGTCCTCGTGCATTTAATTTTCTTACATATCTTCTCTGCAAATGCAGCTGTAGCTATGGAATAGTAACACAATTCTGCGAGCAACTGGTACTACAACAGGCAATCTCTCCCCTCGGCTTTCTTGCAAGTTTGCTTGATAGCATTCTGGATTGTCTGAGATGAGAAAATGCATGCTTCTCTTCCATGCTGTAGATCCTGCATGCGGGAATCCATAGAGGAGAAAGAATGCAGCCTCCTTTCTGACAAAACAGACCATGGGAACATTTTTACTCTTTCACTGCTCCCAGAGGTTCAAGTACTTAAACACTCAACGCCCCCCACATGCCACTCGCTACTGGAAAACCTCTCTCTCTTTATTTCTTTCTGCACAAACTTCGACTAACAGCCGGTCTTCCATGCCTGTTTTTCCTAGGCCCGTCACATCAGCCAGCCTGACCCCCCATGACCTTGCAAAGTGCATTCTTCTCCCTGGCCAGTTGGCCTCCTCCTGTTCCCCCACATAGACCTCTGCTACTGCTGCTCCTCTCTGTTGAGACGGGTCCCCCCTCCACCCATCATGGTAAAAGCCATCTACCACTAGGTTGGGCACTTTCCATGTTTCATCTCACTTAATCTTTGCAACAGCCTGGCATTTAAGATTAATATTTCTATTTTATAGATAAAGAAATCAAGGCTCAGAAAGATTTAGGAACCTGTCAAAACCCAACAAGATGTGGAACCAGGATTTTAAACCAGGTCTGAGGCCACAACCTGAGCCCTTAACCATTGCCTCTCCTCCTGTCTCTCTGACCCTAGTGTAACTTCCGGGGTCTGGCTCAGGCCTGACTCTTTGTAGAAGTTCAGGCTGGTGAGCCCAGCCCACACTATTCCCACACACCCCACTGGTCAGAACCACCACAGAGATGAGCATGGAATTGTTATCTGATAGCTCTGTAAGTATTTGTTTCCCAATTCAAATTTTCTCTCCTTAAGGGAAGAGACTGCCTCCCATAAAACCCCTTACACACATATGCATACACACACACAGCTCTTAGCTGACCAATGTACATTTCAGTGAGGATCTAAGTATACTCTCTGAGGAGGGAGAGTATTACTTGCCCCTCCCTATTCTCCTCCTGTCTTCCTGTGAGAAGAGGGAACAGTAATCAGATTGGATTGGTTTCCAAGACTCTGGGCCTGTTCACTGGTAGGCAGGGCCAGTGTGAATTTCTAGGATGCCCTTTTGTTCCTCCTAAGCCTGTGGCTCAGGTGGTGAAGCAAGGCAGAGTCTATGCTCATGGGGAAGGAGGCTCAGCCATTTTGCTTTCTCTTTTCTTCAAACACATGGATTTGGTTACTCTTGCTTCCTTGTCTGCTGCCACATGTGTCTGGCTGGAGGGTGGACAGATTCAGGAATTTAAGTTTGACCTAAAGATTTTGTACGTCCATCAGGCTCTTAGGCTAGGTTGGGTGCTTAAGCCTAGCACAGGCCAGCCCAGCCAATAATAAACATAATAAATATTAAAGTAGTACATTATTACCTACTTGTTTCCTATATGTACTCTGCTCTTTTTTTAAAAATTTTTTTAAATGTTTATTTGTTTCTGAAAGAGAGACCACATGCAGGGAAGGGGCAGAGAGAGGGAGACACAGAATCTGAAGCAGACTGCAGGCTCTGAACTGTCAGCACAGAGTCTGACGCAGGGCTCAAACTCATAGACTGTGAAATCATGACCAGAGCTGAAGTCTGATGCTTAACCAAATGAGCCACCCAGGTGCCCCTGTATGTAGTCTGCTCTTAAGGACCTCGAGAGATAAGGCTCCTGTTTCCTAGCCAAAGACCATTTAATAGTGCCCCAAAGCTCATGATCTATCCCACACTCCCCTTCATAAGTTCTTGATTATTCATTTCCTTCTTAATTCATAGGACTTTTAAAGGAAGATTTACTAGAAGTGACCTTTGTGGAAATTTGTGGTATACACATGTTTTGTATGTGTTTTCCTTGCAAATAATAGTCAACGAAGTAATATTAAGCATGAACTTTCGTGGCAGTCTGGTCCTCCCAAGAAGATGCCAGCAAGGGTGTGTGGGGACTTTCTTAGGAAAAGGGAATAAGGAAGAAGCCAGAGGCTGGGCGAGCCATAGGACTGTGATGCAAGTCAGACCCCTGGTGAGAGAGAGGAGAAAAGGTCAGGTAGCAGTGTCTGAGACTGCCACAAAGTCAAAGGAAAAAGTCCAGCAAACCCTTTGGGGAGCTCTTGAGCCAAAGGTGGCTGTCAGGAGCACATAGCTGCTCATGGGAAGTGTGGCCTCGGGGCAAAACCAAGTCCATTTTCAAAAAGTAGCATATGGGGCCTCAATTATGCTCTGCAAAGTAAAAGGATGGTAAGATGCATTCTCACTGCTTCAGCTTCCATCTCATGTCAACAATTGCTGCCTCCCTTGACCTTTCCTTGCAAAACCATTCTCATTTCCTGTTTAGACTTCCATTTCCAAGCAGCAAAAGGAAACCCACCTTTGAGACAAGAAGTACTTTGAAAGAAAAGCAGAACACAGTTTCTTCAGGAAGGCTTCAAACTGGGCACATGCAGGCTGTCCAGAGTCTATTATTATCTTGGGAGGTCTTAGGAAAATGCCAGAGACATTATACCTTTTCCTAATGTTTCCTCCTCTAAAATAAACTGGGTTCCCATACTCCTCATGCGTATTCCTGATACCCAACAACTCCTATTATTGGAAAAGTATGACCCAGGCAAAGGACTCAAGGACTGTATCATATCTGAGGCCTGATTCCCCAAAAAGGAAGCTGTGTGTGGCTCCTGTCACTTTGTGGTGGGAACTCCAAGTAGGGTACTGTGGTCTCCAGAGCGTTCTCATGGTGAACAGACATGATGGGCTCTGATTCCCCAGGCACAGTGCCTTGCTAGAGTAGGTAAAGGTTTGCTAATTTGGTTAACGGTGTAGATGCATTTTATTTATTTTTATTTTTTAAAATTTACATCCAAATTAGCATATAGTGCAACAATGATTTTAGGAGTAGATTCCTTAGTGCCCCTTACCCATTTAGCCCACCCCCCTCCCACAACTCCTCCAGTAACCCTCAGTTTGTTCTCCGTATTCATGAGCCTCTTCTGTTTTGTCCCCCTCCCTGTTTTTATATTATTTTTGTTTCCCTTCCCTTATGTTCATCTGTTTTGTCTCTTAAAGTCCTCATACGAGTGAAGTCATAGGATTTTTGTCTTTATCTGACTGACTAATTTCACTTAGCATAATACCCTCCAGTTCCATCCATGTAGTTGCAAATGGCAAGATTTCATTCTGTTTGATTGCCAAGTAATACTCCATTGTATATACAGAGATGCATTTTAAAAAGCTAGAACTGTGTAGAGAAAGTTCGTCCTCACCAAAATCCATGAACTCTTTACTTCCCTGGCAAAACACTTAGCAGGAAGCTAATGTGGTCCTATGAGTAAGTTCTGGCCAGTAGAAAGTGAGTGGAAGGGATGTGTGCTGCTTTCAATCCAGCTCTTACTTCCAGTATGTGTTCCTCTCTCTTTTTCTCCATTGGCTGGTGGGCTGTAAAGAACTAGAACCTGGGTTCTAGTGGGGCCTGGGTTCCCAAACGACCAAAACTCACTTCCCTTAAGAGTCATGACTGGTTTGTGCTCGCTTCGGCAGTACATATACTAAAATTGGAACGCTACAGAGAAGATAAACATGGCCCCTGCAAAAGGATGACACGCAAATTCGTGAAGCGTTCCATATTTTTTTCAGTGTGCTGAATCAGAAAAATATGCAGCCAAGAATTCTTTATCCAGCAAGGCTGTCATTCAAAATAGAAGGAGAGATAAAAAGTACCCAGACAAACAAAAATTAAAGGAGTTTGTGACCACTAAATCAGGCCTGCAAGAAATTTTAAGGGGGACTCTCTGAGGGGAAAAAAGATGAAAAAAAAAAAAATATATATATATATATAGCAAAAGCAACAAAGCACTAGAAAGGACCAGAGAACACCACCAGAAACTCCAACTCTACAAGCATCATAATGGCAATAAGTTCATATCTTTCAGTACTCACTCTAAATGTCAATGGTCTCAGTAATCCAATCAAAAGACATAGGGTAACAGAATGGATAAGAAAACAAGATCCATCTATATGCTGCTTACAAGAGACCCACTTTAGACCTAAAGACACCTACAGATTGAAAATAAGGGGATGGAGAACCATCTATCATGCTAATGGTCAACAAAAGAAAGCCAGAGTAGCCATACTTATATCAGACAATCTAGACTTTAAAATAGAGACTGTATCAAGAGATGCAGAAGGGCATTATATCATAATCAAGGGGTCTATAGACCAAGAAGACCTAACAATTGTAAACATTTATGTGCCAAATGTGGAGCACCCAAATATATAAATTAATCACAAACATAAAGAAACGCATTGATAGTAATACCATAATAGTAGGAGACTTCAACACCCCACACACAGCAATGGACAGATCATCTAATCAAAAAATCAACAAGGAAACAATGGCCTTGAATGACACAGTGGACCAGATGAACTTAACAGATATATTCAGAACATTTCATCCTAAAGTAGCAGAATATACATTCTTCTCCAGTGCACATGGAACATTCTCCAGAATAGACCATATACTGGGAAACAAATCAGCCCTAAGTAAGTACAAAAAGATCGAGATCATACTGTGCATATTTTCAGACCACAATGCTATGAAACTCGAAATCAACCACAAGAAAAAATTTCAAAAGGTAACAAATACTTGGAGACTGAAGAAAATCCTACTAAAGAATGAATAGGCTAACCAAGCAGTTAAAGAGAAAATTAAAAAGTATATGGAAGTCAATGAAAATGATAGCACCACAACCCAAAACCTCTGGGATACAGCAAAGGTGGTCATAAGAGGAAAGTAAATAGCAATCCAGGCCTTCCTAAACAAGGAAGAAAGATCTCAGATACACAACCTAACCTTACACCATAAGGAGCTGGAAAAAGAGGAGCAAATAAAACCCCAAACTAGCAGAAGATAGGAAATAATAAAGATTAGAGCAGAAATTAATGCTATCGAAACCAAAAAAACAGTAGAACAGATCAATGAAACCAGAAGCTGGTTCTTTGAAAGAATTAACAAAATTGATAACCCACTAGTCAGTTTGATCAAGAAGAAAAAGGAAAGGACCCAAATAAGTAAAATCAAGAATGGAAGAGGAGAGGTCACAACCAACACAACAGAAATAAAAACAATAATAAGAGAATATTATGAGCAATTATATGCCAATAAAATGGGCAATCTGGCAGAAATGGACAAATTCCTAGAAACATATATATTACCAAAACTGAAACAGGAAGAAATAGAAAATTTGAACAGACCCATAACCAGTGAGGAAATCGAATTAGTAATCAAAAATCTGCCAAAAAACAAGATCCAGGGCCAGATGGCTTTCCAGGGGAATTCTACCAAACATTTAAGGAAGAGTTAACACCTATTCTCTTGAAACTGTCCCAAAAAATAGAAATGGAAGGAAAACTTCCAAACTCTTTCTATGAAGCCAGCATTACCTTGATTCCAAAACCAGACAAAGACCCCACTAAAAAGGAGAACTATAGACCAATTTCCTGATGAACACGGATGCAAAAATCCTCAACAAGATATTAGCCAACCGGATCCAATAATACATTAAAAAAATTATTCACAATGACCAAGTGGGATTTATACCTGGGATGCAGGGCTGGTTCAATATCCACAAAACAGTTAACGTGATTCATCACATCAATAAAAGAAAGGACAAGAACCATATGATCCTCTTAATAGATGCAGAGAAAGCATTTGACAAAATACAGCATCCTTTTTTGATAAAAACCCTCAAGAAAGTAGGGATAGAAGGATCATACCTCGAGATCATAAAAGCCATATATGAACGACCCAATGCTAATATCATCCTCAATGGGGAAAAACTGACAGCTTTCCCCCTAAGGTCAGGAACAAGACAGGGATGTCCACTCTCGCCACTGTTATTCAACATAGTATTGGAATTCTTAGCCTCTGCAATCAGACAACACAAAGAAATAAAAGCCATCCACATCGGCCAGGAGGAGGTCAAACTTTCACGCTTCACAGATGACATGATACTCTATGTGGAAAACCCAAAAGATTCCACCAAAAAACTGCTAGAACTGATTCATGAATTCAGCAAAGTCGCAGGATATAAAATCAATGCACAGAAATCGGTTGCATTCCTATACACCAACAATGAAACGACAGAAAGAGAAATCAAGGAATCGATCCCATTTACAGTTGCCCAAAAACCCATAAAATACCTAGGAATAAATCTAACCAAAGAGGTGAAAAATCTATACACTGAAAACTATAGAAAGCTTATGAAAGAAATTGAAGAAGACACAAAGAAATGGAAAAAGATTCCATGATCCTGGATAGGAAGAACAAATATTGTTAAAATGTCGACACTACCCAAAGCAATCTATATATTCAACGCGATTCCTATCAAAGTAACACCAGTATTGTTCACAGAGCTAGAACAAATAATCCTAAAATCTGTATGGAACCAGAAAAGACCCCAAATAGCCAAAGTGATCTTGAAAAAGAAAACCAAAGCAGGAGGCCTCACAATCCCAGACTTCAAGCTATACTACAAAGCTGTAACCATCAAGACAGTATGGTCCTAGCACAAGAACAGACACTCAGATCGATGGAATAGAATAGAGAACCCAGAAATGGACCCACAAAAGTATGGCCAACTAATCTTTGATGAAGCAGGAAAGAACATCCAATGGAATAAAGACAGTCTCTTCAGCAAGTGGTGCTGGGAAAACTGGACAGTGACATGCAGAAGAATGAACCTGGACCACTTTCTTACACCATACACAAAAATAAACTCAAAATGGATGAAAGATCTCAGTGTAAGACAGGAAGCCATCAAAATCCTTGAGGAGAAAGCAGGCAAAAACCTCTTTAATCTTGGCCACAGCAACTTCTTACTCAACACGTCTCCAGAGGCAAGGGAAACAAAAGCAAAAATGAACTACTGGGACCTCATCAAAATAAAAAGCTTCTGCACAGTGAAGGAAACAATCAGCAAAACTAAAAGGCAACCGACAGAATGGGAGAAGATATTTGCAAATGACATATCAGAAAAAGGGTTAGTATCCAAAATCTACAAAGAACTTATCAAACTCAACACACATAAAAACAAATAATCCAGTGAAGAAATGGGCAAAAGACATGAATAGGTGCTTCTCCAGAGAAGACATCCAGATGGCCAATCGACACATGAGTAAATGCTCAACATCACTCATCATCAGGGAAATACGGATCAAAACCACAACGTGATACCACCTGACACCTGTCAGAATGGCTAACATTAACAACTCAGGCAACAACAGATGTTGGCGAGGATGCGGAGAAAGAGGATCTCTTTTTCATGTTGGTGGGAATGCAAGCTGGGGCAGCCACTCTGGAAAACAGTATGGAGGTTCCTCAAAAAAACTAAAAACAGAACCACCCTAAGACCCAGCAATTGCACTCCTAGGCATTTATCCAAGAGATACAGGTGTGCTGTTTCGAAGGGACACACACACCCCCATGTTTATAGCAGCACTATCAGCAATAGCCCAAGTATGGAAAGAGCCCAAATGTCCCTCAATGGATGAATAGATAAAGAAGATGTGGTATATATATACAATGGAGTATTAGTTGGCAATCAAAAAGAATGAAATCTTGTCATTTACAACTACGTGGATGGAACTGGAGGGTATTACGCTAAGTGAAATTAGTCAGAGAAAGAGAAAAATCATATGACTTCACTCATATGAAGACTTTAAGAGACAAAACAGGTGAACATAAGGGAAGGGAAACAAAAATAATATAAAAACAGGGAGGGGGACAAAACAGAAAAGACTCATAAATATGGAGAACAGAGGGTTACTGGAGGGGTTGTGGGAGGGGGGATGGGCTAAATGGGTAAGGGGCACTAAGGAATCTACTCCTGAAATCATTGCTTCACTATATGCTAATTAATTTGGATGTAAATTTAAAAAAATAAAAAATAAAGTTAAAAAAAAAGTCATGACCAGTTCTAGTCAGACCTTTCTATGTGTCAACTGCATAGACAACAAGCTAAATGTAAAAATTCTATAATTTACAAAAAGCAATCATGCACATTCCTAAAAATGTTTATGTGTAAACAGGATTATAAATGATATTTTTTTTCAAAGGCAGCTTTACTGAGGTATCATTGTTATACAAAAACTCTTTGGACTTATTTAATGTCTACAATTTGATGAGTTCAGAGATTGGAATTCTCTCATGAAACTGTCACCACAATCACAGTAATAAACATTGCCTCCTGCCTCTTTGTTTTTGTTTTGTATTAAAAACACTTAATATGAGAACTACCCTCTGAGCAGATTTTTAAGTGCACAATACAGTGTTGTTAAGTACAAACACGGCATTGTACAGCAGATTCATCTATCACAAGTGACAGTTTAACAACTACGTCTCATTTCCCTCATCCCCAGCCCCTGGATCCTGCTCACTTTATCCTCTGTTTCTATGACTGTGACCACTGTAAGTAACTTATCATGCAGTATTTGTCTTTCTGAGGTGGACTTATTTCACTTAGCATAATCCGAGGTTCACCCACAGTTTCTTATAGGGCAGAATTTCCTTCTATTTCTTTTAAGTTTATTTATTTATTTTTGAGACAGAGAGAGAGAGAGCGAGTGAGTGAGCGAGTGTGTGCACAAGCTCGGGAGGGGCATAGAGAGAGAAAGACACAGAATCTGAAGTAGACTCCAGGCTCTGAGCTGTCAAGACAGAGCCTGACACAGGGCTCAAACCCACGAACCGTGAGACCATGAACTGAGCCAAAGTTGGACACTCAACTGACCGAACCACCTAGGTGCCCCAAACTTCCTTGTTTAAGGCTGAAAAACATTCTACTGTAGGTATATACCACATTTTCTTTATCCATTCATCTGTGGATGGACATGAAGGGTGTTTCCACACCATGGCTATTTTAAATAATTTGATAGGAGCGCCTGGGTGGCTCAGTCCATTGAGCATCTGACTTTGGCTCAGGTCATGATCCCACGGTTTATGAGTTTGAGCCCTGCATTGGGCTCTGTACTGATAGCTCGGAGCCTGGAGCTCCCAAATCAGATTCTGTCTCCCTCTCTCTCTCTGCCCCTCCCCTGCTCATGCTCTGTACCTTTCTCCCAAAAATAAATAAACATTAAAAAAAAATAATAAAAATAAATAATGTGATAAATGTGGTTTCTTTTTTCTATTGCCCAGGAATGCTAAACTAATTCCCAGCCAGCAGGTTATCTGTGGAGCTGAAAAGATGATACATTTTGCTCATGTGTGCCTTACCACTTCTTCATTTTCTTTCTCACCAGCCCCTGTTATGTGAATGAAGCTTTTATGGCTTGCCTAAAACATGCATATTTTCATTATTTTATGGAGGTGGATTGACTGTGAAAGAGTGCCATGCTGTGGGTGAGGAGATTTGATTTGTAATGCACGTTGAAGATCTTTCTATCTGAAAGTCCAGGAACTTCAGAACAAAACAGAAGTTGTGTTAGTGTGTATCTGCCTTCCCACAGAGCTTGCCTGAGCACAGTCGTAAGTAGATTTTTTTAATGAATTTTTTAAATGTTTTTATTTATTTTTGAGACAGAGAGAGACAGAGCATGAGCAGGGGAGGGGCAGAGAGAGGGAGACACAGAATCGGAAGCAGGCTCCAGGCTCCGAGCTGCCAGCACAGAACCCGACGCGGGGCTCGAACTCACGGACTGTGAGATCATGACCTGAGCTGAAGTCAGACGCTTTACCGACTGAGCCACCCAGGCGCCCCACAGTCATCAGTAGATTTAACTTCCAGTGCAACCACCCAAATACCAGCCATCACTAGTACTTACAGGCTCAACACCGGCTCACCCTGACACTGTAAGGTTTCGTTTTTTAATCACCGCTAATAGGTCCAACACAAGAGAAAAACAAAGAGCAAGATCCTAACTCCAACATAATTTTTCACTTGCTAAATGAATGACAGCTTCTAGAAATGAAGTTTCCATGTAGTTCTGTAAAGACGGAACCATAGACATGGATCATCTACAAAAAAAATCCCGGACTGTTACGCTCACCGCAAATGGATTCCAAGTTCCCAAGAGGCTGACCCCTCAGCTCTATAGAGCTGATGCTGCCAAAGGTTCCAGAGCCCCTGACTCTGAATATGAGCCATACTATCTAGTTATGCCAGTTGTTACCATTACTGCCATTTTTCTACTATGACCAGCAAGACACAAAAATTGAGGAAGCATGGAGATGCATTAGCAATCCGTATCATAGGTACTGACTCGGTCAGGATGCTGTGGACTGAAGTGGCAGAGACACCAACTCAAACTGGCTTAAATGGTATGGAAATTCATGGTAAGTCCACGTGGAATTGGTTAAATGTTTAATACAGTCCTTGCTGAACTTCTCTGAATTTTGTCCTCAATGGAGACTTTGTCCTCACGTGCCTTCCCTTATGGTACCCAAGAAATTATGGCAGTTCCAGTCTTTTTATGCACAGCCTCTACGTCGGGAGAGGGAAAGAGAGAGAGAAAGAGGGAGAGAGAGGAGGCTGCATTTCTGTCGGCTGGCTCTTCAGATTAAAGCACATTTCTTTAAGTCCCTGGCAGACCTCTTCTCACTGGACTGAACTGAACCACGTGTCCCTTCCTGAACCAGTCTGGCCAAGAGTGTGTGACTACTCCTTTTATATCCTGATAATGTGAACTACCTGTAAATATGCAGTCTGGGGATACTGTGGTGGCATTATCTGCTCTAGCCCACCCTGGACAATGATATCCATGAAGTCATGGGTGTGATGTGATAATTTTATTCCCTAACACATATTTACTAAAGATTTACATATTAAATTTTTTTAAAGTTTGAGCTACCACCTAATTGTGTTGACACTAGAGATACACAAAGCACACTTGGGCAATACTGAGCTTGACTGAAGAGGGTAAGAAAGAGAACAGCATTAGAGGGTTAGTCATGGAAAGACAGAGTGTATAGCTTGTTACAGGGACAACGACTCAACTAGTTTGACTGAAACAGAGGACTCATTGAGAAATAGTGGGAAATGAGAACAAAAATTTGTGGACTGTAGGGGACCTTAAATTCCAGGCTGAGGAATTTTGCACAGGTCAATGCCAACCTTTTCGAGCTTTTCATCCTTAAACGATGAAAGAACTGTTTTGTTAACATTAAATTGACGGGTCTATGAAGGACTAGTTGAAGTGGGAAATCTTTGCAATAAGAAAGGAATAAAGGTAGCAAGATTTAAAGTAAGAAGAAGGTGAGATACAGGAGGGGAACATTTCAAAGAGGCAAGTGATGAGAGTGGAAAAATCTGATATGCGGCATGGAAAGAATGAGTAGCCTCGAGTGATTTCAAGATTTATTAGAATAGGCTCTCTAACACGAGACCCCATTTGGCTTATTTGGAGTCACTGAGTGTGTGTATGTATGTGGGCGTGCATGTGTGTGGTGCATGCATTTGTATTCTCCCTCCAATTTTGGGCTGACCAAGACTCAAGTTCCCGATCTCCCGGCTTTTAGAGTCCTTCCTGCCACATCGCTGCTCTAAAACACAGAAGTCAGGAGTGGGAGCTTGACCTCAGGAGGTCAATGACGTCATTGAATAACTAGATCCACCTAATTGGTCCCCAGATCCCATAACCCACCCCGAATCTCCTTCCCCCACCAAGATCACAACTGGACATCTCCCTTCAGACCAAGAACATGTTCCACCTCTGACCCTGACCCATACAGGAGTCACATCCATCCTCCACTGAGGAGCTCCAATCCAGGCCATGCATCACGGAACCCTAAGGAGACTTTCACACAGAGGACTGTCAGAGCCCTGTGAATACAAAATCTCCATGATGCCTCCTGGGCATCTTCATAGAAGAGCAGACAAAGAAGCCAGTGCTGGGGAGAAGCTGCTGTGGGATTAGTCAACCTCAGCGTAGAATTGCACTGGCAGCCTTCCTGCTCACTCACTATAGGATATTTTACAATAATTTCCACCCCGTGTCCTGGACTCAGTGACTCCTGTTTCTTAGCATTGCTGGCTGCCGGCCAGCACCTTGCTCTGGGAGCAGCTCCTGGCAGCTGCAGCCCAGAGTGGTAATGAACAGAGGCCCAACTGGATGTGGCTGCCGTGCTGCTCCCACAGCTGTGGTCTTGTAAGTCAGGAGCATGCCAGGTGGCTGTGCCTGGAATGAGGGCAGCAGAGCACTTGGGCTCCTTAGCCAGGTACTGGAGAGCTAAAAGTTCCAAATATTTTGTCTCTGAGGTGCCAAAAAATGTAGAATGGTCAGGGTAATCTGGGAGGTCATCTCCCGACAAATCCGGCTGATGCCACTCAAGCAAACTGAGCCCTGGCTTATGAACATCTCCTCGATTCTCCTTTTCTGAATCTATTTCCTGGTGCTGGACGTTATAGGAATATATACATCTACAGATGGTCAAGTCTAACTTTCTGCATCCTAATCTTTCTCACTACTATGATTAGAAGAAAAGTCCTGAATGCAAGCAGTAGTAAGAGTAGGAGTAGCAGTTGTAGTAGTAACGTAAGAACAACAGTTATATCCAGACAATATACCAGACACTTCAAACGTATTATCTCATTAAATCGACACAATCCTATGAATTACATACCATGTTCATCCCTTTTGCAGATAAGAAAACAATTTAAAATGCTAACTACCTAGCCTAATATAACTGCAAAAACGTGGCAGAGCCAAGATTTGAACTCACGTTTGTCACACTCCGGAGCAAGAGCACTTATTGAGCACACCATTCAGACCATCTGTAGGAACTTAGCCTCACCCTGAAACTCACTCTATTTTTGCAATGGCCAAATGAATGGATTTCATGTAGAGAAGTATACGTTAGCATACCGAAAAGCCTTCTTTCCTCTCTTAAAAGCAAAGAGGAAAAGTGTCCAATGCGGTGGGTGAAAGTGTAAATCAGGACAACCACTTTGGAAAACCACTGGTATTACTTACTGAAGTGGAAGGTTTGCATGTTCTGTGATCCAGCATTTCTCCTCTAGGAATATGCCCACAAAAGATGTGTGCACGTGCGCACAGAAGAAATGTACAAGAATGCTCACAGCAGCATTGTTTGTGTTAGCCCTAAACTGCAAATAATCCAAAAATCTATCAACAGGAATAGGGCTACCTAATTGGGATATATTCACACAATGGAACACCGTACAGCAATGAGTAATCAACCCAGTTACACGCAACAACATGGATGAATGCGGAGGTCAGGAAGCCGGACGCAAAGAACACATGTTGTGCAATTCAATTTATTTTAATGTCAAACACAGAAGTAAACCATAGTATTTAGAGAGTCATACTTAGGGGATAAAATTATGAAGTAAAGCAAGGAAGTGATTGCCATAAAAGTCAGAAAAGTGGAGAGGGGGTGGGAAGTGGCCATCATGAGTGGAGGCCGTAAGAGGCTTCGGGGGTGCTGCAAAGTTCTGGCATATTTGCTTGAGAAGACACAGGTAATTTCTTTTATATTAATTTTTGGTATGTCTATGGATCCTACAGTAGAAATGGCTTAAAAACAGGCTTAAGGGAGGTAAAGGCAAAAAGAAAAAAAAAAAGAAAAGAAAAAAGTAAAGAAAAAAGAAAGAAAAACTCACATCAAACAACGCAACTTTTGCTTTCAAACTGAGGCTACAATATCTTGGTAAGCAGCCTGTTTTAAGACAGATTTTATCGACAAAACCTGCTACTTCTGGACTCACTTCCACCCTCTGTACTGATCAGAAGTTCTCCCACTCCCACCGCTTTTAATCATTAGTGTTTTTCTGGTTAAAGAAACGTTTCCTTGCTCACATTATACGTGACCGTACTCAAGTACATTTCTCTTAGAAGGAAATGATTGATTTTTCTGGTACGCTCTTGTAGAAGTAATCGTGAGCTTTTTAGGTCACCCTTGACTCAAGGGTGCTTCTGCGATAGGAAAATGGGAACAGCAAAGTTTATGGTCTTAATTAACATATCCGAATAAAGACTTGTCAGAATGAGAAACGAGGCGACCATGATACTAGGAAAGACACTGGGACAGAGCTAGGGATGGGGATGAAGGGGGAGGAGGGACTGGGTGAAGTCCCAACAGACGACCAGCTCAGGTGTCACAGGCCCGGGGGCACAGGGGGTCCGAACCCAGCTTCTCTTCAGGTGCTTTAAAACTCTAAAAAGGCTTATCAGCATATTCAGTTGGAATGACCCTAAACTCTAAATTCTAAAAGACATGGCTTTTAAACTATGAGAAATCAGGACTCGTTAAGGATTATTTGAGTTCCAATCTCCATAACAGAACAAAGTTAAGTGGTAGTTAAAATCCCTGCCTCAGGCTCTGAGAAATAGTTGGCTGCCTTGACTGTAATTTTCACTCTTTCCCTCTGTTAGCAATCACCTCCACCCTCACATGCCTACCCAAACGAAATTCAGTCTCATAGTTATCCTAGGTGAGGAACAGGAATGAGTGAAACTTTTGCCAAGTGCTGTGAGGCCCATGTAATAGAAGCACAGGTAGCAATCATTGACTGAACCTTTACTGTCTTCAGGTACTTGTTCTAAGCTGTGTGGATATAGAATTTGACTTGCTCTTCACAATAACTCCATGAAGTTTGTTCTATTTCTATTATCTCATTTTATCAAGGAGAAAACTAAGTAAGGCACAGAAAGTGTGAGTAGTTTGTCTTATTATCAGCCGCATCACAATCCTTTTGGGAAGAATGTGGTGTGCCAATTGAAATTAATCTCAATTTTTCTTTCTTCCCCTTGTTTCTCTAAATCCTACCCTTCTTTCAACATCCACCTAAAATTCGACTTTCTTCATGAAGCATTCATTAATAGACTTACTTTACTATGAATCATGTAACTTTTCAAACTACACATCTGGAAATTATTGTGATCCCATCCATGCTTCATCTCCTAAAACAGCCTATGAGCTCATGGAAGACAAAAGCGATTGCACATACACCTGTACACCCCCCGCCCCTGTAGCTTGCCTTAACTTCTTCCCAAATGGTGATGCTTACAGACACAAGGTGTAGATCTTAATGGTTACATTGAATTGAGTTACCGACTTAAAGTCTATTTTGGTTATTTTCTGAAGTACCAAGAGAAGGATTATACATACACATAGAAATTTCATATATGAGGACTCAAAGAGAAATATTAAGTTTTAATCCATGTACTTTTCTATTATTTACACTTTTACAGCATAGTTTTACTTTTAAAAACCCGCAAAATTAATTTTAACCCTGGTTAGTGAGCTTAAAGTTTCTGGCAGGAAGAGGGAGGCATTGAGTTGGAATAGCATGAATCAGTAGTAGAAATGGTGACTCCCAGTGTTGGTTCTGTGTTGGGTAAGTATTGAAGTTTCCCTGGGCTGAAGAGAAGAGCCTAGAGTCCTGCCCCTGCTCCTTGACTTTGAGCCTAAGAAGATATTTAGTTCTCAAAATCTCATTATTCACTGGTATATATTTTAGGTGACATAATCCTATATAACCTAGTGTATTTTTGACTTTTCACATTTGTTGCCAAGTTATTCACTATCTGCGTGTGTATAGGTTTCCTTAAACATGCTTAGGAAAAAATAAAAATTTTCCACACAAGTAAATGTGTAATTGAAATTTAGGCACCAAAATTTCACCTTGAGCTCTATCAGAGTTAAAACCAAACTAAATATATTAAGCCATAATTATTTAGAACGGTTATTTGCATTTAAAGGGTATTAACACACAGCATTTGCTTCTTACAAAGGAAGTGGAACTGAAGGATGTGTCATTCCAGTGTGCAACCTTTCTGTGAAGAAACTTTGAGCTGCTCATTCCGGAAACCTTGATTATCAGTTACCTTCCAACATAGGTCTGAGTTTATAACATGTATTAGTGTAAGGGAAACCAGAGCCGATTCAGAGATTTTGAAACTGTCAAAGACTGATGTCCACACAGAAAGTCTGTTTGTATTTTTTTCAGAAAGGTCGTCCTTCAACAAATGATAAAGAGAAAATGTGAGTGTGTGTAAACAACATAATTATTTCAGAATCAATACGCTTTTTCTATTAGCTTTTGAAGTCTGTTTAAAAAGTTTCTTTTCAACCTAGCTCTTCTGGTTTTGTGGGCAGAAGTGACTAGGGACATGATCTTTGCAATATTTCATTTTGTTATCTCTTATTATTACATGGTGGCCCAGAGCATGGCATGAATAAAGCTGTCTTGTCATCAAAATGCATTCATTCATTTAACAAGTTCCTGAAAATAATGGAACAGTTGCTAAGCAATGGAGAAATTATATATTCTCAGGGATCTGTGCAGATTCTAAAAGCAAAAGTAATTCTGACAATTGGTATTAGTGCCTCTTGAACCCAACTAAATACAACTAAGGAAGTGGCATGCTTACCTAATAGTCAAGAGACAATATCTTTATTTTTCCTTTTCTCTGACTCAGGTTTCCAAAGTAATTCCAGTCAAACAGTGATCTGAATCCATTTATGGATTACAGATAGCTGGCAAGTTAATAACACATTTTTTTTTAACTGGTATGAGAAGACTGTATTCTTTGAATTGGGAAGTAAAATTATCTTAGATATATTCATCGTATTTTAATTAAATATTAAGGTTTACATCACAGTTCCACATTTATGGATTACACCCCTCTCCCAAACAGCCATTATTAAAATTTTGGGATATGTTTCTCTGTCACTTTTATAGACATATGTAAAGTTATTACCTATTATTATTTAACATTATACACACACACTATACACACACACAAATAAATGCTTGTTCTAAATGCTACTAATATATCATTCCTTTTAAAACAATTTTTAAATTTTTTAATGTTATTTATTTTTGACAGAGAGAGAGAGAGAAAGAGAGAGACAGAGCAAGTGGGAGAGGGGCAGAGAGAGGGAGACACAGAATCCGAAGCAGGATCCAGGCTCCAAGCTGTCAGCACAAAGGCCAGCCTGGGGCTTGAACTCACAAATGGCAAGGTCATGACATAAGCTAAAGTCAGACATTTAACCAACTGAGCCACCCAGGTGTCCCTTGAGACAATTTTTAATCATTTAATTGCTGATCACCATTATAAATAACTCTTAATTATGCTGGACAAACATAAAAAGGACCTTTTCCACTGCAAAAGTAACACATTTAGAGAAACACCTCTGGAATGTCAATAAATACCTTGGGGATAGGACTACTCCTACTGAGCAAATTCTGAGTCAGATCACATAAAGACAAATGCTGTGACAGGAGGTTTTCCAAGGAGCTGCCACATAAGTCAAATAATGACAATCTCAGGAGATGGGGCTTTTTGGAGAGCTCTGAATCATTTTGCCCCTCCAGTGGCTGCTAGGTTGCTGGCTTTTCCAGCATTACTAATTGTGAGGCTGCTGGTTTTCAAGCTTACTGTAGATATCAGGAGAGAGGGATGAAAATGTTGCTAGGTAAAACTCTACAAAATGATCTGTTCTTACCAATATTCAGCCATATTGCTTAAATAGACCCTCGCTGTATTTTTCCAAGTCTTTGGTTAATTTCCAGAATTCTCCAGAGAAACATAGAAATTGAATATATAGACATATGTGGAGAGATTTATTACAGGAATTGATTCCTGTGATTATCGAGGCCTAGAAGTCCTACAATCTGCCATCTGCAGGAAGGAGAACCAAGTAAATAAACAAGTTCAGCAAAGTTGCAAGTTACAACACCAATATACAAAAATCAATGGTCTTTCCCTACAGAAGCAATGAACACTGCAAAAGTGAAATTATGAACATAATTTCATTTACAATAACATCAAAAAATAAATTTTTTAGAAATAAATTTAACGAAAGTATAAACTAAAAACTACAAAATATTGATAAAATAAGTTAAAAAGATAGAAATACATGGAAAGACATCCCATGATCATGGACTAGAAAATTTAATATTGGTAACGTGGCAATACTCCCCAAACTGATTTTCAGATTCATTGTAATCCCTATCAAAATCTCAGTTGGCATTTTTGCTGACACTAACAACATTATCCTAAAATTCACAGGAAAAAACAAGTGACACCAAATAGCTACAGTTTTTTAAAAACTGCAGTTGGAGAACTCAGACTGTCCTATTTTAAAACTAGCTTACAATAATCAAGAGAATGTGATATCGTCACAGGATAAATACATAAATCAATGAAATAGAAGAATCCAGAAATAAACCCTTATGAATTATGGTTATTTATTTGCTTTTTACAAGGTTGCCCTGATAACTAAATAGGGGAAACAACAAGTGTTTCAAAAACTAGTATTAGAATAACTGGATATACATATGCAACAGAAAAAAAATCGACCACTTCTTCATACTACATACAAAAATTAATTCCAAATAGGATGAATGGGGCACCTGGGTGGCTCAGTCAGTTAAGCGTCTCTCTTATTTCGGCTCAGGTCATGATCTCACAATCTTTGAGTTCGAGCCCACATCAGGCTCTATGTTGAAAGTGTGGGGCCTGCTTGGGATTCTCTCTCCCTCTCCCTCCCTCTGTCCCTCTCCCCCTCGCACACCTGTGCTCTTTCACTCTCTCAAAATAAGCAATAAAAATGAAAAAAAAAAACTTAAAAACTACCTCAAAATATGATGATGTAAGTGTAAAACTAAAAATCTTAGAAGAAAATATATTAGTAAATCTAAGCCAAGTCTTTTAGATAGGACATCAAAATCACAAGCAACAAAAGAAAAAATAGATAAACTGGACTTCATCAAAATTAAAAACTTTTATCCTTCAAAGGACACTACCAGAAAATGAAAATATAAGACACAGAATGGGAGAAAATATTTTCAAATCAAATATCTGATAAGGGGCCGGTTTTCAGGGTATATAAAGAACTCTTACAGCCCAACAATAAAAAAAAAAAGAAATAACCCAATTTAAAAATGGGCAAAAGATCTAAAACATTTTACCAAAGACGATATACAAATGATCAATAAGTACATGAAAGATGCTCAACATCATTAGCCACCAAGGAAACACAATTCAAGATCACAGTGAGGTACCACTTCACCCCCACTAATACAGCTGCATCAAAAAGCCAGATAGTATCAAACGTTGGGAGGGACTGGAAGAATTCTCATACTTTTTTGATGGGAATGTAAAATGGTACGGACATTTTGGAAAATAACCTGGAAGTTCTTCAAAGATTAAACATACAATTTCTTTATTACCCAGCAATTTCACTCCTTAGTTATATATCCAAAGTAATAAAATTATAGGTCCACAGGAAAACTTATACATAAATGTTCATAGCAGCATTATTTATTATATCCAAAAAGGAGAAACAACCTAAATGTCCATCATCCTAATGAATGGATATATAAAATGTGCTATGTCCACACAATGGAATATTATGCAGGCATAACAAGGAATGCAATACTAAAATACTGATATGTTCTACACCTGGATAAACCTTGAAAGCATGCTAAGTGAAAGAATCCAGAGCACATACTGTATGATTCCATTTATATGAAATGTCCAGAAAAGGCAAATCAATAGAGATTGAAACTATATTAGATGCTGCCAAAAGCCAGGGGAAGATTCAAAGCTATAAACCTAAACTTAAAAGGTGTAAGACATAGAATATGAGGTTTCTTTTTGGTAGGATACAAATATTTAAAATTAGATAATGGTGATGGTTCCAGAATGCTTTGAATATGCTAAAACCCACTGAATTATAGACTTTAAAAGGGTGAGTTTATGGTGTGTTCAGTATATTTCTTTAACAAAGCTGTTATAAAGAAAATTACTACATGAACTTGATTTAAAAAATCAAATTATATCCAGACTACTTGCACAGATACCGTATGTTTTCACTCTTATGTGGATCCTGAGAAACTTAACAGAAGACCATGGGGGAAAGGAAGGGGGAAAAAAAAGTTAGAGAGAGAGAGGGAGCCAAACCATAAGAGACTCTTAAAAACTGAGAATAAACTCAGGGTTGGTGGGGAGTGGGAGGGAGGGGAAAGTGTGTAATGGGCATCGAGGAGGGCACCTGTTGGGATGAGCACTGGGTGTTGTATGGAAACCAATTTGACAATAAATTTCATAAAAAAAAAAAAATAAATCAAATTATAAGTACCTTTTTTTCTAAATAGGTCTCCTGAGGCAGGTGAAAAAGAGCAAAAATAAACTAGTGGGACTACATCAAAATAATATATTCGGCACAGTGAAGGAAAGAATCAACAAAACTAAAGGGCAATTTACAGAATGGGAGAAGACATTTGCAAATGACATAGCCAATAAAGGGTTAGTATCCAAAATATACAAAGAACTTATACAACTCAACACCCAAAAAACAAGTAACCCAATTTAAAAATGGGCAGAAGACATGAACAGACATTTCTCCAAATAAGACATCCAGGCAGCCAGCAGACACATGAAAAGATGCTCATCATCACTCATCATCAGGGAAATGCAATCAAAACTACAGTGACATATCACCTCACACTTGTCAGAATGGCTAAAATCAACAACATAAGAAACAGGTGTTGGTGAGGATGTGGCAAAAAGGGAACACTGCTGCTCTGTTGGTGGAAATGCTAACTGGTGCAGCCACAGGAAGGTTCCTCAAAAAGTTAAAAATAGAACTACCCTACGATCCAGTGACCATACTAATGGGTATTTACTCAAAAAATACAAAAATACTAATTCAAAGGGATACATGCTCCCTTTTGTTTATAAGTAGCGTTATTTACAAGAGCCAAGATATGGAAACAGCGCCTGTCTATTGATAGACAAATGGGATAAAGAAGATCTGATATATATATATACATATATACACACACATATATACATGTATAATTCCGACATAAGAAAGGATGAAATCTCCTTTTGCGACAATACGGATGGAGCTGGAGAGTGTAACGCTAAGCAAAGTAAGTCAGTCAGAGAAGGACAAATAACAAAGGATTTCACTCATAGGTGGAATTTAAGAAACACAAAATTTAATAATGTAACTACTTAACTATTAATTTAACTATTAGAGAAGAAACTAATGGTTACCAGAGAAGAGGGTGGGGGGATGGGTGAAAAGGGTGATGGGGATTAAGGAGCGCACTTGTAATGATGAGAACCGCATGATGTATGGAAGTAGTGAATCATCATATTGTACACCTGAACTAGTATAACACTGGATGTTAGTTAACTAACTGGAATTAAAATAAAAACTTTTAAGAAATCAGATTATATAAAAAAATATATAATGGACATTCTCTACAGCTCTCCAAACTTGTATTGCCCATTCCCCTTCTCAGAGGCACATTCACCACTTTTTTGTGTGTCATTCAATGCATGCCCTCTGCATTGCCAAACATAAATAATGGCATGGATACATTTCCGAACATATTCAATGTTATTTTATAAGATAAATTTCTAAAAGAAAAATTGTTATATCAACATAATTGCACATTTTAAATTATCTACATACCTATTTATCATTAACATATAGCCAAATTACAGAAATACTGTATCAGCTTCCTTTACTTTTAATCTTTGGCAGTCTCAAATGGGAAATACTTATATCTTTTAACTTGCATTTCTTTTTTAATGTTTATTTATATTTGAGAGAGAGAGAGAGAGAGAGTGTGTGTGTGTGTGTGTGTGTGTGTGAGAGAGAGAGAGAGACAGAGAGAGAGACAGAGAGAGAGAGCGCGCAGGGACGGGACAGGGAGAGAGACAGAGACAGACTCTGAAGCAGGCTCCAGGCTCTGAGCTGTCAGCACAGAGCCTGACATGGTACTCAAACCCACAAACCGTGAGATCATAACTGAGTGAAGTTGGACACTTAACTGACTGAGCCACCCAGGCACCTCTAAGTTGCATTTCTTTATGCAATATTAGGAATTTCTTTTTTTTTTTTAATATATAGTGTAGTCTTACTGATTTTTTTATGTAGTTCCAAGTTTTTATTTAAATTACAGTTAGTGAACACATAGTGTAATATTACTTTCAGGAGTAGAATTTAGTGATCCATCACTTACATTTACTACTTGGTGCTCATTACAAGTGTCCTCTTTTTTGTTTTTTTTTATCTTTCGTAATGAGGATATATTTTTTTTTTAATTTTTTTTTCAACGTTTTTAATTTATTTTTGGGACAGAGAGAGAGCATGAACGGGGGAGGGGCAGAGAGAGAGGGAGACACAGAATCGGAAACAGGCTCCAGGCTCCGAGCCATCAGCCCAGAGCCCGACGCGGGGCTCGAACCCACGGACCGCGAGATCGTGACCTGGCTGAAGTCGGACGCTTAACCGACTGCGCCATCCAGGCGCCCCGAGGATATATTTTTTTAATTTTATTTTTTGTTTTTTAAAATTGACATCCAAATTAGTTAGCATCTAGTGTAACAATGATTTCAGGAGTAGATTCCTTAGTGCCCCTTGCCCATTTAGCCCATCCCCCCTCCCACAACCCCTTCAGTAGCCCCCTGTTTGTTCTCCATATTTATGAATCTCTTCTGTTTTGTCCCCCTCTCTGTTTTTATACTGTTTTTGCTTCCCTTCCCTTACGTTCATCTGTTTTGTCTCTTAAAGTCCTCATATGAGTGAAGTCATATGATCTTTGTCTTTCTCTGACGGACTAATTTCACTTAGCATAATACCCTCCAGTTCCATCCATGTAGTTGCAAATGGCAAGATGTCATTCTTTTTCATTGCCGAGTAATACTCCATTGTATATATATACCACATCGTCTTTATCCATTCATACATCAATGGACATTTGGGCTAACACATGAAAAAAAGCTCAACATCACTCATCATCAGGGAAATACGAATCAAAACCACAATGAGATACCACCTTACACCTGTCAGAATGGCTAACATTAACAAGTGCCCTCTTTAATGCCCATCACCCATTTAGCCCATCTTCCCTCCAACATCTCAGTTTGTTCTCTATAGTTAAGAGTCTGTTTCTTGGTTTGCCTCTCTTTTTCCCCCCCTATGTTCATCTGTTTTGTTTCTTACATTCCACATATGAGAGTGCACCTTTAGGAATTTCCTGCTCATGTTTTTTTTGTTTGTTTGTTTTTTTTAAGTAGGCTTCATGCCCGGTGCAGAACCCAGTGCAGAGATAGACCTCACAATCCTGAGATCAAGACCTGAGCTAAGATCAAGAGTTGGACACCCAACCAACTGAGCCACTTAGGTGCCCCTCCTTCTCATCCATACTGATTATTCACTTGTGAACTTTTTAAAATACACAACAATGCAAGGAATAATAAACATCTGTGTATACGCCACTCAAAGAAACAAACACTAACATTTTTATCATACTGACATCACATTTCTTTTTTTATTATTTTTTTAATGTTTTTATTTATTTTTGAGAGAGAAAGAGTGAGAGTGAGAGTGAGTGAGTGAGCGTGAGGGGTGAGGAGCAGACAGAGAGGGAGACACAGAACCTGAAGCAGCCTCCAGGCCTCAAGCTGTCAGCACAAAGCCGACACGGGGCTTGAACTCATGAGCTAAGAGATCATGACCTGAGCCAAAGTCGGACGCTTAACCTACTGAGATGTTCAGGCGCCGCTTGACATTGCATTTCTTAAAGAAAACTCTAAAAATAAAGGTTATGACTCCTCTGTTCTCCACCACAATACATTCTTATTCTCTCTCCATGGAGATAACCCCTATCATAAATTAAGCATAAATCCAAGCCAGTGCATACTTTAACTATGTTTTAACTATGCTTTAATTGACAATAGATAATATTTCTATGTAATACATATATTATACATAGCATTTGGCAATGTTCTTGTTTTTAGCCCAGTATTGTTTTGAGATCTACCTATACTGACCACACAGATCTTTTTTTAAACTGTATCTATTACTACAGATCTCTTTTACTGCATCCTCGTATCTCATTTCATGTTTATTCATTTATTTTTCATTTTTTCTGAGAGAGACACAGATCGCAAGTGGGGGAGGGGGCAGAGAGAGAGGGAGACACAAAATCTGAAGCAGGTCCCAGCTCTGAGCTGTTAGCACAGAGCCCGACAGATGGCTCAAACTCAAAACCCGCGAGATCATGACCTGAACTGAAGTCGGCCACTTAACCGACTAAGCCACCCAGGCAACCCTCATTTTATGAATATACAACAGTTCATTTCTCCCTACCTTTATTGAAGGACTTCTGGATTATTATCAGTTGTTTTTTTTTTTTTTCTGAAACAAAGAATTCTGTAATGAGCAGATCTTCATTTAATTTTCCTGTTATATATGTGCAAGAATTTCCCTACAATAAATTCTCAGGAGCAAAATGGCTGGTTTACAGGCCTTACTTGTCTCTAATTTTAGCAGCTAATGCCAGACTGCTTGTACAAATTCATACTCCCATCTGAACAAGCAAGGGCCCTCACGGCATGTAATTTTGCATTCTGGTGTGTCTGGAGGAGGATGGGAGATTACTGAGTTCTGTCTCTGCATCCTTGACCCCCCACATACACCCCAACAGTATCTTTTTAAGCCTCTCATTGTTTTAGTTACTTTTATTCTGATTACCAGTAAGACTTGGGGTGTCTTTATATGTTTGCCAGTGAATTTTATTAATTTTAAAACATTACTCCCATTTTTAAGCATATGCTTTATTATTTGACACCATTCTAAATGAGCCAGATGCACGGACCTAAATGTAAAAACAAGCATTTTGTAATAAACATATGAAGTAGTGTGACTGTTATAAGCCAAGAGTGGGTTTTTCTGGACATCTGGCCTTTTGAAATAGTAAAGAACCAAAGTTTCTGATTAAAAAAGACAATTTATCAACCTGATTTCAAAAGAGAGCGGTCAATACTTTTTACTCCTTTTTGATTGAGAGAATTTGTTTTAATCAAACAAATCAGTCTATTTGGTTCTGAAAATGTCATTCCATAGTCCATTTTCCCTTGAAAACACTTGAATTATTCAGAATTGGGTCATGTGGGTTAAGAGTGGCGTGGGTGTAGTTGGGGACACACGGTACACAGTCCGGGTGAGGCAAGAAGCATGACTGGGTGTGCCCCGGGTCTCCTCACATCTCAGAGAGGGGAGGGACAGGAAAGAGTTTTCAAATACAATCTCTCAGACCCAAGGTCAGCCTGGAAAGCATTTACTTATCTGAACATTGGATAGAATTCTGCTCAAAGCCACTTACCTAGCATTCAGAGATCTTTAATTTCAATCGATTTCAAATCAACGGGCTAATAAATTAGTGGGACTCAGCATAGCCTAGGATGCTAGTCATGTCTTATCAATTGTGACTTAGTCATGATTTATTAGAATTTTTCATAACAATGTTAAATTGATGGATTATAGCAATTATAAAGCAGCGATCACAAAACACAGCAGTGTGCTTTTAACAGAATATTTGAAGAATTCTTTCATGTGGCCTCATCTTGTCCAGCTATTACATTCTGATGGGTGATATAGATATACCCCAGCAATTTCTAAGATTATATCCACATTAGGGTTGTAGTACAATTTCTCTAGAGCACATAGACATTTCTTTTGGACTCTTTACATGTGGTTATTCCATTGTAAAATAATAAATAATCTGAACTTCCCCAATTATCATTTTCAGACCCTTGAAGGCATTAATTTCTGCTTCTTGCTTAAATATTTACTCACCAGAAGCTCTGATAATAGCCTGCGTCGTCACCCTATACTGTCAACTACCAGTTTGAAAATGCTAAGCTTCAAGAGGACAGAACTCACTTTTGTCTCTCCAAAGAAGCCCAGCCAGAGAGCAGCTTACTCTGTTTCAGAACCAGGCCAGCTCCTTGTTTTCCCCCAACTCTTGGGTATGACTGGACTATCTCATTCTTACTCTTAAACTTGCCCAAGAGCCCTAACTATCCCATAGTCTATTGACGATATCCAGGGATATTTCTGCAATGAAGGCAGTCAAACTCTTCTGCTGATGTGCCTCTGGAATCTTGCCCTAGTCCTGCTGTAACAGATGCACCCAAATCTCTTCAGATTTCTTACTGGCTCTGCAGACTGATGAGTTTGCTCCTGGTGGCTCACAGCTTATGAAAACCTTCATCAGAGAACTACCTATTGGTTCCTGGAGCTGCTTCATCCACATACTGAGAGCCTAAAACCTGGGGAGTTAACATGTTTCTGGAGTAAACCTTAGCCAATGAATGGGTGTTGTATGAGGATGAAAGTTCAGCTCCCTCGAAGGGGGAAAGACTCTCTTCTTGACCCCCTTGGGAGATCAGGCAAAGCTGGGGGGAAACCTAGAATTGCCCACGTGTTTGGGGAGAGGGACAAGATAGAGGCCAGTGAGGGAAGGAGGGTCTGGTCACAGAGAAATTCATAGACCACAGGGATAATCCTTTAGATTATATTCTAAATGTGACAGAAATCCACTAAAGGGTTTTAAGAAAGGGAGTGGTGTCATTTAAGTTTTGGAACACTCATTCAGACACCTGGATGGAGACTGGTTTGTAGATCTGGATGAACCAGTAAGAGGTTCTCCATGCTGACCAAGCCATCTGCATTGAGAGGGATACTTCTTAGCACATGAGCATAGCAGTGAGAACCTACAAGCAGGCAGTAACACAAGGAATATTGCTATGGGGATGGAGGTGAGGTCTAAGGAAGTTAGGTTGCAGATAAAATATAGGACACCCAGTTATATTTGAATTTCAGATGCACAGCAAATAGTCTTTTCATCTAAGTATGTTCCAAATATTACATGGAAGGAAATGGTATGGAACATTCTTCTATTAAAAAAATCATTCATTGCTTATCTGAAATTCAAATTTTAGTGGGCATCTTGTTGTGGCTGCTGTTGTGTCCCATGTCAGGCACCCTACTGAGGGTTTCTAAATGAAGGCACTGAGCTAATAAGAAAAGGGTTGGAATGTGCACAAGTCTCTTAAATCTCAGTTTCTTGCTTTCGGTCTGGGTCTGCAGGCTAACATCAAAATAAAAGCATCCTGTCACTAAACTTACACATAATTTATAATCATGTACATGTTATGCTCATGTGCTAAGCTCCCAGGAAGACTTAGGCCACTAAATGAAAAAAAAAAAAAAACCAAAAACAAAAAACCCTGATGACCCAGATTCTATCTCAAATATGTTTCTACCCTGTCTTTCTGCTCACCAGAGAGTTTTTCATTGTTTTCTTTCTTCAAAAACACTGTCCTACACAGAAAAAAAGGGTAGCTCCTAAAGCAATTTGTATAGATATTAGAATAATTCAGGAGAAAACTGAGTCACACACTACCTTGGCTAGTCAGTGTGCATGCACCTTAGACTGTGCCCAAGGACACCCAGGGGTCCTGAGAACAACGTCCAACCCTACCACAGCCTTCATCAAACCTCTTCTGAGGCATGGTTATAGAGCATGGGCTCTGGACTCTACTAGATTTGGCTTTGATAACCACATGCGAAGTAACCGCTTGAGTTAAAGCCGACACTAGACTTGGCTTTGAATCCCACTTTGGCTGCTGAGAATCTATGTGAACATAAACAAATTAAGCTTAGATTTCCTGTCTGGATAAAAACAGAGATACTATATAATATGGAGATCAGATGACATATTTTGTGAAAAAGCACTGATCAAAATGCTAGATTCATAGTCAAATCTAAAAAAAGCTAATGGCTATAGGTATCATTCGCCATTAGAGTTCACAACAGGAACTGACCTTCCCTGATACATTCCTTAAGTTCTAAATGTTCATATATATGCCCCAAGGGGCATATCCCAGAAGCAGACTCAACAACAAGCATTTGTGTGAAAGACATTTTATAGTAAATGTTCTTAGGAAAAGCGGCAGAGGCCAACTGGGACCTGGGAAGGAGAGAGGCCAGGCAAGGGTGGAAAATCAGGCAAAGTTCCATGAAGGGTGGCTTTGGCTCAGTCCCACAAGGAAGCTCAAAGATGGGACAGGTCCTATCTCGGTCCTGGTCCTCTCAGGGGACAAGGGGGCTGTACAGACACAGTCAGTGGCTATGGAATGTCCCTAGGCAACGTGTCCAGAGGTCCCTGGAGGAAAAGTGAATTAAGACAGCAAGAGGGCAGCACTTCCACTAAGAGATGGAGGTACTGGGTGTTTGGAGTGAAATGTGGTGGGAACGAGTGAGCGTAAAAAACATAAGGGGATCTATAGGGATGCAGGAGAAGTGACGACAGCATCACCCCATTTGACTTAAAGCAAAAATCCTATGTGAGAGAAAAAGAAAGATCCGTGGTTCTCATTCATTTACCATGGTACACCACTAAAAGAATGATGGAGAGGCATGATATTTTCTGAGATAGTAAGCAGTGGAGAACTATTTTCAAACTTTGCTTAATAAATGGCAGTTATTATAATCCAAGTATTAACATAAATATCTTTAGTGTTTATTAACTGAGTGCAGGATGGTTGGCTCCTTTCCTCTAACCCAACTACAACAAATATTACATAGAAAACCATCTTGTTATGGAGATCCCCAAAAATGATGACCACTTCAATAAGATAAAGTTTAACACATCAATAGAATAATAGACAAAGAACATGAATAAGCAATTCACAAAAGAAAAAGTGAAAATGGACAATAAACATAAGATCATTGCTGAAAGTCACTAGTAACCAAAGAAATTTAACTTGGACCATGAGATACTAGTTTTCACCTCTCAGAATTGGTATTAATTTTTAAAGGAATAATAGTTAAAACTGCCAAGAATGTAGGGAAAATGAGTACCCTTACACAATGTTATTGTGAGTATTACCTGGCATAACTCTCCTAGAAGACAATTCAACAATACTTATCAAAAATACACAGGGGCTCCTGGGTGGCTCAGTCGGCTGGGCGTCGACTTCAGCTCAGGTCATGATCTCACAGTTTGTGGGTTCGAGCCCCGCGTCAGGCTCTGTGCTGACAGTGCAGAGCCTGGAGCCTGTTTTGGATTCTGTGTCTCCCTCTCTCTCTGCCCCACCCCTGTTCACACTCTGTCTCTGTCTCAAGAATAAATAAACATTAAAAAAAATTTTTTAAAAATACACAAAAATGCAGACCCTTTGACAAAGCAATTACACTTTAAGAAATTTTTACTCAGAAATAATTGACAAGTTTAAAAAAGTCATTTCAATAACATGTGCTATCATGCAACACATAATATCTAAAAATTGGAAAACTACACATGTTCACCAAAGGAGGGTTAAATTAAATCAACGGGGATATACAAAGTGCTGTAACTATGTAGGTGTTCTTATGTTGTCAAATAAATATATCAACAGAAGTTTCTAATCATTTGTTATTAAACCAAAGAAAAGCAAGACTGTAAAACATAAACAGTATGATCTAATCTAAGCCCAGAAACAAATGTGAGAGGATATATATGAAAATGTTAACAATAATTATCTTTAGGTATTGAGGATGACTTTTAATTTCTTCTTTCTGCTTATCTGTATTTTCTAGCTTTTCTACAGTAAACATACATTGCTTGCATAATAAACCATGTTATAAAATAACAAGGCATCACCTCTCTGTACTTAGTTAAAAATGAAGTACTCTCAGAGATTGGGTAGCAATACATATTTTTCCACTGTGTTAATTTCCCGTTCCATTAAGCATATGTAATGAACAGTCTGCCGTGACTCCCACTGGTTGGAGGGGATCCAAGCGCTACACAACAAACAAGGCAATGGACACCATTCATCCCCAGCTTTGACCTCAGCCAGCAAACCGTGGCCTTGGGACCGAATCCATCAAACTTCAGGATTAGAAAAAAGTCTTCAGTCAGGTCAAGGATTTATGTGAGCCAAAGGTGTCCCCGGAAAGGCACCTCTTTCCAGCAGTTGGTGCCTCGCTGAAATGAGACTGTGATCAATGACTTCACAGTTGGGAAAAGCTAGCAAAATGCCCTGTATGTGGTAGATGCTCAAAAAATGCTTGGACTGCAAGTTAACAATGCTCATTTTAGGAATGATGGAACCAAATTTGAAAATTTGTAAAACATTGTTTATGCACCACCAGGAAGCCATCAAATAGTCATATCAGTCATGTTTTTTTTCAAAATTCAAAAATTATAAGGCAATTTTTGACTGACAAACTTCTGTCCACTGTTAGTGCTGCCGAACTCACTCCTGCTTACTTCAAACACAAAAAACAGCAATAAAAAGACCTTAGTGCTTTAGAAAAACTAGAGCCTGAGAAGCAGAGGAAGAAACAAGACCCTGAAAATCCGAAACAAAATGTCACATCCCAACGGCAGAATGTGAATTGATCCATGTGGTCACCTCCTTTTCCAAAGTACACATCTTTTCATCCCTGCCACCACCAACATAGATAGGACACTTACCCATCTGAGTATCTTCTCTGTTACCTTTCTCTTTTTTTTAAAAGGGTGATCCTTCATAAATCTTGTGGCAATAGTTTTTATAAATTTTATATCTAAAATGAATTGGAGCTACATTTTGTCAATTGTTTAAGGAGTAGATTTCAAAAGCAATTTCATCTCCGGTCTATGGGTAAATGCATAAATTTCTTTGAAAAGTGTTTTGTTTACCTAGCAAACGAGAATGGAACCCATTAGAAAAAATCTGTATTCCTCCACAGTGGCTTAACTAACACATCCCATCACAGAAATATTTCTGCAAATGAAGGCATTGCATTGTAGTTCCCCTTCTCCATTCTAATAACCTGCAGGAGTGAAACATTCTGTTAGCATGTTGTCTATATGTGGGTGGCTAAGAATGAATTTTGAGGTTTTAGTGATCAATTTCCAGATAGACAAGCAAAAGCAAACAGAGGGACACTGTACCACCACCTGCAGTACAATCCAACTGTGACTGTGGGCCAAAAATCTAGGTTGGCAGTCTGAAGTGACATTGTATGTGAACACATACTCAGAATTACCTAATAGGGTGTTCTATCCCCCCAAAATCTGAGTAAGGAAATGCAGATGACTCAGGGACCCACCACCAAAACCATTACATGAGAAAATACTTGGAAGTATGTCCAAAAATGCAGAGGATTTTTAAAAGTACATGAAGCCAACTACGGATCCTAGGTAACACAGTCATGGAATTGAAAATTAAGGAAAGTTTAATTTGTGGCAGTGCAACACCCTGTCCCCCTTTCTTTTCTACCACCTCTCCTTTCCTTACATGCTTTAAGATGCCTGGAAGGGAGGCCTGGGTGGCACAGTCAGTTAAGCATCTGACTTTGGTTCAGGTCATGATCTTATGACTCAGGAGTTCTGGTCCCATATAAGGCTCCCTGTTGTCAGCTCAGAGCCCATGTCAGATTCTCTGTCCTCCTCTGTCCGCTTCTTTCCCTGCCCTGCCCCACTTGTACTCTCTCTCTCTCTCTCTTAAAAAAAAAAATGCCTGGAAGAGTTTGAATTAGTGTCAGAAGAGCCCAGGTAAGGAAGCATCTTGGGATGCAGAGGTGCTTCAGGTACAGGGCCAAGCACACACCTCACCTCCCATCACCAAATTTCAATCATGCTATTGCTTCAGTCCACCATTGCCACTGCCTGTAGCTGATGAATTTGGTTCTCACATTCTCCTGTCTAAAGGCGTTTTTCTTCTTTAAGGAACCGCATACATTTGTAGTCTGAATATCTTCAATGAATGAATGGCTGGCTTAATTTCTCCTGCTTTAATAGGGCTTAAGTTAAGGTTGTTCATTGCATAATATATCCTGTTAGCACACAAGACAGTATCATGGAATATGCAGAAACTCAGTAAGCAGCAATCTCTTTAAATTAAAACAATTATTGTGCCTTAGTCCTCCTCACCTTGTAAGATCGAAAGTCAAGTGGTCTGTCTGCACTAGGGCCCTAAATCACAAACTCCAAGTCAGTTCCCTGAGATTGAGGCCTGGTTCCCTGTCATCCCATATTCTCTAGAAACAAGAGCAGAAGCTTCTCTCACTTTCTTCTCATCAGGAGGCTCGGGTACATCCATTGTCCATTTGAGCCTCAGTGATATACAGGAGTCCACCGAACATACCAGGCAGAAAGGTGGCTACTGCCCTCACTTCTCCCTGGAAATCTTCCTCTCTGCCACATATCACACGGGCCTCTGCCCCATACAGTATTTATTTCATTATTGTGGACATCCAGAAACTTCATCTCCCTGGAGAAAGGAAACAGACTCTACATGGACAGGAGTGTGCCTTTTTTTTTTTTTTTAAACTGATTTTTTACTAGAAATATTTGGCTTCCTTAAAGTTCCTTGTGGGGCACCTGGCTGGCTCAGTTGGTAAAGCATATGACTCTTGATCTCAGGGTCATGAATTTACATTGGGCATAGAGCTTACTGGGAAGGGAAGGGAAGGGAAGGGAAGGGAAGGGAAGGGAAGGGAAGGGGGGGGGGGGGGGGGGGGGGGGGGGGGAGGGGAAGGGGAGGGGAGGGGAAGGGAGGGGAGAGGAGGGAGGAAAGGAGAAAAGAGAAAAAAGAGAAAACAAAACAAAACAAAACAAAAGACGAGGGAAGGAGAAGAGAGTTCCTTGTATCCAGGATTTGGATTTTCAAGGATAGATACAAATGAATGCCACAATTAAGAAGCTGAAATTTCTTTAATTAAAGAATCAATTCACTGATATATGTCAATTTACGAGACCACAGAAAAAGTGATGTCATTAGCTAGCAATACAATAATATGATTCCTTACACTGTATTAGTTTTAACACTTTTTGTTAGATATATACACAAATATTTCATGTTTTCTGGTACTTTTGTAAATAGTAGTGTATTTTTTTAAAACTTCAGCTATTCATTGCTAGCATATAGTTTTACAATTCATTTTTGTATATTTCTCTTGTATCCTATAAACTCAAGAAATTCACATATTAGTTTTAAGAGTTTTTTTTAGATTCCTTGGGATATATATATATGGTATATATGATATATATCTCATATATACATACATATATACATGCATATATAGCATATATATTTTCGCTTCTGCATTTAGGTCCATAATCCATTCTGAGCTTATTTTGTAGATGCTGTGTTGAAAGAGGTCCAGCTTTATTCTTTTGCATGAGGACATTCAGACGTTCCAGAGCCATTTGTTGAACAGACTATTCTTCCCCCACTGAAATGTCCTGATGACCCTGTCAAAACTCAATTGACTATAAATGTTAAGTCATGGCCAACTTTTAACAGTGGTAATCTTCTTAAGGTTATCTCCACAGGCAATGAGACTGGCAGTGGCACAGGGACACAAGAAGAAAATTTTTTTTCAATTGTACACATTTGTATCATTTAAATGTTTACAATGATCTTATAGGACTTTATAATTTAACATTTTATTTTTTACAAACACCACATTTGATGCATCCTTTCTGATGAGTAAAACCTATTTCCCAAACATGTATTGTACCTCAGAGAGGTATATTTTCTAAGGGGAATTTTTCTAAGCTGCTTTAAAGGTATTTTAAGATTAGTTTTGTATATTCAAATCTGAAAATATTTCCTACCTCCACAAGAAAACACTTGTATTTTTACTCTTCAGGTCTGAGAATCACAGTCAAAGATACTGGAGGGGCACACAGACATTGTGACAGGGTCTAACTGTTAATCCTAACTGTGCGGCCACTTCCCAGTCTCACCAGAGTGAGAGGTATACCGGTTAACTACAAAATGAGGGAGACTTGGGGTGATTGGTTTCATGCAAGTATATATCATGTCCCTGAATCACATCTTGTGCTCTAGGGAAGCAGCAGGCAGTGACAGCAGTCATGGCTCCTGCTGTGAACAGACTTAGATAGATCACTGCAGAGACAGACATTAATCAAATTATTGCATAAGTAAATGTGTTTTTTTTTTTAACAAAGGGAGGTGAGAATCTTGAAGAAAGTCAACAGGGTGCTACAAAATTCTTCAAGGAGGATTTCTCTGAGAAAACTGATGAGGAATTAAGGAGGTAAAGAGGGATAAAGCTCATTTTGGAGAAAGAGAAATGCACGTTGTTGCAGAAGGCTCTATAGTAAGAGAGAGTATACTGAAAGAATGCCCAATACAACCAGAACACAGAAAGGCACAGAGGAGGTGGTATGCAATGAGGCCAGAGAAGTGAGCCAGAACCAGATAATTGCCAGCCTTGCAAAATTCAAGTCCAGCTCTGCCACTTTCTCCCTACGTGACCAGGGCCAAATCATTTAACCTCTATGAAGCTCCCTTTCCTGATCTATAAAATAGGGACAGTAATAATACCTACAACTCATTGATTCTGTGGGGCAGCCTAAATAAGATATTACACATAAATATACATGAATATTCAAGCATACTAGCTCAACGATTAAACAACAGAATGATTTTGAGGTTATTCCTAACTGGTCTTCCTACTCCTTCTCTCCTCTATAATCAATCCTCTGATCATTGAAATCCTTCCAGCGCATTATTAATCACATACCTACACTGCTTAAAAAATAATAATCTCCCCTCATTGTCTACATCAGTAATGGCAGATAGGCTTCTTTCAGCTCGAGAACCAATCCCATGCCATTTATAGAAGATTTCTGGATTGAGGTTTCTGGACTCAATTGGGTTGGTGACGTCTGCCATGGGCACTGAGTATAACACCCAGCAGCTGTGCCATTCCTAGCCCAGAACTAAGTACTTTCTTCATCTACCTCTTTCCTACTTTTCAATTTCCAACCCAACTATGCCCTTCCCTCCTTCCCAATTAGGAATGTACCCCCCCAAAATGTGCAAATGTATCTAAGAGCTATGTACCCCCAAATACCAACAAAGTGTTATTCCTTGCACATACTGTGAGCATCTTTCCTTACACTGCACAGTGGTTCTTGCTGTTTCTTCTTTCTGAGTCAGAGAACTGTTTCTCATCCATAAAATCTTTGTATATCCATTTGGAGGGGTCTATGCCCCTGTTGTCTAGGTTAGGCCTCCTGGATATATGCTGTCCTAGAAACGTGCCTCTTGCCTTCAGAGACTGTATGTTAGTCTGAACTCACAGAGAGAACAATGTAGTTATGTGATTACTGTCTGTGTCCCTCATCACAGTCAGGCTCCCTGGTGAAAAGAGAGGAAACCATATCCATCTATGCACTCTCCTACTTCTGCAGCTCCAGAACCAAGCACCCAGATTGCCACAGGTGTCCAATGCATTCTTGTTAATGGGTGGATGGCCCAAGGTACTTACTTTCTCATATACCATTTACTGAATTTGTCACCAACCAATTCAATATCAGTGTCAGGTAAGAAAGGAAGGAGAAAAGACAGGTGAAGTATTTATTTTAATTTCCCATAGCCTCATGATGGTTCTTACATTTCAGTGAGCATCAGTGACTACAACCTGACCCCTCCCTGGCTCCAACTCTTCTGTTATCCTCTAGGAAAGATCTGTCTAGTTTCCCCAAATGACCACTAAATGGATGGGCTGGAATAATTCAGAGTCTAAAGAAAAATTTGGGGTATCTCTTCCCTTCTGACACTGAGCTCTTCTTTTTTTATTTAATTTTATTTTTTATCTTTTAAAATTTACATCCAAATTAGTTAGCATATAGTGAAGCAATGATTTCAGGAGTATGAGCTCTTCTGATGTACTAATTTGTCATAGGCCACATCAGAAGTTTTGTTTTAGAGTAACCACTAAAGATCAATATGTGAATTCTACCTCTGGATCCACTGTTAATTCAAGATTCACACTGAGCCAATTTTAGGTACTACATGGAGTCTATTACTAATATCCAGAGTTCTGATAGATTACAATCTAGGAGAGAGGAGGTAAAGGATATACTCTTCTCAGGGGAATTCTGGTTCCTGTGTTCATCAACTAATAAGACCCTCCAACAATAAACCTTAGATTTTACTGACAATAGATTTCCAGTTCTTAGCAGGGCAAAAGACACCTATAAAATTGAGAGACACTCTAGAAGAAAGTGTAAGCAGCGAAGTATTTTGTTATGTTATAGACTCAGGGTCACCTTGAGAATGATGTCCTCCAGCACTATATTTAACGTCATACACGTGTTGTTTTAGAAGCAGAGGAGTCTCAGAAAGGTTCCAGTTTAATGTTTTTGTTCCATAGATAAGAAAACCTGAAAGGAGTTATAACTCAATCTGTGAGATACTCCATAAAACAGTGTTTCTCAAAGAGTGTTCCTTGGAGCCTAAATTTTATGAGATGTCAATATTTGTTTCACAGAAGTGGGGAAAAGAATGTCATGGAATTTGGGAAATGTTGACTTAACTAAAGTCCACCACGTATCTATGACTGGAATTCTCAAAGCCTTTAATTTGTTAGAAGACGAGGAAAGCCTCCAAAAGGGAGACTACAATGAGTCATTTCACCAAACCGTTTCCATCATTGTTTATCAGGACTGTGACCGCAGAAAAGTGCTGGGCAACACGTGCTTCTCTGGTCCACGTTTCAAGAAGTTCCCTCAGGAGAGAGGTGGTATGTGGGAAGTCAAATTAACTGAGCCTCTGGACAGGCTGACCAGCAAAACAAGGCAAAAACCAAGAGAAAAATTCACAAGCAGAGTCTCAACACCAAAATGTAAGAACATTTCTTAGTAATGAGACTACTGCTCCCTGGTTCACTGAGGCAGGCTGTACCTTGGGGTCAAACAGACAGCTTTCTCTTGTAGGGACTTCCACCACCAACTCTGCTCTCCCTGAAGAGACCCAGAGTGGAAGCAAATATAGAGTTGTGTAATAACTGGACTCCTCTTAATGTCTGTTCACATGGGAAGTAAAATGGAGATCAGCAGCATTTGCGGTAATTGCATTCTGCCTAAATCAATTCTGCCTTTGGTTACAATTGGATAATCCTGCCTTAAATTGTTGTCTAATGTATCTGTGGGTTGTTAAACAGCAAGTGCCTTTCATTTCATAGGAAATGGTTTTTGACTGTATAAAGCAATCTTTGGGGGAGTTTGTATTCCTCTTTATGCTTGTGAAGTGGTTTGGGACACAGGTCAGTATAAAATCCAGATTTATTACTACTATTAGCAATAGTAAAAGTGTTATGAAGCCATTTATTCTGCTTTTGATATTGATAGCTGAAAAAAAGCCAATTCTCCTATGTGGAATGCGAGCTCGGCCTCAAATTATAAACATCCATCTTGTCTGTGTGCACCCACTCCCAGATCCAGGGAGACAGGGGCTGGGTCAGGGCTTTAGCAATGGCATTCTAGGGCAGGGGCTTTCTGCTGTTGAAAGCCACACCTTCCTGATCAGGTGGAGCCATGGAACACATATGCAGAAAGGGGTATCGGAACTTGCCCAATGTTTGTCCCAAACTATCAGAAGTAGTTTTGTTTTGGTGCCCAGTTTCATTGTTGTTGTTGTTGTTGTTGTTATTGTTGTTATTTTCTTTCCATATTTATTTATTTGCCTTAACTAGAATGATTTTCATAAAAGTAGGTAGAGGCTTTGAACACAATCCACAGTACAGGGACAATGAATGATTTTTCTAGCCCACTAGAAATTCGATTTTTAAAAATTCTATTCCTCAGATCTTTTGAATCCAAGCCAGCCATCAACCGTGCACTCGGACACTGGTTTTTCTTATGCATTATTTCCCTTCTGTTCTTACCTTTTCCCCATGATCAAATGAATACTTTACATTCAAACAGGTGCCACTGAGAAGAAAGGGAGAAAGATATACTTTGCACCAAGTTCAACTTCTAGCAGCCATTCATTATTTAATTTGTTAAGCATGTTCATTTTGGCTATAGGAACAGGAGGGTTGTTTCAGTAAACATCAACAAACATCTAATGTAAATCTCAGTCCATGAAGTCTTATAACTTCTTCACAAGAGTTATGAAGGCTGAAAGACACACGTTTTCTTCAAAGCCCAGTTTAAATTAGCTATCTCAATGAAATCACTGTCCCTTTTTTGGCAGTGCAGTAAATCAGAAGGAGGAGGAGGCTGAAGGAGTGTTCAGGGAGAGTCATTTTTAATATGGGAGAAACCAGAACCTATTTAAGAAGATCAAATAGATCGCAATGATGAGACAGATGGGAGCACAAATAATTGGTAGCATATGGTTCCTGAGAAGGAGGAAAAGAGAGAATCCAGGGTATCAGTGGAGTTGAGAAGAGGAAGGCAAAGAGGCTTGCGGATAAGGTGATGGGAATCCCTCTCACATATTTTCTGCCTCCTCTTCTACAGATCATCTGCTCAGAGGATGAAGGGCATAGAAGGAAATTTAGACCTCTTCTGCAGAGGCAAGAATTGAATGAGCCAAAATTCCACACTGAAGGACTAGTTGAAGATGAAACCATGAACTTACAATGGAACCAACTTGCCAGAGGGCATGATATCTTCCAGCAGTGCTTAGCTGACCAGGTGCCGACCCACACAAGTGGCTAGGTTACCAATTTCCAGCAGTATGCAGGGTAGGAATGTTTCAGACAAGGAATATCAACTTGGCAGAAGTGTTACAAGTGAAATTAAATGAAATTCGAAGGAGAACCTTTAGCTGCCTTGAACTTAAGGGTCTGCCTCCGACTACACCCTGCAAGGGAGGTCCTGGGTCATGCAAGTTGAAGGCAGAGTTCAGCACAGACTTCCTCCCTGTTCTGAAGCTCCACCTCCTTCCTGGTTTGGATATACAGGGAGAATGATTATAGCTTAGCACGCAATAGGTGCTCAAAACATGATGACTGAGGGATTAACAAGTCTGTGATGGTCTTGTAAAAAAAAAAAAAACAAAAGCAGCAGTGGGAGCTCAGAATTGTTTTCTTTCTCACTTATTCTGAACAAGGGATTGTTTATTTGTATGGCTTCATTTTACCTTTGCCATTATACTTCCTCAAACAATCATGCTGGTTCCCCTTTGCTGGTAAAAATGAAAGAAAGACTAGAAGAACCAAAGGAAGGAAAGGGAAGGGAAGGAAAAAGGGAGGACAAAGTGAGAAGGGGAAGAATAAAGAGGAAAATAAAAGAAAGGCAATTTCCACATGTTTTAAAATATGCCTAGGAAAGTGACTAATAAAATGGTCAAATGAATTCCTAAGTATTTCCAAGAACTCAAACTGTCACCATTCATTATAGGTTTAAATTCATTTTAAAGTCCTGTAAAGCTCCTCGTTGGCCTTATTACTCCTCTTTATGTACTTGATTTGTTCTGATGAAACAGCTTTTCCACACAGGAGCTTGTATTGCATATTAGCTTTGTTTTACATGCATTTTAATGATTTAGAGCCATGGGAGCTTTGGTGGACAGAAGATGGTCCAAACACTGAGGTGTATTAGATCATATAAAGGAAACTCATATTTATTAATTAGGTTTTAACATTTTAACACGTGAGCATTTTTGTACAGCCAGAGAAGCATCTTCCTCCTGGGCCAGTATTAAGTATAGAACATAACAGACAATCACACATTAAAGCACTTAACCATAATTCAGTGCAGTGCAACTTTAAAATCTAAATGTGAGTATTTTTATTCTCCTGATTGTAAGGGCATTTTTTTTTCCTTTGGCATGCCTTCCTTAGAATTATTTTGAGTTATAGTGATGAGCAAATCAAGGAAAGCATTTTAAGAAGACACAGGATGCCCGTTTTAAATGGGTTATAATTGCAGGAAAAAGAGCTGGCTGCACTAGATAGATTTTTCTTTTCCTTCATCATTAGAGTGGTGTCTAGATTCCTATGACATAAAAAACCTTGTAGGCTACAATGATTTTTATTTCTTTTCACTTACTCAATTCAAATCTAAAGACAGCTGTGCCACAGTCATGCATTTCTGCATTTATTATATTTTAGAGTAGAGTAAGAAGATGGCATAAATTATAGTTTCTAGTTTATTCTAACTAGGTAGAACGCCTTGATGTTTGAGTGGTGAGTTTCAGTGGCTCCAAGTATCACTTTTATTTATTTTTTTTCTGGTTGTAAAAGCAATAATGCTTGTTGCATTTTTATCTTTTCACCCATATTAATTGTGTCTGCTTTGTAGAGAGAAAGTAGTCATACTAACTGAGGGCAAAATCTCTGGAGTCAGGCAGAAACTGGATTCAAATCCAGCTCCTGTCGTTTGTTAGAGGGTCAACTTAGACAAACAAATCCACCTCGCCAAGCTTCAATTTCTTCATCTATAAAAGTGGGCTGAAAATACCCACCTCTTGAGATTACTGTGAAGCCTTAGTTCAAATGTTGAGCAACACTCCTCGCACCTGATGAACACTCAATAAATGTACTACCTTAGCAGGAACGGGGATGTGCCTGGAGGAGCTTTTTATTCATCCTTTACCGACATGTCTAAGCACAGCTTGGCAAGCTCTCCCTTCTTGGCTTCTTGGCTTCTCCAAGTATCTGGGATTCTCAAATGAAATAGCAAAACATGTCTGCCTTCTCAGTTCTATAGCTCAGATTTGATGGGCTCTAGACATTAAGCTATCTCTTAGACATGAATAGGCCTAACTCATTTTCCTACTGGTTATTAAAAGAGCAAAATAAAATTAGCTTTGACTAGGCTGCGCCTGCTTTCCAATGTTGTGCTGTGGATTTCCATCTTGATTCAATATATGATCTCAGAGGTTCCCAAGGTCACGAGAGAAAAGCCCTCAGAGGTTCCCAAGGTCAGGGGAGAAAAGCCCTCTGGCAGCCCCCATCTTGACAAGACTACAATATCTTGATATGAAGAATATTTTTCAGTTTACAAAAGCATTTTCTGAGTTATTTTATCACAACATTTCTGGGAGGTAGCAGAGATGGCTTTCCTCAAAACCATGGTAGCATGAGACAGCTCAGTTTCTGGAATGAGAGGGACTAATCTGGATCCCAAAGCTAATGAGCGGCAGACCAGGACCTAATCTCAAGACCAAAGATAAGATTTCTAATTTTCTCTTCACTGCCGCCTGCTCTGGCACTTTAGTCTTAGGTGAACATCGTGGCCATCAGTTCTCACATTTGGGTTTGTATAAGGAGCATTTGAGAAGTCTATGAAAATGCAGAAACATAAGCCCTACCTCCAGATATTCAGATTCACCAATTCTGGGATGAGGCCTGTAAATCTTCAGGCATCATCAGCTCCCAGGCAACTCTGAACTGGGGTCACACTTGGAAAAACTTGGAATTTTTAGAATTCTACTCTTCTCTACCACTCCTCTCTGAATGTCCCCTGAAAAGACCAAACCATTTTCTCACCTTTTCTAGATCGACAACTTCAATCAGCTGAGGCTAAGCCGTGCAGCACATTCCCAACATTACTGGCTTGTAAAAGCAAAGGTTAATTCACTCGGCCCACATTATGTACCTACAAATTGGCTATGAATATACCTCAAGTCCTTTTCATCTGAAGACCTAGCCTGGAGAACAGTGCCCATCTGGTACATGTGATGGCATAGCAGAGGGAAAAGAGAGATGGCAGAATGTCATGATGGCCCTTAAAGTTTTTCTAGGAAGTGTCATATCCCATTTCCACTTGTATCTCACTGGCAGAAGAAAATCATAAGCCTAAGCTTGCTGTCGAGGAGTCAGGAAGTAGACTCTTCCCTCAGAAATGGGCTGGGAGCTAGTTCTAGCAATTGTTTTCACAATAATACAATGAACCATGGGGGCCTTACCTGTGGTCTCAAGTACCTCTAATTGTCCATGTTTCCTGAACTGACCAAGATTTCCGCTCCTGAAAAATTATTTGGTGGCTAACTTAATATTTTGCCACCACAATTTCCTCCCATTCTTCAACTGTCCTTTTCGGTTATTATGTTTTCTACCTTATTTTGTCTAACACCTAAATACTTCTGATTATCGAAAGATCTAAGCATCTATGTTTCAATTCTAAATTTTTATGCTGTTGTTAACATTGTTCCATGTTAAGAAATGTGCTTTAATATATTTAAAGATAACTCTGGGTCAAACAGTGATCCTCTGTATCTTATAATGTCTATTTCTGCTTTTGGAGCATGCCAGTGACTGCTGGCCACATGCTTCAATCAAAGGCAATTTTCCTTTCTCTGTTTAGCTCTGGTTCCCAACCAGCAGAGAGAATAACTTTGAAGCTTTCCCATTTTTGTAATAAACAGACACTTCAAATGCCAGTGTTCTGTTCATCATTAAAATTCATTTTATATTTTGCCCCTTCCCTTCACCTTCCCAGGTAGATGATGCTTGGTTCATGGTAGAGCTCAAAACGTCTTTTTTGTCCCTGGATCCACAGACAATGGACATGGAAAGAGTAATCTTTCTTATTTTCTCTGCTGAGCAAGTGGTTGTTAGATTATGTAACAATCTAATATATCTATAGACAGGAGAATATCATTAGACTAATGAGATATACCACCAAATGCACTCCTTCACTTCAGAGTGACCAATACCACCATAAGTAAATAAATAAATAAACAAACAAATAAAAAGCGGCTGACGGGGAGTCATTGTGAGTTTGCACAACATGCTATATTTATTCACAATTTGATTTTCTGTTCTTAGGGGACTGCAAATTTTATTTGAAATTTTAGATTTAACCTAATAAACTACATAGTCTCTGTAAAACCAATGTGAAACAGGAGTGAGCTCTGAAATACCAATCCTTACTCATTTTCTCTTTTGTTCTTTTTCTTCCTTCCCTGCCTTACTCTCTCCATTAAAACTCCGTAATATGCCCAATCATTTTACTAGTGAGCTCTAAAGCACCCAATCCATAAAGGTGTACTGAAACTCTGTTATGGATCAGCTCTTCTTGAGGGCCCTGTAGACAATGCTGAAGAACAACGCGGTTCATGCCCTCCAGAAATTACATTCTAATGAGCACATGTCATCTTGTTTTTTCTATTCATAATACACATTTATTTAGCAAAGTTTTGCTGAACACTTACTATGTGCCAGGCATAGTTTCAAATGCTAGGGATAGAATAGTCAATAAAGCAAACAAAAGTCCCGCATTTAAGGATGTTACAGTTAGTGAGGGGAAGCTGAAATTGACCGCATATGTAACATAAAAAAATCTGTCAGAATATGTATGTGTTGTGGATAAAAGTAAATCAGGGAAAGAAAAACAGGGGGTGCTTAGGGCTGCAACTAAAATATGATGTCTGAAGCTAATGAGGCAGGGCGTGATGCTAAGAACACTGTGCGGAGAGGTAGATAGGTGGTGTAAGGGCCCTGGGGTAGGAGACTGCCTGACATTTTCAAGGGGCAGCAAGACAGCCTTGATGAAGGTAAGAACATACATATTTAGCAATGACATGTCTAAGCCAGCTCCTATTTGAAGAATAATAAACACTGAATCATTAACTGGAGTAATGCAGAAGTGGGCAGATAACACAGGGCTGTAGTTGAAAGTCTTGAAAGTACTCTTATCACCTAAAATAGATACATATGATGGGAATGACATTAATGGAAATGACAACAGGAAAGGTCTTCCCAACCTGTCTTTGTCTGTATAGCATCCTTTAAAAAACATGCATACAGATGTTGACTACAATATAGTTAAAAAGCTTTGTCCATTTTAATCCAGATGTTGAAAGTACTTAGCTAGAGAAAAATAAGTGCTCGCTCTCTCTCTCTCTCTCTCTCTCTCTCTGGTAACAACCACCTTGTGGGTTCAGTACTGAATAAAATACAATGACTTGACTTTATTTTTTTTCCTTTTTATAAAAACTATAATTCTCAAGAAGCTCTGTAATTTCCTAGGTATCTTATTCCCAAATTCTTCCTCTTTTTTTTTCCATCCTCTGTAAAATGATAGAAACTGCTTGCTGTAACAAAGTCCTGAAGTTGAGATGATTTTATAGCAAAAGCTAAAAAAATAATTTTATATATTATAAAATCATAAGTATAACTATAATTTAACAGCCCTAATAATGACTACACGTGGTGACTTTCAGTGCTCTGTGTTGGTTTATAATAAGTATACAGTTTTCATTGTGCCATTATCATTATTGGTAGGAGCAGTAGTAGGAACTGAAGTCTATACTTTTTTAAATTAATTTAATTTTAATATGAAATTTATTGTCAAATTGGTGCCCATACAACACCCAGTGCTCATCCCAACAGGAGCCCTCCTCAATACCCATCACCCACTTTCCCCCCTTCCCACCCCCCATCAACCCTCAGTTTGTTCTCAGTTTTTAAGGGTCTCTTATGTTTTGGCTCCCTCCCTCTCTAACCTGTTTTTCCTTCCCCTCCCCCATGGTCTTCTGTTAAGTTTCTCAGGATCCACATAAGAGTGAAAACATATGGTATCTGTCTTTCTCTGTATGACTTATTTCACTTAGCAGAACACTCTCCAGTTCCATCCACATTGCTACAAAAGGCCAGATTTCATTCTTTCTCATTGCCACCTAGTATTCCATTGCGTACATAAGCCACAATTTCTTTATCCATTCATCAGTTGATGGACATTTAGGCTCTTTCCATAATTTGGCTATTGTTGAAAGTGCTGCTATAAACATTGGGGTACAAGTGCCCCTATGCATCAGCACTCCTGTATCCCTTGGGTAAATTCCTAGAAGTGCTATTGCTGGGTCATAGGGGAGATGTATTTTTAATTTTTTGAGGAACCTCCACACTATTTTCCAGAGCGGCTGCACAAATTTGCATTTCCACCAACAGTGCAAGAGGGTTCCCATTTCTCCACAGCCTCGCCAGCATCTATAGTCTCCTGATTTGTTCATGTTAGCCACTCTGACTGGCGTGAGGTGGTATATGAGTGTGGTTTTGATTTGTATTTCCCTGATGAGGAGAGACGTTGAACATCTTTTCATGTGCCTGTTGGCCATCTGGATGTCTTCTTTAGAGAAGTGTCTACTCATGCTTTCTGCCCATTTCTTCACTGTTTTTCAGTGTGGAGTTTGGTGAGTTCTTTATAGATTTTGGATACTAGCCCTTTGACCAATATGTCATTTGCAAATACCTTTTCCCATTCCGTTGGTTGCCTTTTAGTTTTGTTGATTGTTTCCTTTGCAGTGCAGAAGCTTTTTATCTTCATGAGGTCCCAATAGTTCATTTTTGCTTTTAGTTCCCTTGCCTTTAGAGATGTGTTGAGTAAGAAATTGCTGCGGCTGAGGTCAGAAAGGTTTTTTCCTGCTTTCTCCTCTGAGGTTTTGATGGCTTCCTGTCTCACATTCAGGTCCTTTATCCATTTTGAGTTTATTTTTCTGAATTGTGTAAGAAAGTGGTCTAGTTTCATCCTTCTGCATGTTGCTGTCCAGTTCTCCCAGCACCATTGTTAAAGAGACTGTCTTTTTTCCATTGGATATTCTTTCCTACTTCATCAAAGATTAGTTGGCCATACTTTTGTGGGTCTAGTTCTGGGGTTTCTACTCTATTCCATTGGTCTATGTGTCTGTTTTTGTGCCAATACCATGCTGTCTTGATGATTTGCTCAGAGGCTAAATTCTGGGATTGTGATGCCTCCCGCTTTGGTCTTCTTCTTCATTACTTTGGCTATTCGGGGTCTTTTGTGGTTCCATACAAATTTTAGGATTGCTTGTTCTAGCTTCGAGAAGAATGCTGGTGCAATTTTGATTGGGTTTGCATTGAATGTGTAGATAGCTTTGGGTAGTATTGACATTTTAACAATATTTATTCTTCCAATCCATGAGCATGGAATGTTTTTTCATTTCTTTGTATCTATCTTCTTCAATTTCCTTCATAAGCTTTCTATAGTTTTCAGAATACAGATCTTCTACATCTTTGGTTAGGTTTATTCCTAGGTATTTTATGCTTCTTGGTGCAATTGTGAATGGGGTCAGTTTCGTTATCTGTCTTTCTGTTGCTTCATTATTAGTGTATAAGAATGCAACTGATTTCTGTACAATGATTTTGTATCCCGCGACTTTGCTGAATTCATGTATCAGTTCTAGCAGACTTTTGGTGGAGTCTTTCGGGTTTTCCATGTATTATATCATGTCATCTGCAAAAAAGTGAAAGCTTAACTTCATCTTTGCCAATTTTGATGCCTTTGATTTCCTTTTGTTGTCTGATTGCTGATGTTAGCACTTCCAACACTATGTTAAACAACAGCGGTGAGAGTGGACATCCCTGTCGTGTTCCTGATCTCAGGGGGAAAGCTCTCAGTTTTTCCCCATTGAGGATGATATTAGCTGTGGGCTTTTCATAAATAGCTTTTATCATGTTTAAGTATGTTCCTTCTATCCCGACTTTCTCCAGGGTTTTTATTAAGAAAGGATGCTGAATTTTGTCAAATGCTTTTTCTGCATCGATTGACAGGACCATATGGTTCTTATCTTTTCTTTTGTTAATGTGATATATCACATTGATTGATTTGCGAATGTTGAACCAGCCCTGCAGCCCAGGAATGAATCCCACTGATCATGGTGAATAGTTCTTTTTATATGCTGTTGAATTCGATATGCTAGTATCTTATTGAGAATTTTTGCATCCATATTCATCACGGATATTGGCCTCTTTTTGCTGGGTCTCTGTCTGGTTTAGGAATCAAAGTAATGTTGGCTTCATAGAATGAGTCTGGAAGTTTTCCTTCCCTTTCTATTTCTTGGAATAGCTTGAGAAGGGTAGGTATTATCTCTGCTTTAAACATCTGGTAGAATTCCCCTGGGAAGCCATCTGGTCCTGGACTCTTATTTGTTGGGAGATTTTTGATAACTGATTCAATATCTTCGCTTGTTATGGGTCTGTTCAAGTTTTCTATTTCTTCCTGTTTGAGTTTTGGAAGTATGTGGGTGCTTAGGAATTTGTCCATTTCTTCCAGGTTGTCCAGTTTGTTGGCATATAATTTTTCATAGTATTCCCTGATAATTGCTTGTATTTCTTAGGGATTGGTTGTAATAATGCCATTTTCATTCATGATTTTATCTATTTGGGTCATCTCCCTTTTCTTCTTGAGAAGCCTGGCTAGAAGGTTACCAATTTTGTTTATTTTTTCAAAAAACCAACTCTTGGTTTCGTTGATCTGCTCTACAGTTTTTTTAGATCCTCTATTGTTTATTTATGCTCTGATTGTTATTATTTCTCTTCTTCTGCTGGGTTTGGGGTGTCTTTGCTGTTCTGCTTCTAGTTCCTTTAGGTGTGCTGTTAGATTTTGTATTTGGGGTTTTTCTTATTTCTTGAGATAGACCAGGATTGCAATGTATTTTCCTCTCAGGACTGCCTTCGCTGCATCCCAAAGCATTTGGATTGTTGTATTTTCATTTTCATTTGTTTCCATATATATTTTTAATTTCTTCTCTAATTGCCTGGTTGACCCATTCATTCTTTAGTAGGGTGTTCTTTAACCTCCATGGTTTTGGAGGTTTTCCAGACTTTTTCTTGTGGTTGATGTCAAGCTTTATAGCACTGTGGTCTGAAAGTATGCATGGTATGATCTCAATTCTTTTATACTTATGAAGGGCTGTTTTGTGACCCAGTATGTGATCTATCTTGGAGATTGTTCCATGTGCACTCGAGGAAGGGCAAAGAGGCAGTCCGTGCTACACAGACTGACGGGAGGGAGTCGGGGCGGTGGAGGGGAGCCCACCCAGCAAGGAAGTCTATGTTGAATAAGCTTCTTTCTACTTTGTTTTTAAAAAGCCCATTACTATCAGGCCTGTGAAGACTGATGATTAGAGGGAGAAGTCCTATAGTTTTATCAAAGAAACTAATAAAAATATCAAGAGATCATAATGGCATTGTCAAAAACCTGTGCTTTGAGGACGGACCAGAATTTGGATACTGACAATGATATTTAGAAGCTGCTTAACCTTGGCAGTTACTCAACCCCTCAGGCCCTGTGTAAAATGAAGAAAATCATCATACCTCCTCACAGACCCCTTTAGAAAAAGGTAATATCACCTATAAGATGCTTTGCATAGTCCTTACACTCAATGCATGTTAGCTAATATTATGAAGAAAATAGCTTGTAATTTGCTCATTTACACAAGGATCTGACCCAAAGCCGTTTATCAGGAATATTACTTTTATGTGTATCTCCTTCTGGGTCCTCTTTGGTTTTGGGGGCAGAGTGGGGTGTGGGGGTAGGGGTCAGAGAACAAGGATAGTCTTCTGGTTTCACTGGCAGGACACTGAGCGCTACATTAATTGTACCTTGGACTGTCAATCACCTGAGTCACACTTTCCCAGACACTCTCTTGGGCTTGTCCTCCCCGTAGGAACACAGCTCCACTTGGTGAAAATGAGATTTTCCCTTTGTTAATAAAATTCTACCTTATCTGAAATCAGAATTCTAAAGTGTATTAGTTTTAAAATGGTTAAATCATTTCTTCAATAGTTTAACTTCTTTTATGCAGAGAGCATCCAAGAGGAGAATCGTTATTAAACACTCAAAAGAAAAAAAAACTCTCTCAAAGCAGCACTGGCTGTTTAATAAATAATCCATTGAATTCTTGCAGCCCTTTCTTTCAGATAAAAAGCAACAGCGAGGCCCGTTAAAGAAACCCATCACGGCAAAACCCACACCCAACAGAAAGTGTCTAACAGATTGAGATGACGGCACAAAGGGCTGAAAGAAGCTTGTCTTTGTAGAGAGAACAAAGATGTCTCTGGCAATTAGAAGCGCGTTTGTCTGTTTTAGCTGCACTCAAAGGGAGTCTGGGGAAACCACTGTGTTGAGGGTGCTGTCGGGATGCCCTTCCTCCAAGGCAGGTGGCAGGAGCACATTACAGGGGGGAGAAAATAACGATCAAATCAGTCAGTTTGGCATGGCACTATTTTAAATACATTATGTTACAATTGTAGTCTCATGATTTTTATTGTCCAGCTGTTCTAATGGTTTGTTTTTATCTACTATATGGATGTATGTTTGTATGGTGAGGTGGAGATGAGCCACAACAGCAGGAAAAGTCTACAACAAATTCATCTCCTGGGGACCTGTATTAATCTGGCAGGCAAGTCCCTTCACATCTAGGACTGTCTTCCCATTTTACAGCCTCCTGTCTCTACCTTCACATCTGTACTCCATGCTTTGGCCAAACCAACAAATTTGTGATCTCCAAATAACACATGCCCTCTGAGGATTTTAGCAGCTCTCTCCTCTCCTGGCTGGCCCTGCTCACCACCCACAAGCATGCTGTCTTGCCCAGTGCAGTTATACTATCAGAAGACCCTCCCTCAATTCCGCCCACAGAGTCCCTTCTTTCCTAACTTGTCCCCAGGGTGTCACACTTCCCTTGAGCTCAGAACCCCAAACAGCTGTGTAAGTATTTAGTCAAATGTCCCCCCTTGAGACTGGAAATAGTCATCTCCTCATGCCAAGACCCAGCAGAACTTAGGACACAGAGAGGGACTCAACCAATATTAAGATGAATGAATAAATCAGTGACTATAAATTAATGAATAAAACCTATCAGCAGAGAGTAATAGGGTGCTTTTGGTTTGTCTGTAGCTTTCCTTAAGCTGGCATGTGCCCTAGAGCTTCCAGAGGTGAAGATGTTGTAGGCTGTTTGGGCAGTTAAAGATTTGCCACTCCACTACCTTTTACCATTCTCCTGACAAGCAGCCAGACCAGGTCTGGTTAGAAGCTGCTGTCAGAAAAGCCTCTTATTTCTCAATAGGATTGAAAGAGCTAATTTATAAAACAGAAGAGAATTCAATCTGGAGAAGCTGATTAATCCCATTTCCTTCACAGGAAAAAAAAAAAAGCATATCCAAATAATCAACAGATTGATATAAATTACTAATATACAAAATAACAGGATTTCAGCTATAGGACTGCTAAAATGAGTAACTTAGGTCAAGAATTAAAAACCTTGAGGAAAAAAAGGAGGGCACCTGGGTGGCTCAGTTGGTTAAGTGTCTGACTCTTGATTTCAGCTTGGGTCATGTTCTCATGGTTCGTGACTTTGAGCCTCCTCACTGACAGCATGGAACCTGCTTAGGATTCTCTCTCTCCCTCTCTCTCTCTCTGCCCCTCCCCCATTCACACTCTCTGTCTCTCTCAAGATAAAATAAATAAACCTTAAAAAAATCTTGAAAAGTAAAGAAAAATTGCCTGAGGTCCTATCTGACTCAAGTGTAGCTTTCAAGACTCAGTCTCCAAAAGCACATCGTGGCTGGTGAGCAGACACTGGGCACAGAGATTAGAGGCCAAATTGAATGCATCTCAGAAATATGCCCTGAAACTGGGAAAGCCACAAACCACTCTGGTGATACAGAGGGACATCCCCAACACAAACCTTCTTCACTCCAGATAAAAGCATTATAAAGGAACCAAGGTTTAAAACATTAGCTCTATTATCACCCTGTCCTTGAGTTTGCCCAAGAAACTGATGGTCTTAGTATTTCACATTAAAAATATTCATTCAATATCTGCCCAATTCCAAGCCCTGTGATGCCATCATGCACATGGTTGCCCTCTGCCCCAGAGGGGTTGTCAGTCTAATAAGGGGAGACAGACAAGTAAATAAGTTAATGCAGTAATCTGCCCTAAAAACCATTATAGAGTGGGTTTAGGTGGCTATGGGGCCATTAAACAAAGCACAGATACTCCACCACAGTGGGTGAGATCAGTAAATGGTTCAAAGAGGAAGCACCTCCAGAACAGAGGTATGAGAAGTGATTGATTGCTTTGGAGCATGGTTCCAGGGGAAGTATAGTGGATGAGGGGGCACCAAAGGGCAAGGCATGCTCTCCAGAAGAGTATGCTTGAGGGTCTTGCAGCAGCTGATGGGACTAGAGCCCTGAATGTGTGGGGAGAGTGCTGAGGAGCTGTGGGAGGTTGGGCAGGTAGATGGACCTGATAATTAATGCTTTGATGTACTATACTGGGGAGTGTGGACTCTTGCCTACGGATGATGGGAGCCCTTCTTTATAAGATCAGAAAAGGTAAGTGGGTTCAAAAATGAGGCAATTCCTTTACTCTTTATATATGCTATTCATTGGCCCTCAGACTCTCTTTTATAATAGAATTTGAGGTAAGCAAGCGTTCATGCTGAGCACCAAAAGCTTTCAATATCTGAACTCATTTCCATTCACTCGAGCCTGTCCTATCTAATATACTTGAGGCCTTCATGTTTTTAATTATCTCAGATATTTAAGTGGCTCAGAACCAAACCTGTCCATTCTTGTCTGATGGTATATTCCCCCATGTGGTCATGGAACATGGAGATCTATTTCCTTTCTTTTGCCTGAACCTGACTCACACTACCACACAACTTAAGAACTACTATGCTAAAATCTTGGCATGATTTCCAAACCCTCACATTTCACCAAAATGAGTCCAAATTTCTCCATAAAATATCCACAGTCAGGCACCAGGCACTTCGTCCCTAGATGCATCTGCATCAGGATTATCGGACTCCCACCCAGACCTCCTAAATGAAAATATATGGAAAGCAAGGCCTGGGACCCTGCATTACGGCAAGGTCTCTAGGAGGTTTTTAATCTCACTGATGTGTGTGCAACATACTGGTCCAGTTCTAGAGAAACTTATGGAGAAACCTAGCCCCATGGGTATTGTGAAACTGACCAGCTCCAATTGAAATAAAATCAAGTTAGACTTTTCAGAGAAATAGGTGTTTATAGTTCCCCCAAATATGAAGTTCCTAAGCAGAAAAACACAGTAGATTAACTGCTACAAAGGCCTATGTTATTCTGCCAAATCAAATGATCCTTTGGTGGCTCACTTCTTCCTACCTCACTCTCCTCGCTTTTGATGTTGAGGTTACTGACTTCACACCTCTTCTTTCCAATGTCAGTTTCTTTTGCCCAAAGCCTTACTTGAAAGTGTTGGAAAAATGTGTTGGTCTCTATTCTGTCAGTGCAAAAGTCACCTTTCAAGAGGCTTTTGTTAACTCAATTTCATACTTTTAGCTTAGCTAGCCATTAAATAAGCATAGTGGGCATTAAGGGGTGTGTAGGAGCTGTCGGAGACCAAAAGAGATTGGAGGCCTTGGACTGGAGTGAGATGGGCTATAGTTCACCAAGAATGAGGAATGCGGGAGGGCCCTGGGAGGACCCTGGTACAGTGGAGGCACCCTGGCCAGAAAAGAACTGGCAGTAATGACCTTAAGATAGAATGTGGTATAATGGGAGTTAAGAACAAATTTAATATTGTTCAGTGTTCAAAGGAGCCTTTTTCTTTGTGGAGTAAAAATGAAGCTATTTCACTGGATATAAAAAAATGGCAATATTTCTGACTGTCCCTGTATATTTTTAGCTGTTGAGATGAGATGACTATCTTATAACCATAGTTAATGCATGATTTTCAATGGTTCAGATTTTCCATGTTGCAGATTTGGGTATGACATTTTGGGATCTCTTTGTGTTGAGGAAAGATAGATTTCTTTCTTTGTTAATGATTTAGAATAATTTTTATCTGAGTTCAAACAGATTTTGTTCTTTTTGAAGACCCTTTTCTGTTTTTAAAACGACAAAGGAAGGGGAAAAATAGGGCTGGAAAGCATTTCAAAGCCATCTTGTCCAGTCCCCTGCCCTATGTGGGAATGTGTTTCCATTTGAGCCATTTCAGATACTAATTTGTTTGGACACAAATGCCATGACATTCAAACAGAACATCCAACTCTGGGTTGCTCCAGACAGGCAGACACCAGAGGTGCTAAAATGAGGAACACATGAGGTTTTGGGCATAAAACATATGACAAGTCAAGGCATAAAAATACTAGTTTATCGATTTTAAGGAGCCCATGCTCGCTTCCAAGAAGTGAAAGGTCATCATTTTCTGACCAACCATCCCCATGCACTGCTACAATTTGGTACTGCACCTTCACATGGGACAATGTTGGAACACTGGGAAAGTTTTTATTTTTCAGTTCAACAAACGTATATGAGACGCTTTTTTAAAGGCATTTTTGAAGGAGCCAATTAATATATTATGAAAGACACTCTCATATTCTGCTTGCAGGAGGATAAATTGGACAACTTCATGAGACTATAAGCTTTGTGAGGATGGGGAATGTCTTATTCACATGACTTTTCTCCAGGGTCTATTACTGCCTGAAAATAACAGATGCTTACAAAGGTTTGTTAAATAAATATGAATTAAATGGAATCTGGTTGTAAGTGGGGACCCACCATTTTGCCTTTAGAAAGGTACTCTAAAGAAATATGCATGAAACAGATAAAATATTTGGCTATGTAGATTCTCATCATTATATTGGTAATTGTGTCCCCAAAACTGAGGGATAAAATGTAAAGAAGGCGGGGGGTGGCTGTGGTGGTGAATAGGTTACATTCCATTATTCCAGTGATGGAACGAATAAGTCATGGAGATGAAAGGTACACTACAGGAAATTTATTTAATTTTTTTAAATTAATTTATTTATTTTTGAGAGAGACAGAGACAGCATGAGAAAGGGAGGGGGAGAGGGAGAGGGAGAGGGAGAGGGAGAGGGAGAGGGAGAGAGAGAGAGAGAGAGAGAGAGAGAGAGAGAATATCCCAAGGAGGCTCTGTGCTGACGGCACAGCAGGGCTTGAACTCACAAAACCATGAGATCATGACCTGAGCCAAAACCAAGAGTTGGACACTTAACCGACTGAGCCATGCAGGCATCCTATTAAAAATTTTCTTAAAAGAGAGGTGCATTAAGTTATAGTACATCCATATAATGGAGTACTATGAAGTTATTAAAATGGTGTTATATGACCAGAATAAAATAAATTGAGCTAAAGAGAAAAAATAATGTTATATAAAACTATCTAATGACAGAGAAAGATAAACTAGGTTAATAAGTATAAAAGCAGATTACTAGCCTTTAATAACTATCAAAAATGACTATGACATTTATCAGAGGGGCTTGGAATTATAAACTATTATTTCCTCATTTTTGTTTATTCTTTACTTTCAATCATGAATATGAATTATGTATTACATTTCTAGCAATATGATATTAAAAATATAATACAATTAGAAGATTTTCCTCCTCTCTCCAACTCTCACCTGAAAATTATATAATGATAACTGAAATTGATACTTCCATTGATTAAGCTATACCAAAGGTCATTGGTAAATTCCTTAGTCATTATTAGTTTCTGCTTAGACAAAAATTCGAAGAAAGACTCAGTGTTAAAAAAGGCATAATGATGGGGCACCTGGGTGGCTCAGTCAGTTGAGCGTCCAACTTCGGCTGAGGTCATTATCTTGCGGTCTGTGAGTTCGAGCCCCGCTTTGTGCTCTGTGCTGACACCTCAGAGCCTGGAACCTGTTTCAGATCCTCTCTCTCTCTCTCTCTCTCTCTCTGCCCCTCCCCCACTCACACTCTGTCTCTCTCTCCTTCAAAAATAAATAAACATTAAAAAAAATTTTAAAGGTATAATGAGGCAGGCTTTAATTTATATTTAGAAATGGCATTTCTGAAGTCAATCAGAATGTTTGGCACCAGTGGAAAAACACAATGATAAACCACAGTTTAATCAAACAAAAGGAGGATTGACTACAATTCAGAGCTGTGAAGAAGGCAAGAAGACTTTGTGTGGCCTGTTCTAAGAGCACCTTCCGACGTTGGCCAGGATCTGAAGTTCCCACCGATGTAATGGCGCCTCTGAAGCACAGACATGTCTGTGAAAACCTCTGTTAAGATGCCAAGTGACTATAAAGGAGATCACTGTGCTCAGACCAATTAAATGGATGGATCAGCACCAATGGCCATCCTACCTTACCAGATGGCATCAAGCTCACTGTCTTAGTCAGCTTGGCCCTGCTATTAAAAAAATATCATAGGCTGAGTGGCTTAAGCAACAAACACTCCTCACAGTCTGAAGACCAAATCCAAGGTCAGGGTACCAGTGGTCCTGTTCTTAGTGAGGATGCTCTTCCTAGCTTGTGGACAACTACCTTCTCACCATATGCTCACAGGACCTTTCCTCACTGCATGAAAATGAGAAAGTTCTGGTGTCTCCTCCTGCTCTATAAGAGCAGTGATCCACCATCAGTGGATGGTAGATGGCTCCACCATCATGACCTCCTCTAACCGTAATTACTTCTCAAAGGTTCCACCATCTAACCCTATCACATTAAGGGTTAGGGAACCAAACAATGAATTTTGTAGGGATGCAAACATTCAGTCCACTCACCCTTCTTTCTGCTAGTTTCTAGCCAGTTGCAGTGGAAAATACAACTCCGAGAAAAAGATGAATGAATTTTGTACACTGAGCACAGAACAAAGTCCTGAGTATGGAACTGGTTGGTGCCCAGCAGAGAGCAAGGTCATTTGTTCTGAAGGAAGTCACTGGCAGGGAAAAGTAGAAAGAGGTAGCATTTACTGAGGACCAAGCATGGCTTCATCCACTATTTGTTCTAAGTGTTACATGAATGCTATGAGCTAGAATTATGGTCTACATTTTACCCATGAGAAAAGAAAGTCTCAGGCAAGTAAGGTCACATGGCTAAGAAGTGGTGGAATTGACCTCAGAACCCAGAGAGGGTTGGCTCCAAAGCTAGTGCTCTTTCCACTTACTAATGTAAAGTGATGAAATTTAATTTCTATGAGAGCAGGGATCTTTGTCTCATTCACAAATGCATTCCAAGCATACAGAACTATCCACATAGTGAGTGTTCAGAAAGTGCCAAATGAATGAGCAAATGAATTAATCAAGACAAAACTATAACCAGCATGGAAAGATCAAAAATTCCGCATCATTCCTCTCGAGCTGAATCTTCATAGACATTGCAGAGTGAACCCATTAAAAATGAGTAGCTGCATCTTGGTTTGCAAAGTGCTCAGAGTGACAAAGCACACATATCTCAATATTATTCACAAATATAACTAATTGCTAAAAGATGACTTCACTGGAAAAATATTCATTCTGGTTGCAGGAATGATCCCTATCTGACAATAGTCACAGGCCACCCAGCAAGCACTTTTTTCTCCTGAGGCTGCCCATTCAGACTGTCACCTACCCTCATTGCATCTGCCCACGGGGACAGGAGAGCTGCCAAGCAGAGCTGAGACCAGGGCAAGCTGCCATGAGCCGATGCAGCCGACCTGCTGTCTTCCTCCTTTGCAGCTGGCTTTACACTTTTTATTTCAGCTCTGTCCTTGAATACGGTTCAAGCACAGTGGTTTACCATTTCAGTCCATCCCTTATTCAACACATTCCCAATTTAATTGAAACGATGCCAAACAGCATTTATAGTCATCTCGCATAGATGCTTCCTCCAAGCAACTTCATTTGAAATCTGCCCCCATGCAATTTTTATTAGAGACTTGAGCTCAAAATCCTCCCCCCAAGGACAGTGTAAAAGAGCAGAAATGACTGAATCATGATAGATTAATTATTATTTGTGTGTGTCCAGGACAAGGCTAGACCACTCGGACCTGAGTACATTTGCATTTGGCACCTAGAACCAGCTTTGCCTTTCAGGTGTCAAATCACAACACAACTTTGAAGAAACCGTGTGAACTCTGTAAGTTTCAATTTTCCATTCTATCAGTTGGGACCAACATAACCTAACAAAACCCTGGTGAGTATTCAATGAAATAACGCAGGACCCGTAGTCCTCTCATTCCGGGAACAGTCATCAAAGGCCTGAAAGAACACGCAGCTTCCTCTAGTCACCCAGCTTGTGAGCAGCACCTCTGGAATTAGCACCCAAGTTCCCAGCTCTGTATCCACTGGTTCTTCTGTCAAACATCCCAACTTTAGACTGGAATTATAGCACATTTTGCATCACAACCTGGTAATTTTTGGTCTAAAACCCCAAACTAGTGTTTTTTTTTAAAATAAAGAATATAAAAATTATATTTTAATCCAGTGCTTTATTCTCAGGATGCTGAGATACTTCACCCCCTACTTACATCATTTTGTAAGTCATAATATGAGCCTAGAGGACAATTATTTGTGTTATTCATGGAAGACTAACTCATCCTGAACTCAAAAAGAAGGTGTAGAGAAATGTTTTCTCTTCCTACAAAAGAAAAAAACCTATGTTTTTTTTTTTTTGATTCAAATAAACAATTCCCAAACTTGATCCTGCATCGGGGTAAATTTGTACTGCCAGATATTTTAGTAAGTATTTAGTTTCAATCAAAATATTACTCTAATAGGTTCACAATAAATGCCTAATGGTTAAAAAGAATCAGTCCATTGTGGGCTGTTTTATTTTACTGATGGCCAACTTCACTGCAGAATTCACAAAGTGGCAAGTGACTTGGCATGCAAAACACTCAAGAAAAATTTTAAAAACAAAGGAACAGGATCAACATGAAGATGGCTGCTGGGTTGACCATCTGTGGAGTTCCTGACACTGCCCTGGACTTCGCAGCTAGTATAGGAGCCCCCATATCTGAAAGGTAGTGTGTTAAAACAAACAGCAAGTTAATAAGTCTTTTGGGATTAGACAGGCCTGCATTCAAGTCCTGGCTGTGCCACTTTCTAGTCCTGTGACCTTGAGTAAATAAACATTTACATGTCAGCACATGTAATGGGATGATCATGGTAGTCTTACAAGGTTACTATGAGAATTGGAAGATATGACATGAGAAAAAACTTAGGGAACTGCTTAGCACATGGCAAGCACTCAAGAAATGTCTTGTTTACTTATTTGCTGTTTGTTTAAACAGCTGCTTAATACCAGGTTGATTACATATCCAGTTGGCATGCTCATGAAACACTGGTGGCTGAACAACATGAACTTCCTGTTCCAAGCTCCTATCATCAGTTTACAGAGGCTACCCCAGCATTTGAAAGATAATGCAGACCAGTTAGGTTCAGTTCATTTTTGCTGGTAACTTATTCGCTCTAGGCCCAGGGCAAGTCATTTAAACTCTCTGAATTTTGGATTTCCTCAACTACAAAAGTGAGGAAAGTTATCTAAGAGATATTGAAAGGTTGACTGAAATAATATACGTAAACAACTTGGAACAGTGATAACATGGTTAACTTTTGTCAAGCCCTCTTGTAAACTTTTGTTTACAGTGTGGTGAAAGCCACACCTGCATCACATCTATTATTCCTATTTTATATGAAAAGAAATGGAAGTGTAGAAGGGTTAAATCTCATGGTCAAGATTACATAGTTAACAGGCACCAGACTAGGAACTGAGCCCATTCTGTCTCACTCCAACAGCTAGTGCTCAATTACCATCTCCTTATACCACCTCCCCCAGTTCCTTAACTAACACAAGTCGCAGTTCAATTCAGGGTCTACATAGTAAATTCACTAAGTATTCGACTGGTTCTCTAAATTGTGTCCTCTGTGAAATTTCTTGGACCAGTGGAGTGTGCCCTGGAATTGCTTTCAAAATCAGTATAGCACTAGGATGCAACCACGCTACACACACACGTGCACACACATATACACAATACAAGGACTAGGGACTGGATGAATTTATAAAAAAAAAAAATGGCACAAGCAAGAAGCAAATGCAATCACTTACTGGAGCTGTGAAAATCAGCTAAGTTTCCTCTAAAATTCTTTTAGGATTTAGGAGAAATAACAAGTTGTAGGAATATGAAGTCAAGACCTTCCTTTTACTCTAGGTGAATACTATTATCTATCACTGGTGGGGAATGGGAAGGGCTTACACTACAAAAAAGATGTTCCTGTGTTGTGAGCTTGCTTCAGTTCAGAGCCCAGCAGTGTCTTTTTTGACCAGAGGAGTTTTCTCCCTCTTCTTATCCCCACTGGCACAAAGAAGATGAAGCTCTTTGGAGAAATACTGTGCTGAGATTTTCTTGATACATTAGGCTAAAATGTCTTATTGAATCTTATAACTCCATAAAACCTGAATTAAAGTGTGAGTACAGTAGCTGCCCCTTATCTGCAGGGACCCAAGTGGATTTCTGAAACCATGGACAGCAACATGTCCACAAGCCCTACACACACTATGCTTTTTCCTATACACACATACCTATGATAAAGCTTACTTTATAAATTAGGCATAGTAAGAGATAAAAAATAATAACTAATAATATAATAATTGTAACAATATATAATAAGAATTATGTGGTCTCTCTCTCGCAACATATCTTATTGTACCATATTCACTCTTCTTCTTGTATGGTGCGAGATGATAAATGCCTATGTGATGAGAGGAAATGAGGTGAATGATGTAGGCATTGTGCTATAGCTTTGTGCTACTACTGACCTTCTGATGATACATCAAAAGGAGGACCATGTGCTTCCCGACTGGTTGACCACCGGTAACTAAAACCGCAGAAAGCAAAACCACCGACATGGTGCGACTACTATACTTGCTCACGACCTGACTCATATTCCTGGAGAAGCATAACATTCTTCCTGGTCATTTCAAAAAGCGCTGTTCTGCCCAAAATATAATCTGGAAGCAGTGACTGCAAGCAATCAATAAGAATTGGGCCATTATGGTTCTGGATCTAGCCACACAGCCATTAACTCGCTCTGGAAGCTCTGTACCCATCAAATGGAACATTGCAGAAGGGAAGCCTGGAATGACCAGACAAATCACTGCAGGGTAAGTACACACTGTGTACATTGGTAAAATACCACTCCCGATAAAGGTGGAGTGAAACACTATCAAGTAGAAGATGCAAATGTTATGCAATCAAACAAATATCCCACGATTACCTACTAGCCCCACTCTACTCCTTGTTAGGTGTATGAGCACATAAGAAAGTTATCCAACTTTTTCCAGCCTCAGTTTTCTCATCTATAAAATGGAGATAACAGAGCTCCTCATAAAGTTATCGTATATATTCATGTACATAAACTAATATTTGTAAGGGCTCAGAATAATAGTTGGCACATGGTAAATTCCATATAAATGATTGTTCATTAAATAAAATGTCTAGTCTAGGACCTGGCAAATATCTATCACTGCCATCATCATCATCATCAATGAGTCAGGCACTATGTTCAACATAATGAGAGAAAACAAAGATTAAAAACATGTAGTCCCTCCTGTTAACGAACTTTGCTCTAGTGGGGTAAAAACATGAAGCATATGGGAATGCATCCTTCTGGTTACTGATCTTGAAGTAGAACCAGAAACTGTGACAGCCCCTCCCCAGTCTTGTCATTCCACAAGAGACCCATCATTAGTTGTAACACAATAATGGCATTCTTCAAATAATTAGACCTAGGAACAGGTACTTCTTCCATGTTTCACAGTGATAAGAGAAGTGCAAAAGGCAATGGACATGAAACAAAGAAAGAGATTAATTCTGCCTGGCATTATTAGCAGATACTTCAAGGAAGAAATAGTATTCAAGAAGGTCCTTGAAAGACAAAAAAAAAAAAAAAAAATTAAAAATACTCTATTGGGACTTCTTTTTCTAGCTATGACAGAGTTACTGGCTCTAAATTTCAATAGGCCCTCCCACTGAAAATAACTATAAAACTGGACAAAATGTATGAGGCAACTGTTTTTAGACCTTGGCTAGGAGGCAGTGAAACTGCATGATGCTTGAGGTAAGGAGAACATCACCTGCTTAGGAACAATTTCCTGACCACTTTATAGTAAGTGAGAGACTGGCGCAAAGCCTACTGGGCATTTCCCACAAGACTTTGGCTAAAGACTGGACTATGATTATGCAGGGTAGACAATATGAGACCTACTGGCTGCTACAGACTTGAGATCAGAGCAAAGAGAATAGCAGTCAAGCAGTGCTGGGGAACACTGGAGGTTAAATGTAGCCTGAGAGGCTAAAAATCATAAATACCTCATTAACATCCCAGACGTAGAGCTGAGACACCAGAAAGGCTAAGCCAAAAGAGTAAAGACTGCATCCTAAAATAAGGCATACTCTATACCTATCCTAACAAAGCCTAACACCAAGACCTGACGAGATCCGTCAGGGGAAATAAAGTTTGGAGGCTAAGTCCCACCAAGTTAGAGCAGCTGAGGAAACACCATAGACGTTTCACTGATCCACTCGAAAGAAGCATAAAACCAAGTCTATACAGGTTGAAAGTGAATAACCAGTAAGTGAACTGCCTAACAGAACAAAAATTAACACTCTTCAGAGGAAGATAACAGACTCAATACATTTCCTAAATGTATTCTTACCAATATCCATTCCAAATCAAATATTACTGGAGAGAGAGTGCCAGAGAGTGAGAGACAGAAAGTGAAAGAGACAGAGAAAAGAAAAATAACAATGTGTGACCCATACTCAAGATAGAAGCCATCCCTAAAAATCTACTCCAGAGGTTGGATTCAGCACACAAAGATATTAAAAAATGTATGAATAAATATGTTTAAATAAATTAAAAAATATGTTTAATGAATTAAAGAAATACTATCTTAATAATATTTAATCTCATTAGAAAATAAAAACCTTTCTTATAAGCTGGCATTAAGCACTGTTAAGAGAACCAAAAGATAAGCCACAAACTGGGAGAAAGTATTTTCCAAAATACCTATCTGATATAGGAGTTGTAACACGAATTCACAAAAGACTCTTAAAGCTCAACAGTAAGAAAACAATCAAATTAAAAAGTGGGAAAATAATAAAACAAATATCTCACCAAAGATATACACATGGCAAGCATAAGAAAAGATGTGAATATTATCAGGGAACTGCAAACTAAAACAATGAGATACGACTACATACCTGTTACAGTGGCAAAAATAAAAATAAACCTGACAACATCCATGGCTACTAAGAATATGGAATAACTGTTGAGAAATGAAAATGGCATACCACTTTAGAAGACAGTTTGCCAGTTTCTCACAAAGCTAACCATAGTTTTACCACATAATCCAGCAATCAGACTTCTAGGTATTTACCAAACTAATCAGAAATTTATAACCACACAAAAGGTTTTCACTTTAAGAAAACACAGAATGCAGGCACCTGGGTGGCTCAGTTGGTTAAGTGCCCAACTTTGGCTCAGGTCATAATCTCATGGTTCGTGGGCTCAAGCCCCACGTTGGGCTCTGTGCTGACAGCTCAGAGCCTGGAGCCTGCTTCAGATTCTGTGTCTTCCTGTCTCTCTGCCCCTCCTCCCCCCAAAATAGCCAAATTATGGAAAGAGGGTAAATGTCCATCAACTGATGAATGGATAAAGAAGATGTGGTTTCTATATACAATGGAATACTACTTGGCAATGAGAAAGAATGAAATCCTGCCATTTGCAGCAACGTGGATGGAACTGGAGGGTATTATGCTAAGTAAAATAAGTCAGAAAAAGACACATATCATATGTTTTCACTCATATGTGGATCCTGAGAAACCACAGAAAACTATGGGGGAGGGAAAGGGAGAAAAAAAGTTACAGAGAGGGAGGTAGGCAAACCATAAGATAATCTTGGATACTGAGAACAAACTGAGGGTTGATGGGGGTGAGGGGAGGGGAAAGTGGGTGATGGGCATGGAGGAGGGTACTTGTTGGGATGAGCAGTGGGTGTTTTACGGAAACCAATGTGACAATAAATAATATTTTAAAAAATACATAAACATTAAATAAATAAATAAAATTTAAAAACACGGAATGTTACAGCACCAAGATTGAACCTTAATATATGCAAATTTTAAAAACCACTTAGGAAACTGGGAGAGTCCCAAGATGAAATATGGAAAAGATAAATGAAGTGTATTACAAATGTGTAGAACAACCTCACTGGAAGGGCTCAGGGTAAAGGTACTAATGTATATAACTGTGAAATGAGTGAAATCTGTATGACTATAGGCAAAAGCAGCTATTTATAAGTCTGGGCTCCAGTTGACAGTAGTTCCTACGGGTTAACAGTTCTGAAGCTGATATGCACGTATACTATAACTGAACAACTTAGTAAATGGTTGGGATGGGAAGTTGTGAATACACCAGGAGAAGAGGCTAGAAAGATCCGTGTGGATGACTCAGACTTGGAGACCTCAGCATCAACTCATGTTTATCTTAATATAAACAGAGATGGCTACCTAAAGAAATAGTTATAGATATGTGTATATGCACATGGTAGTATACACAAATGTATTCCCTTGATCTGTCTGCTGAGAGGACCTAGAAATAACAGCATCTAGTAGCAGTGAGCACACCTAGCAGCCAGATCTCAGTTTAGTTTTTTAATACCATTCCCCACTGAGAGGAACCAGTATTCCTTAGAGAAATATCTGAGTCTGGGTCTGAGGCAGGAAATACACAAAATGAGCCTGATCATCCCGTAGTGCCAGAAAGTAAGGAACAACTTAAAGAACAAAAAAAAGGTCCACATGATGGAGGTATAACAAAGGGACAGAGGAGCAAATGAAAGAGCTCCCAGTGCCCAAGGCTGAAAAAATTTGAGCAACAAAATACGTAGGACTGGCTTATAAATCAGAGTTTAAAATAAACATCTTTAAGTCCACATTGAAATCAAGAAATGATTATAAATAAATGAATGTGACATGAGACAAATCTTCTATGCAGTAAAACTCCGAATGATACATGTGGATACTTCACCCTCCAGGACGAGGAAGCATAGATGCCTACTCCTTATGTGAGGGCTGCAGATAGTGATTTCATTCCAAAGAGTGCAGTATGGAAACAGGAAAAAGAGAGTAGCTTTACAGTAGACAAACTTGATACAAACTACACACACTGCCTCAGCCAGGTGGTCAAAGTCAGCATCAAATGTCATAAGCATATTGCTTGTAGGTCTGCTGGATAAGATGTGATGAACACAGCAATTTACCTCTGTTGTCTTCCTTCCAAGAATATATAACCCCAACTAACCATGTGAAAAACGTCAGAAAAATGCCAGTTGAGGGACATTCTACAAATTGTCAAAATTATGAAACTCATTAAAAATAAAGTAAGTCTAAGAAACTATGACAGGCAAGGGTAGGTAAGGGGACATGACTTCTAAATATACTGTGATATCCCTAATTGGATCCTGCAACACAAAGAGGAAATTAGGTAAAACTAAGGAAATCTGAATGAAGTATGGACTTTGTTTAAAAATAATGTAGTCAAATTTGTTCTGTTAATTATGACTAATGTAAGATGTTAAAAATAGAGGAAAGTGGATATATGTTACATGGGAACTTTTTGTATTAGCTGTGCTACATTTCTGTAAATATCAAATTGTTCTAAAATAGAACATTTATTTTTTTAATATAATAAAACTCACAATAGCATCAAAACCATAAAATTCTTTGGAATAAGTTCAACAAGAGCTGCAAGACCTCTACTCGAAAAAGTAAAACTCTTTTCTCATAGAAATTGACCCACAGAATCAATCTAATACCAATAAAAAACCTTAGAAGCCTTTTCAACAAATGGAATTATCAAGCTGATTCTAAAGTTTAAAGAACCTAGGATTCCAAAACAATTTTGAAAATGCAGAACAAAATTAGAGGATTTTTATTATCATATTTAAAGATAAATTACAAGGCTACAATAATCAAGAGAATGTGACATTCGTGTACATGGAGACTGTAGATCGGTGGAGCCGAGTAGATAATCCAGAAAAAGACCTACGCATGTATGATACATGGCTTTTTTTTTTTTTTTGACACAAGGGACAAGGCAATTCAATGGTTAAAGGATAGTCTTTTTGTAAAATGATAGGGAACAATTAAATATTCATATAAAGAATGAATTTCACCCCCACCTTATGCCATTCACAAAACTAATTCAAAATGAATCATATACTTCACCTTAGAAGCTAAAACCGTAAAACTTCTAGAAGAAAACAAAAGAAAAAACATCCACAACCCGAAGGTGGTCAAAATACTTTAAAAGGGACACAAAACATTAATAGAAGGACAAACTACCCAGTAAAGTATAGATAAGAGATTTGAAGACGACACATTAAGAATGAGGACATACAAGGGGCGCCTGGGGGGCTCAATCAGTTAAGTATCCGACTTGGGCTCAGGTCATGATCTCACGGTTTGGGGGTTTGAGCCCCATGTCAGGCTCTGTGTTGACAGCTCAGAGCCTGGAGCCTGCTTCGGATTCTGTGTCTCCCTCTCTCTCTGGCCCGTCCCCTATCAAGCTCTGTCTCTGTCTCTGTCTCTGTCTCTCTACCTCAAAAATAAACATTAAAAAAGTTTAAACAAAAATAAAAGAATGAGGACATGCAAATGGGCCACACGCATGTGAAACGATGTTAAACATGGACACAAGCAAACTGCAGACACAATGATCCACAACCGCACACCCACTTCAATGACTGCAAGTAAGAAGACTTGAGAGTAGCAGTATTGGCAAAGTGGGGAGCAGCTAGAACTCTTGTATGTTACTAGTAGAAATGTAAAATGAAATAATCGCTGCAGGGAATTATTCGGCCACTTCTTAGCAAGTTAAACATACACTTAAGACCCAGCAAGTTTACTCTTGGGTATTTTACCTAAGAAATATGAAAACATGTGTCCACAAAAAGCCTTGGACAACAACATTGGTCGCGGTTTTATTCACAATGGCTCCAAACCGGAAACAACCCAAATGTCTATCAACAGATGGATGGGTTAATAAACTACAGTATATTTGCCCAATGGAATACTAGTCAGCAATAAAGAAGAACAAAGCACATACCACAGATGAATCAAACAAACATGCTGAGTATAAAAAGACAGAAGAGGATCTATACTGTATGATCTCATTTACATGAAGTTCTACAACTGGAAAGAGTACGTCTATATACAAAACAGTAAGTGATAAGAGAAGTAAGAAGTTGGCTGCAAAGCGGCCTGAGGAAACTTTCAGAAAAATCAAAATGTTCTATATCTTAATGAGGGTGGCGGTTACATTGTTGTATGCATTTATCAAACACATATACTAAAATACATATACGTTTTACTGTATGTAAATCAGCAAAAATGTTTACAACTAAGCATTTAAAAATCCATGTGGTGTGAGGAGAGGGAATGCAGTGATAGACCACGAGGTGGTGGGAAATGTGGAGAGACAGCAGGACCTAACCTCCTCCTATGTCCTATGTATTCTGCTCAGGTCTGAGAATCCTGTGACAGGGAATCAAACACAGTCGCCATTCTCACTGATACCGTGGGGTGGTGAAGTAAGCAAATAATTAAATACAGTGAGAAAAATGCTCTGATAAGACTTATGTAGGTATCAAGGGAACATCGGAGGGGCTGAGAGACTGCCAGTAGGAGGGTTTCAAAGGGGAGGTGACAATCAGAATTTTAACAGAAAAAAATCAGATATGCTCGAGGAAAGAAGGGTACAGTGGTGGTAAGAAAGAAAATTGCTAGCAAAGGCAAAGAAGTGGAAGATAACACACCTTGCTTGGGGGACAGAAGAGAGATCAAAAGAGATGAACAGAGACTGAAGGGGAAAGTAGACAAGGACCATGTGGGGACAGGCCCCATACATCAAGGGATTCCGATTTTATTCTGCAGATGACTGGGAGGCATTCTCCTGAGAAGAATATGGTCAGGTGTATGCACGCTGGCGTGGATTAGAGAAGGAGCAGGGAAAGGAACTAGAGGCCACAGGAGACTGACAAAGTAACTGAGGCAAGGGATAAGAACTTGAACCATAGACTGGTAAGGAGGCAGTGAACGAAGGAAGGGCAGAGTTCGTGACCTGCTAAAGTGTCTGAGGCAGGTCACAAATCCAAGTCCATCGCCCCTCCTGGAATGAAATCTGTCCTAATACCTCAACCTTTTTCAGATTAAAACTGAATTCAGTGTAGCAAGTTATAGAGCCACAAGGAGAGCCAGAGCCTCACTATGACCAGAAAGAGAACGATACGGCTCTGAGCATTAGCTCCTTCAAATTCCCCTTTACTACCAATGCACCCGGCAGGGGTTTCAAAGTGATCGTCCCCATGTTCTTGGGAGTGACTGCCTTTCTACAACATACTGGATGGGAAACTTGTTTTTCACCCTGCTGCTGGTCTTGGTTGACTGCAATTCCTATGCACCTAATCTTGCCATTCATCTGTCTCCCACATCCCCAGCTCTCTTAATGCTAATGAGCTCCAACTGCAGAATGAGCCACACTATTTAGTGCCTGGTGGCAGCTTGGACAAGAGGCTATCCCCTCATGTTGTGGCATTTTTAACTACCCAGAGGAAAACAGGGAGAAGTCACTGTCTGAATGTTTAGTGGGGATGGAAATGTTCCAAGTCACTCTTCCACGGAGTGTCCTGAGAATGAAAACACAATCCAGGGTTATTTTCGATGAGGAGTGTGGTGATGACTACTTCCGAAATTCCAGTATTTATCCATCCCAGAAATAATTATGAAGCCCTGCAATGGGCTGGGCCCTGTACTGCGTCCTGGGAGCCACCAGAGGAGGAGGCAGTAGAAGGCGGTTCACATGCTCCCTCCACAGCTCGCTGAAGGCATACAAGTGCTCGCTCCTTCCCTAGCTCTCCTGCAATGTGGGTCTGGCTGGAACCCATGGGCAGGTGGGGGCAGAGATGTGATGGATGCTCCTGGCACTCAGGGTGCTGGAGAGTCTCAGCTCAGAGCCTCTGATGGGGGCATTTAGGAGGGGAGAGACCTTACTGTTCTCAGAGACCTGTGGGAGCAGTAAATCATCGGTCCCTGAGGCTCTAATATCTGAGACTGTGGGGGAAGCATGGCTTTCCCCTCACCTAAGCCTCTTCAACTATAGAGGTGCTCCTCCTTCCTACTAGAAAGCCTTCTCTCTCTTCCCTGCTTCTTAATCCACACAGACCCCACTCAAACAGCATCTCCTCCATGAAGGCTTTCTGACAATCTAAGGCAAGTTAGATAACTTGTCCTCTGTATTCACACAATTACTGTATGTCATAGAGATGATGGTGCTATAGCTGGGCTTTAAGCGAAATAAATCAGTCAGGTAAAGATAAATATCATATGATTTCACTGATATGTGGAATTTAAGAAATACAACAGATGAACATAGGAGACGGGAAGAAACAATAACATAAAAACAGAGAGGGAGGCAAACCATAAGAGTCTTAAATATAGAGAACAAACTAAGGGGTGCTGGAGGGGGTGCTGGGTGGTGGGATGAGGTAAATGGGTGATAGGCATTAAGGAGGGCACCTGCTGAGATGAGCACTGGGTGTTATATATTCAGTGATGAACCACTGGATTCTACTCCTGTAACCATTATCATACTATGCTAACTAATTTGGATTAAAAAAAAAAAAAGAATGGATACTGACAGGTGGGAGGCAACATCTCATTGTGGTTTTGATTTCCATTTCTCTAATGATGAGTGATATTGGGCATGTTTTCATGTGTCTGCTAGCCATTTGCATGCCTTCTTTGGAGAAATGTCCGTTCATGTCTTCTGCCCATTTCTTAACTGGATTATTTATTTTTTGGGTGTTTAGTTTGACAAGTTCTTTATAGATTTTGGATACTAACCCTTTTGTCATTTGCAAATATCTTCTACCTTTCCACAGGTTGCCTTTTAGTTTTGTTGACTGTTTCTTTTGCTGTGTAGAAGCTTTTTATCTTGATGAAGTCCCAACAGCTCATGTTTGCTTTTATTTCCTTTGCCTCCGTAGACGTGTCTAGTAAGAAGTTGCTATGGCCGAGGTTAAAGAGGTTGTTGTCTGTGTTCTCCTGTAGGATTTTGAGGATTCTCTGTCTCACATTTAGGTCTGTCAGAATGACTAAAATTAACAACTCAGAAAACAACACATTTTGGTGAGGATGTGGAGAAAAGGGAACCCTCTTATACTGTTAGTGGGAATGCAAATGTGTGCAGCCACTCTGGAAAACAGTGTGGAATTTCCTCACAAAGATCAAGACAGAGCTACCTTACAACCCAGCAAGTGAACTATTAGGTATTTATCAAAAGGATACAAAAATACTGATTCGAAGAGGCATAGGCACCTCAATGTTTATAGCAGCACTATCAACAGTAGCCAAATTATGGAAAGAGCCCAAATGTCCATCGACTCATGAATGCATAAATAACATGTGGTATATATATATATATATATATATATATATATATATACACACACACACACACACACACACTGGAATACTACTCAGCCATCAAAAATGAGATCTTGCCATTTGCAAATGATGTAGATGGAACTATAGTGTATTAGGCTAAGGGAAATCAGTCAGAGAAAGACAAATGCCACACGATTTCAGTCATAAATGGAATTTAAGAAACAAAACAGATGAACACAGGGGAAAGGAAGGACAAATAAAACAAGATAAAAACAGAGAGGGAGCCAAACCATTAAGAGACTTTTAAACTATAGAGAACAAACTGAAGGTTTGGGGAGGAAACGTGGGGGGGGGGGGGGGGGGCTAAAAAGTTGATAAGCATGAAGGAGGGCACTTCTGATGAACACTGGGTGTTACCTGTAAGTGATAAATCACTGAATTCTACTCCTGAAACCAATAGTACATTATATGTTAACTCGCATTTAAATGAAATCTTGGAAGAAAAAAAAAGAATGGATTCGGGAAAAAATATGTATACAAAATATATACAGGGGCAGTCATAGTGCAATGTCTGAGAGGATGCAGTCACTCATTCATCCATTTAGCATATATCAGTGAACTCTGACTGGGTGCCAGGCTCACTTTTCAGTGTTGAAAATTCATCTGGGAGCTTGGGAGGCATGGCCCCAACCTACACAGACCAGCAGGCTAGTGAACAAGTATTGGTCTCTCTCCCACGAACACACCTGCCTTCAGAAAACAAAGATCTGCCCTGTTGGCAACTGCAGCACCTGTGTTGTCTTGACGTGTTGGTTTGGTCTCAGGAAAAGAGTGAAGATTTTAGCGCAAATAGAAAACCCTGACTGGGATTTGCATATGGCAGAGAGAACACAATCTCAATCCTATTTTGATATACAAACAAGGCTTTTTCTTTTCTGTTCTTGCTATAGGCTAGATAAGAATCTTCTTCAACATTTCATATCTCTGGAGCTAACAGCACGATGTATCTTTCTGAAATTTTTCTTCCCATTTACTTCTCCACAGAAAGACATGTTTATTTCTAAAAGAAAAGAGCAAGTGTGGAGGTTCCTCAAAAAATTAAAAATAGATCTCCCCTATGACCCAGCAATAGCACTGCTAGGAATTTACCCAAGGGATACAGGAGTGCTGATGCATAGGGGCACTTGTACCCCAATGTTTATTGCAGCACTTTCAACAATAGCCAAATTATGGAAAGAGCCTAAATGTCCATCAACTGATGAATGGATAAAGAAATTGTGGCTTATGTACACAATGGAATACTAGGTGGCAATGAGAAAGAATGAAATCTGGCCTTTTGTAGCAACATGGATGGAACTGGAGAGTGTTATGCTAAGTGAAATAAGTCAGACAGAGAAAGACAGATACCATATGTTTTCACTCTTATGTGGATCCTGAGAAACTTAACAGAAGACCATGGGGGAGGGGAAGGAAAAAAAAAAAAAGAGTTAGAGAGGGAGGGAGCCAAAACATAAGATACTCTTAAAAACTGAGAACAAACTGAGGGTTGATAGGGGGTGGGAGGGAGGGGAGGGTGGGTGATGGGTACTGAGGAGCGCACCTGTTGGAATGAGCACAGGTTGTTGTATGGAAACCAATTTGACAATAAATTTCATATTTAAAAATAAATAAATAAATAAATAAATAAATAAATAAATAAGATTTTTGCCACAATCATTACTATTATTCCCTGGCTTATTCTCAAGGGCCGAATGTTCTTTCTACCAATCTGCATTTTCTGGGGACCCAAAAAATAATGCTGTGTTGCTTTCCGATTATTCTAGCTTTCTGAATCCATGCTTCAAAGTGAAGGTATAATCTTATGTGCCTATTCAGTGATAATTAGAAAGCACATTTATTTCCCTTTTAATTGGTAGACTAGAGACATCCCATGGGGAGAGACATGAACAACCCAGAGAGTAAAACTATTTATACAAGGAAATCAACCCCTATAAATTAACAAGGAAATCAAATGAACTACAAAGAACTTCCTATGCTTCTCCGAGTTTTAAGGAAATAGTCCGTCCATCCGATACTAACCAAAGTCATAAATAAAATATTAGCAAATTGAATCCAGCACTAAGTTTAAAGAATGAAAACTGATGTCAGTGCCAGAATGGTTTCATATTAGGAAATGTATTAATATAATTAATTACATCAATATATGGAGAGGTAAGAGGAAATGAGGGTTTTGAGAACACGTGGGCAGTTTCCTGGAGCAGTGCAGGCCGGAGCTCTAATGGCAGGGGCTCTAGCAGTGAATCCATTGAGGAACTGGGACAGAAGCTGCAAGGAAGTCTCTGGAGGCTTGGTATAAATGAGCACAGGGAAGAAAGAAAGAGAGTGGTAACTTGAGGCAAGGGCTCAAGACACAAAGGATAGTGCATGTGTGTGTGTGTGTGTGTGTGTGTATGCGCGTGCACTTTAAGGTGGCAAATATTACAACACGTTTATAGCCTACAAAAAAGGAGCTACTGCAGAGGGAATATGTATGTAAATATTAGAAAAGGAAAGGAAAAGAGGTGAACTCTCTATCAGTGCATGGTTGAGAAGTGGCTGTGTAAGTGGTTACGAGCTTAGACTCTGGGAGCAAGACTTATGGCTTTGAATCCTCCATCATTTACTAGCTGTGTGACCTTGAACAACTTTCTTAACTTTTCCATACCTTACATCCTCACCTGTATAATGAAAATAACAGTGATGCCCTCCTCACAGAATTACTATAAGGATTAAATGAATTAATATTTCTAAAATGCTGAGAATACTTCCGGGCATTGTGTTAAATAAGACAAAGTCAATGTCTTCAACTAAGTACAGACTACGGTGCACTACTAAATGTAATACTTGGTCCCACTAAGTACAGAACAGATATTATAGATCTATATTATATAACACACTAGGTACTATTTTTTTCTGACTGGGGACACAGAAGCATAGGAACTGAGAGGCTGTCAGACAATCAGATAAAGAGTAGAGACTGGGAGCTGCTAATATCACCTACAATCAAAAAGGGGGTTCCATGGAATCATCCAGAAATCCCAAAGTTCCACCTTGTCCCAGAATGACCCTGGCCATAACACCAAGACAGAAGGGAGGAAGTATAATGGACAAAGGAGGCACAGCAAACTGGAGGAGGGCCCAGATGAGGACAGAGTCTGGGAGAATGGGGCTGAAAATGGACCTTCATGCTTTGTTCTGTATACTTCAGTATTATCGGAACCTATAACAATGAAAATGTATTAATATAATATTTACTGTCTATAAAAAATAATATAGGGCAAGATGTTGCCATCAGGGAAAAATGATTAAAGGGTATATTACAGGGATATCCCTATATTATTTCTTACAACTGTGTGTGAATATATACATACCTCAATAGAAATTTCAGTTAAAAAATAACAAAGAAGAGTGTGCATGAAAGAAACCCCTGCATTGTCTTCCTCACTCTGATTCTAGCCACCACTGCAGAGAGGGGCAGAGGACCATATATTTTATAGAGAGAAATTAAATCATGACAGAAGGCACATTTCTCTCTCAACATGTGATGATGCACAGGGGAAAAGGCTGGCAGACCGTCCCTCAAGGGCCTATCAGAATATCCTTCTCTTTAGTCTCTTTGCCATGGTCCATGGTATTTCTTCAGTTCTGCAGCTCAGAACTCTGGTGTTGTTGTTGTGTGAAGAACTAACCCAGCGCTCAGAGGAGAACACACAGGAGCCAAATTTACATTTGCGAAAGAACCCACAATGCCAGCACATCCAGGTAGCTAAGGACACGGGTTTTGTTAAAAAGCAACCTTGGGGGCACCTGGGTGGCTCAGTGGTTAAGCGTCCAACTTCAGCTCAGGTCGTGATCTCATGGTTTGTGAGTCCAAGCCCCACATCATGCTCTGTGCTGACAGCTCAGAGCCTGAAGCCTGCTTCAGATTCTCTGTCTCCCTCTCCCTCTGCCACTCCCCTGCTCATGCTCTGACTCTGTCTTTCAATAATAAATAAACGTTAAAAAAAATTTAAAAAAACAACCTTGGTATCTTGATATGTGGATCTTGAAAAACTTAACAGAAGACCATGGGGGAAGGGAAGGGGAAAAAAAAATAGTTACAAACAGAAGGGAAGGAGGCAAACCATAAAAGACTCTTAAATACCCAGAAGAAACTGAGAGTTGATAGGGGATGGGAGAGAGGGGAAAGTGGGTGATGGGCATGGAGGAGGGCACTTGTTGGGATGAGCACTGGGTGTTGTATGGAAGCCAATTTGACAATAAATTATATTTTAAAAAAACAAACAAGCCAAAAAGAAAGCAACCTTGGGTTCAAAATCTCTACTCTCACTTATTAACTGTGTGGCTCTGGGAAATCTTCCTTACCTCTCCAACCTGTGTTTCCTCATCTGGAATAATGAGAGTGTAACAGTATCACTGGAGTGCCTGGGTGGCTCAGTTGGTTAAGTGTCTGATTCTTGGTTTCAGCTCAGGTTGTGTGATCAAGGCCTCCATCAGCCTCTGAGTTGAGTGTACAGCCTGCTTGGGATTCTCTTTCTCTCTGCCCCTCCCTTCCCCTGCTCCTGCGCATGTGCTCTCTCTCTCTCTCTCTCAAAACAATAAATGCACATTTTTAAAAAATAACAGTATGACCATATTTAGAAGATTAAATGTCACAGAAACTTCAAGATAAACCTAAAGGATTGAATAAGTACATTGAGGTCTACCCCTGCCTAAAACACTACTAAAATAATAGTTAAGGAATCAAACAAGTATGATATGCAAGGTCAAAGAGAATAGAGAGTAGACAAAAGGGGAGAGAGACGCTAATAATATTTTTTTATTTGGCTCAATATATATATATATATATATATATATATATACACACACATATATGTGTATATATATATATATATATACTTTTAATTTTTTTATTTTTTAAATTTTACATCCAAATTAGTTAACATATTGTGCAACAATGATTTCAGGAGTAGATTCCTTAGTGCCCCTTACCCTGTAGCCCATCCCCCCTCCCACAACCCCTCCAGTGACCCTCAGTTTGTTCTCCATATCTATGAGTCTCCTCTGTTTTGTCCCCCTCCCTGTTTTTATATTATTTTTGTTTCCCTTCCCTTATGTTCATCTGTTTTGTCTCTTAAAGTCCTCATATGAGTGAAGTCATATGATTTTTCTCTTTCTCTAATTTCACTTAGCATAATACCCTCCAGTTCCATCCATGTAGTTGCAAATGGCAAGATTTCATTCTTTTTGATTGCCGACTAATACTCCATTGTGCATATATATATATATATATATATATATACCACTTCTTCTTTATCCATTCATCCATCGATGGACATTTGCACTCTTTCCATACTTTAGCTGTTGTTGATAGTGCTGCTATAAACATGGGGGTGCATGTGCCCCTTCGAAACAGCACACCTGTATCTCTTGGATAAATGCCTAGGAGTGCAATTGTGGGTCGTAGGGTAGTTCTATTTTTAGTTTTTTGAGGAACCTCCATACTGTTTTCCAGAGTGGCTGCACCAGCTTGCATTGCCATCAACAATGCAAAAGAGATCCTCTTTCTCTGCATCCTCACCAACATCTGTTGTTGCCTGAGTTGTTAATGTTAGCCATTCTGACAGGTGTCAGGTGGTATCGCGTTGTGGTTTTGATCTGTATTTCCCTGATGATGAATGATGTTGAGCATTTATTCATGTGTCAGTTGGCCATCTGGATGTCTTCCTTGGAGAAGTGTCTATTCATGTCTTCTGCCCATTTCTTCACTGGATTATTTGTTTTTTGGGTGTTGATTTTGATAAGTTCTTTATAGATTTTGGATACTAATCCTTTATCTGATATGTCATTTGCAAATATCTTCTCCCATTCTGTTGGTTGCCTTTTAGTCTTTTTTTTTTTTTTTTAGGTATCAAGTTTTTATTTTATTTTTTGCTGTTTTTTTTTATTTTTAATTTTTTAATATATGAAATTTACTGTCAAATTGGTTTCCATACAACACCCAGTGCTCATCCCAAAAGGTGCCCTCCTCAATACCCATCACCCACCCTGCCCTCCCTCCCACCCCCCATCAACCCTCAGTTAGTTCTCAGTTTTTAACAGTCTCTTATGCTTTGGCTCTCTCCCACTCTAACCTCTTTTTTTTTTTTTCCTTCCCCTCTCCCATGGGTTTCTGTTACGTTTCTCAGGATCCACATAAGAGTGAAACCATATGGTATCTGTCTTTCTCTGTATGGCTTATTTCACTTAGCATCACACTCTCCAGTTCCATCCACGTTGCTACAAAAGGCCATATTTCATTTTTTCTCATTGCCACGTAGTATTCCATTGTGTATATAAACCACAATTTCTTTATCCATTCATCAGTTGATGGACATTTAGGCTCTTTCCATAATTTGGCTATTGTTCAGAGTGCTGCTATAAACATTGGGGTACAAGTGCCCCTATGCATCACCACTCCTGTATCCCTTGGATAAATTCCTAGCAGTGCTATTGCTGGGTCATAGGGTAGGTCTATTTTTAATTTTCTGAGGAACCTCCACACTGCTTTCCAGAGCGGCTGCACCAATTTGCATTCCCACCAACAGTGCAAGAGGGTTCCCGTTTCTCCACATCCTCTCCAGCATCTATAGTCTCCTGATTTCTTCATTTTGGCCACTCTGACTGGCGTGAGGTGATATCTGAGTGTGGTTTTGATTTGTATTTCCCTGATAAGGAGCGACGTTGAACATCTTTTCATGTGCCTGTTGGCCATCCGGATGTCTTCTTTAGAGAAGTGTCTATTCATGTTTTCTGCCCATTTCTTCACTGGGTTATTTGTTTTTCGGGTGTGGAGTTTGGTGAGCTCTTTATAGATTTTGGATACTAGCCCTTTGTCTGATATGTCATTTGCAAATATCTTTTCCCATTCCGTTGGTTGCCTTTTAGTTTTGTTGGTTGTTTCCTTTGCTGTGCAGAAGCTTTTTATCTTCATAAGGTCCCAGTAATTCACTTTTGCTTTTAATTCCCTTGCCTTTGGGGATGTGTCAAGTAAGAGATTGCTACGGCTGAGGTCAGAGAGGTCCTTTCCTGCTTTCTCCTCTAAGGTTTTGATGGTTTCCTGTCTCACATTCAGGTCCTTTATCCATTTTGAGTTTATTTTTGTGAATGGTGTGAGAAAGTGGTCTAGTTTCAACCTTCTACATGTTGCTGTCCAGTTCTCCCAGCACCATTTGTTAAAGAGACTGTCTTTTTTCCATTGGATGTTCTTTCCTGCTTTGTCAAAGATTAGTTGGCCATACGTTTGTGGGTCTAGTTCTGGGGTTTCTATTCTATTCCATTGGTCTATGTGTCTGTTTTTATGCCAATACCATGCTGTCTTGATGATGACAGCTTTGTAGTAGAGGCTAAAGTCTGGGATTGTGATGCCTCCTGCTTTGGTCTTCTTCTTCAAAATTACTTTGGCTATTCGGGGCCTTTTGTGGTTCCATATGAATTTTAGGATTGCTAGTTCTAGTTTCGAGAAGAATGTTGGTGCAATTTTGATTGGGATTGCATTGAATGTGTAGATAGCTTTGGGTAGTATTGACACTTTGACAATATTTATTCTTCCAATCCATGAGCAGGGAATGTCTTTCCATTTCTTTATATCTTCTTCAATTACCTGCATAAGCTTTCTATAGTTTTCAGCATACAGATCTTTTACATCTTTGGTTAGATTTATTCCTAGGTATTTTATGCTTCTTGGTGCAATTGTGAATGGGATCAGTTTCTTTATTTGTCTTTCTGTTGCTTCATTGTTAGTGTATAAGAATGCAACTGATTTCTGTACATTGATTTTGTATCCTGCAACTTTGCTGAATTCATGTATCAGCTCTAGCAGACTTTTGGTGGAGTCTATCGGATTTTCCATGTATAATATCATGTCATCTGCAAAAAGCGAAAGCTTGACTTCATCTTTGCCAATTTTGATGCCTTTGATTTCCTTTTGTTGTCTGATTGCTGATGCTAGAACTTCCAGCACTATGTTAAACAACAGCGGTGAGAGTGGGCATCCCTGTCGTGTTCCTGATCTCAGGGAAAAAGCTCTCAGTTTTTCCCCGTTGAGGATGATGTTAGCTGTGGGCTTTTCATAAATGGGTTTTATGATGTTTAAGTATGTTCCTTCTATCCCGACTTTCTCAAGGGTTTTTATTAAGAAAGCGTGCTGGATTTTGTCAAAGGCCTTTTCTGCATCGATTGACAGGATCATATGGTTCTTCTCTTTTTTTTTGTTAATGTGATGTATCACGTTGATCGATTTGCGAATGTTGAACCAGCCCTGCATCCCAGGAATGAATCCCACTTGATCATGGTGAATAATTCTTTTTATATGCCGTTGAATTCGATTTGCTAGTATCTTATTGAGAATTTTTGTATCCATATTCATCAGGGATATTGGCCTGTAGTTCTCTTTTTTTACTGGGTCTCTGTCTGGTTTAGGAATCAAAGTAATACTGGCTTCATAGAATGAGTCTGGAAGTTTTCCTTCCCTTTCTATTTCTTGGAATAGCTTGAGAAGGATAGGTATTATCTCTGCTTTAAATGTCTGGTAGAACTCCCCTGGGAAGCCATCTGGTCCTGGACTCTTATTTGTTGGGAGATTTTTGATAACCGATTCAATTTCTTCGCTGGTTATGGGTCTGTTCAAGCTTTCTATTTCCTCCTGACTGAGTTTTGGAAGAGTGTGGGTGTTTAGGAATTTGTCCATTTCTTCCAGGTTGTCCAATTTGTTGGCATATAATTTTTCATAGTATTCCCTGATAATTGCTTGTATCTCTGAGGGATTGGTTGTAATCATTCCATTTTCATTCATGATTTTATCTATTTGGGTCATCTCCCTTTTCTTTTTGAGAAGCCTGGCTAGAGGTTTGTCAATTTTGTTTATTTTTTTCAAAAAACCAACTCTTCGTTTCGTTGATCTGCTCTACAGTTTTTTTAGATTCTATATTGTTTATTTCTGCTCTGGTCTTTATTATTTCTCTTCGTCTGCTGGGTTTAGGCTGCCTTTGCCGTTCTGCTTCTATTTCCTTTAGGTGTGCTGTTAGATTTTGTATCTGGGATTTTTCTTGTTTCTTGAGATAGGCCTGGATTGCAATGTATTTTCCTCTCAGGACTGCCTTCGCTGCGTCCCAAAGCGTTTGGATTGTTGTATTTTCATTTTCGTTTGTTTCCATATATTTTTTAATTTCTTCTCTAATTGCCTGCTTGACCCACTCATTCGTTAATAGGGTGTTCTTTAACCTTCATGCTTTTGGAGGTTTTCCAGACTTTTTCCTGTGATTGATTTCAAGCTTCATAGCATTGTGGTCTGAAAGTATGCATGGTATGATTTCAATTCTTGTAAACTTATGAACGGCTGTTTTGTGACCCAGTATATGATCTATCTTGGAGAATGTTCCATGTGCACTTGAGAAGAAAGTATATTCTGTTACTTTGGGATGCAGAGTTCTAAACATATCTGTCAAGTCCATCTGATCCAATGTATCATTCAGGGCCCTTGTTTCTTTATTGACCGTGTGTCTAGATGATCTATCCATTTCTGTAAGTGGGGTGTTAAAGTCCCCTGCAATGACCACATTCTTATCAATAAGGTTGCTTATATTTATGAGTAATTGTTTTATATATCTGGGGGCTCCGGTATTCGGCGCATAGACATTTATAATTGTTAGCTCTTCCTGATGGATAGACCCTGTGATTATTATATAATGCCCTTCTTCATCTCTTGTTACAGCCTTTAATTTAAAGTCTAGTTTGTCTGATAGACATATGGCTACTCCAGCTTTCTTTTGGCTTCCAGTAGCATGATAAATAGTTCTCCATCCCCTCACTCTCAACTAAAGGTGTCCTCAAATCTAAAATGAGTCTCTTGTAGACAGAAAATAGATGGGTCTTGTTTTTTTATCCATTCTGATACCCTATGTCTTTTGGTTGGCGCATTTAATCCATTTACATTCAGTGTTATTATAGAAAGATACGGGTTTAGAGTCATTGTGATGTCTGTATGTTTTATGCTTGTAGTGATGTCTCTGGTACTTTGTCTCACAGGATCCCCCTTAGGATCTCTTGTAGGGCTGGTTTAGTGGTGACAAATTCCTTCAGTTTTTGTTTGTTTGGGAAGACCTTTATCTCTCCTTCTATTCTAAATGACAGACTTGCTGGATAAAGGATTCTCGGCTGCATATTTTTTCTGTTGAGCACACTGAAGATATCGTGCCAAGCCTTTCTGGCCTGCCAAGTTTCAAAAGAGAGATCAGTCACGAGTCTTATAGGTCTCCCTTTATATGTGAGGGTACGTTTATCCCTTGCTGCTTTCAGAATTTTCTCTTAATCCTTGTATTTTTCCCAGTTTCACTATGATATGTCGTGCAGAAGATCTATTCAAGTTACGTCTGAAGGGAGTTCTCTGTGCCTCTTGGATTTCAATGCCTTTTTCCTTCCCCAGTTCAGGGAAGTTCTCAGCTATAATTTCTTCAAGTACCCCTTCAGCACCTTTCCCTCTCTCTTCCTCCTCTGGGATACCAATTATGCATATATTATTTCTTTTTAGTGTATCACTTAGTTCTCTAATTTTCCCCTCATACTCCTGGATTTTTTTATCTCTCTTT